>NC_060258.1:9973083-10300348 GCF_921293095.1 Ischnura elegans
GCGAGCACTAAATGACTACTGTTCTCTACATTTTTCCGAGTCAACTACCAACGACGTGCGTGCGACAGTGTATGACGCGAAATTCAAAGTAATCGAGGTATTCGAGGCGGTACTTTTCGCATAACTATTCGAAACCTCGAATATCGAATACTTTCTAATATTCGAGGTATTCGAGTATTCGCGGATACTATTCGCACATCTCTACTAAAAATATTTCATTAAAACAATTGTCATCCTCTCATTACTTATTTTTACTACCCATTTTTTTAGCTGATTCCTGAAAAGTATTATCCAACCTTCACAGGGCAGAGAACATTTTATTAAAGATTTTTTGCTGCATTCAGCACCTTTTAGTTACTTAAATAATATTTTTTATTCATAAAAAGCCATTCCAATCATTACAGACCATAAAACCTGACAAAAATGGCAGGTCCGCATTTAGTGTTTTTCCGCATTTAGTGTTTTAAATTTTGTCCCCCCTGAAAAACCTTAAATCAGGATTCTACTGTAATTTGCATGTTATGAATACACTTACGGTGGGTAACGAATCGCAATGAATTCCATTCTTTTTCTCTAATGAAGGAATCGACCCTATTGAAAATTCTCTGCTCCATAGTTCATGCTGGTCACTTTCCTCTTTCCTCCAGCCAGACGTTCACTTAAGCAGCACGAGGATTTCTCGTATGTGCTTCATTTAACAAACATGAGTTCTTCTTAAACGCTTTTCTTAATCTGTCTTTGTCATCGATTGAATCTTGTAACTGATTTTTTGCACACTTTCACTCGCCAGATCGGTTTTAGAATATTCAGTACAGTTCAGAATCATCTGTAAATGTATTCTGTCGTCTTCAGAGGCAGTTATGAACCACCTTTGTCGAGAATTAGCATTTGTAATATATACCTTCAGCTGCATGTTAAGTATCAAAGATCTCATCGAAGGGGTCCAGCAAGGGCCTGAGCCAGGCCCTTGCTTGACCCCTTCGAAGGGCGGTGGACGGCCAGAGCCAGGGGGTGGCAGCACTATGCAGGGGGGGGGATTACTGAGGGACATTCCTGGGTGGGGGGGGGGAGGGTGGAATATTGTAAGGAAATTTTGAAATTTTAATCCCTACCCTCTTGACATGGAATAGGGTAGTATCGTTCATCATAGAAAACGAAAGGCATTGATTGAGATTCATTCACCACCAATAGTGTAGTGTAGAATTCCCAGTTAGGACGAATGTAAATGGTCAATTTTATCCTCATTTGAAAAAGGCCAGAATGGCGCCCATGCGATGCCACTCCACCTGACGTCACAGGGACCTAGTTTCTATACGAGTAGATAGGAGTTTTATATCATCTGAGATTACCAATGCATGCATGAGGCACAGAGCTCAGGGAAACATGTCTTAACAATCACCTATTAAAACTGCCTATGGTCGGAAAGTTTCCTGCGTTTGATAAGGTATTAATAATCATTATTTAATCAAGCTTTACCTACTAGTTTTTACTTGCTAATTTTACCTAAAATTTTCACTCATCATTTAATCGCGAAAAATATATATCGTCAAATGTTAAAAATCTAAGAGCGTGAAGTACGTACTCCAGGAGTAATAATCTTTCGATTTAGGCAATAAAAAATATTAGGAAACCATCGTATTATTGCATGAGGCACAGAGCTCAGGGAAACATCTCTTCATTATCACCTATTGAAATTGCCTAAGGTATGGTATGGTACCGTATTTGGAATAGGCGACCGACAGCTGATGTCATTTGCGCCATGAGGGAAGGGGTAGGTAAGGAAGGGTGGAGAGAAACCCGGCGTCGTCATTAACGTGCTCTTAACGAAAGGCGCGTAAGGGACCACGGCTTAACGTCCCATCCGACGGCCGGAGTGTTATGCTTGAAATGACCTACACTCAACACTGAAGCAGCTTTCGGGTAGTCTCTGAAAATTCTCTGCCACTGTCGGGATTTGAACCCGGGCCCACCGGGTGGGAAGCCAACACGCTAACCACCACAGCAACCCGATTCCCAAATTGCCTAAGGTCGGAAAGTTTCATTCGTTTGATGGTATGGTATGGTATGGTATTTGGAGGAGGCGACCGACAGCTGAGGTCATTTGCGCCATGAGGGAAGGGTGTGGAAGGAAGGGTGGAGAGAAACCCGGCGTCGGCGTCAGCCTGCTCTTAACGAAAGGCGCCAAGGGGACCACGGCTTAACGTCCCATCCGACGGACGGAGTGTTGCGCTTGAAATGTCCTCCACACAACATTCAAGCAGGGATCGGGCAGTCTCTGAAAATTCTCTGCCACTGCCGGGATTTGAACCCGAGCCCGCCGGGTGGGAAGCCAACACTCTAGCCACCACACCAACCCGATCCCCTTCATTCGTTTGATAAGGTATTAATAATCCTCACTCAGGCCCAGCGCTACCTGGTAGCAGTCATCGTATCGGCGCTCATAGAAAGGCCGGTAAAAGCCTTTCACCGACCTTGCTCATGGCCTCGCACCAAAGTGGCCTCACACGGCTACAGCCGGAACCAGAATGATGTCACACGGGCTTTCCCCAGCATTCTAACTAAGTCATCGCCTTTTCGCGCGCATTAAAATTGTTACTTTTCATTTATTCACGAAAAATAGACATCGTTATTGAAAAATCTAAAAGTGTGATATGCGTACTCCAGGATTAATAATCTTTCGATTTAGGCAATAAAAAAATAATAGGAAACCACCCAATTTCATAAGATAACACAGCAGGGAACATTGGGAAATAGTACAGAGAGAGTCTATTAAGAGTCAGTGGCGGATACATAGCGAGGATTTGAGGGGGCATACCCCCCCTTGCGGGGCTGCCCGCGTTGCCGAACAATGCAGAACCACAATTTTAACTATTTCATTTCATAAGATAGCTTTGTATTGCATATGCGTATAATCAGTTTAAATGAAGCCATCTATAACTTTCCATGTAACTTGATTATTTTTCATTCCAATAATAGTATAGTTAGTTCAGTAGTTCAAAATATTTTGAGCCCCCCTTGAGTTTTTTTCTGTATACCCTACTGGCAGGAGTGCAACTTAAAAAACTAAAAAAATTAAAATGATTTTTATCATAGATATTTCAAATTGTAGCAATCTGATCTTCCTAAATTGTTCATCTCTTGTTTCACCAACCTACTCATTAGGATAACTTGAGAAAGTTTGGACACCGTGAAAAAGTAAAAATATTAAATTCAGAATTATATGCATTTAGTTTTTTTGCTGTTTAAATAACCATGATTAACCGCAATTGCTTTATTGACCGTAAAAAAATGTGTTTAAGTCTAAGTCTGTGGCAAAAACTTGGCCCATTTACGGGGCAAGTTAACGCAACACTAGACCGACGCTTGACTGACTCTCAAAATCGTGAAGAAAAGCCCATATAGTAAGCAGCATTCGTGTAAAATGACTTTAGGCGCGCCAGTATAGTTCTCTGTTTGGATAAAATGCACTGCGTGAACGCGCCACGGTGTGCCCTACACATTCAGGTTTAAATTCTTGCGTCAAGCTCCTTCTGATAAACAAGTGTTTTGATATCAGACGCAAGATAAAGCGGATGAAGCGAAATAAATACAGCGAAGCAGTGACACTGCGAGGGGAGGTTTGGGGGCAGTGGGGAGCCAGGGGGAATCGTGGAGGTGCCCCCCTGAAATATAAAAACACGATTATTGTCCTTCATAAAAGATAACGAAATATTAAAAACTCAGGAATTTACAAAAAGTTTTTTTAACGAATTAAATTTTTTCGATTATGGAAAGAGTTAAAATTAGTTTAAAACCCATTACTTGGTGTCCGGTTTCTCAAAAATTCCCCCCCCCTCTGGTTTTGAACAACCCCCGAACGAAATTCCTTGCTACGCCACTGTTTTGGGGGTAAACCCCCCCCAGAGCTCAGAGATTTTTTTATTGATAGCTCTTTTCAATCACCAAACGCGTTCCATTGCATTGTTTAGGTTCGTGAAGGTTTCAAAGCATCATGAACACCGAGCCAAACTTTCGCTGCAAATGTGCCGTGGTTAGCCATGCCACGGCTAGGCTAAATCAATTAGTGTTTTAAAAACACAAATACATGGTTGATGACTTTGTGCTAATTTGTTACATAGTCAAAAGATTTAAAAGGATATAGAGTACGAGCTGTTTTATCCTGATTTACTCAGTTTGAGGTCATCCACATCTTCGTTATAGATCGACAAAATTGTTCACTCAATGAACCATTTGTGATTTTTGTATCGATGAATCGTCTTCATGAACACTTTGTTGTTGAGCTCACCATCCGATGAAACGAATTTGCCAAAAACTTCCGAGGAAATCAAATCAAACTGCTTCATTATAGTCGATAGGAAGACAGACATTACCAACAACAATTGCTTGGAGATTTGTTTACATACACGGTAATCAAGTGTCTACTCGAGATGGCCTTACAATTAGCTCGAATAAAATTTTTTAAACATGTTTTCAATATTTGCAATACTTTTAACCATTAAAATGTTATATTGTTATGAAGCTCAGTCTTCAAATTGAAAACAAACAATTTAATTAGTGGTTTTTACCGACTCAACTGCTGTTGTAGTGATACCAACACTCCTAGTGTAATTTTATCGTAATATCCCTATGATCAAGATAATTTTTTCGTTTCCTTTCACAATTTTTTAAAATTTTCATTCTTTTATGCGAGGCAAAGACGAATAAAAAAACACATATCATAAAAAATCGGCACAACAGTTCCCGAGTTGCAAATGTTCTAAATAAAACGATTTTCTACTTTAATATACTTTCGTACATGATTTACCATGTAAATATGTAAGTTCCATACCCGTACAAAAGTCGTGTAAAAACTTAAAAACTTGCCTGAGACAGGCTTATAGTTTATTATTAGCCCTTCATTACTTTTTTTGTGGAGAATTAAATACTACTGATGGTCATTTAGCTCATATTACGGTCTGCAATTTTGAAGTTGCTACGAATCTTCAGTCGTGGCTTTCAGTTTAAATTTTAAATCTGGAGATACTTAAATAAAATAAACGTATTTTTTTACCTATTTTTACGGTAGCTTATATCTATTATGAGTTTATAATTTCAAATAGCATTATACATTACGATATTTTACGGATGAAACAATGGGATATGTAGAATACTTTAATTCTGCTTACTTTGCTAGTCTTATGATGCGATTGAAAAGAAAACATTGTCTTTCCTGAAGGGTATACAACGTAATGTGATGGCTAATAACGATATTTTTGTTGTAACTTATAAGAATATAATGCGGAAAGGCGAATTCAGGACCGATTCCCACTTGTTATTCCCTGGCATACGCCTACGTTAGGAACTCCGTGAATTGCGTGACAAGCAGGGACCGGGTCGTGATATCGCCTTTCCGCATCAAATTCTTATGAGTTACAACAAAAATATCGTCACGACGGCACGGCAGTTTCAGCTGAGTCCACCTCGTATTACACGCACCTAAGGCAGAGTCAACACTCCATAGCAACGCTGTGGTTTATCAGTATGTTATCAGTATGTTATCAAGGAATGAAAATCCAGCTCGTGGTGACGTGGCGCGGCGTTCGGAGCTTCGGAAACATCGTGATATCGTCATTTGAAGTAAAAATTGAGTGCAGGTTGGAGCGAGAACAGAGTCAACGTGTAAGAGTTTTCGTGTAAGGTGTGGTCAGAAAGTGCGCATGCGCTTGCTATATTCCGTGAGGAGCCAGGATAAAGGGATTATTATTGTTTTGGCGTGAATTTCGGTGAGTGTTTCATTGCTTCTATTTTTTATAGTCACATATAAACATCGAGAGAATTCTCTATCACTCCCCTCTCTTCTTAAATGTCTTTATTGATTACGCGATCCCTGCCGGATATTAGTGCGTAGTGGACTGCATCGCATGTGTTGAAATAATTATTGAGTAATTATGTACTTTCCGGACACGCGTTTTTTTGCTATTTTTTTTCCCACGCGACCCACCTCCATAGTCCGCAGACCGTACGCTGTGATATAGCCAAGAATCGCTACGCGCGGTCCATTATAAGAAAGTAGTTCCAGCTTGTAATACGTGATAATGAGCTTATTCGATGCGAAAAATATTTGCCTGACTGTGTTCGCCATAATATTAAAAACATTCTGAGTTCCCAAATGACCACTTTTTATGGAATTTATTCCTCCCGATTGTCTCGCTTTTTACGTAATTTGCCGACTTTTTCGCCGCAATAAATTATATTTTCGTATCAGGACACTGTTATGATTATATTGGTCGAAAAAAATTCGCAAAAAGACGCGCGTGTCAGGAAAGGGCATAATAGTGCATAATTATTGTTTTAGTACAAATTGTGTAGTGAGTTAAAAATGTGTGTTGAAATGAAACTAAAGCGCCAGCCAGTTCCTAAAAGAAAAATCGCAGAAGTCTTTAAGCAAAATCAGTGCGGAATTGAAACGAAAGTATGAAAAACAAATTCTGTAAGCCAACGAAAAATGATATGTATTAGTATAAGATAAGTAACTAAAATAAACTTATTTTTTCAAGGAAATAATCTCATAAATCACATGGCTTGCTTCCCCCCACCCAGTTATTATCCTTGGTACATTTAACCACCCAATTTATGCGAATGCATGCACAGGAAATAGAACATGTTCTAATTAGGTTCATGCATTTGTACATGTTCCGTTCCGGTCCACCAAAATCATTCACGCTAACGTACGTTAAATTGTACGTGTTAATGTACCGTGTAACCAGGCCCTAATAGCCCACACAGCACAAAATATCTGGAACTTCTTCAGCTAATATCTAGTGCGCGAGCCGGATAAAAGCCCTCCGCGGGCCGTATTTTGGAGACCCCTGTTCTATACATTTATATTCAAATTTCACCCGCTGAACAAATGCAGAATAAGCAAGGCCGTAGCCAGAAAATATTTTCGGGGTGGGTTGATGGAATGGAAGACAAACATAAAATTATTTTTTTAAGATAAATAAAATAACGTATACGGTTAATATACATATTTAAAGAAGGAAAATATAAAATATTATTATAAAATTTAATTTAGCCTTCTAGCTTTTTTTGCAGCGACCAAATGAATTAACTCCTCGGTGTCGAATCATATCTCGGAGTATATCTGAATGTCTGCTTCCGTTGAGCCTCCGTAATAAAGGCAATTTGGTATCACAGCAATGGCAACATCTCCTTTGTTGTTATCATGTCAGGCGTGACAGCCGTGAATGGTCTCCATGACTGCTGCAAATCTTGAAACACCAACAAACTGCCTTCTGACGCTCTTGTCCTCTGAACCCAGGGAATAACTGCAATACTGTTGGCTGTGTATGTATCCATAACCTTTGCACAAACGTCACCGAATATTCTCCACAGTTTCTTTCCCAGCAGCGAGAAATTCAGTGCAGGCACACTCTTCTAACGTACATAACTGATAGATTCCATATTTAAATGGTCATACAGCTAATGCTATCAGTCGGAAAAAAACTAGTAATTTTGCGTGTGTACCAATGAAAATTCAGATAATGCATGCATAACGTTTCGCATCGATACCATTGTCGTCGGATGAGAAAAACAATTGTGGTGCATTATTTGCAGGGCAACCCTCATACTCTCTGCATTTCGTTTTTTATTTCTAGGTGCAGTTTAAATGGCAGGCGCTGGTAATACAGTGGACAACCTTCCTGTTGAAGAGGCTGTAACACGAGATGGGTTGGCCAAGCCAGAGGAAGGGATCAGAGATATAATTACTGAATTACGCCACCAGCAGTCCAGCGGTTTCGCTTCTTTGCGAGATGAGATCACTTCAAGGGATATTCTGCTCCGAAAACTGGAGGAGAGCGTCACCAGATTATCTGAAGATATCGCTCCTCTGAAGGATTATGTGAAGGCAAAGATGCAAGAAGAGGCGCTCAGTGCAAGTTCTCAATCTTCAGGTTCGCCTGAAGGTGGCGCTTCTCAGGACGGAGACCAGGAAACTGAAGAAGAGAGAAATAAGATAGTCCAGAATAAATGTGTGGACGTGATGATGAGTCTCACAGAAATACGGAAGAATAACGAGGAGAAAACTCAGAAAGTCAGAGGTTTTAACGAGAGAGTATACAAAACATCCCCCTTGACTCTCCCTCTCTTATGTTAACGTTCCTGGAGAGAAATGGTGGAGTGAAAGTACTTATCGATTGTGAGTCCCACAATATCTCCAACTTAGTGAAACGATTGGTCAACCTAGATGGTGAAAAACGAGATGGAACAGCATTTATAACGTTTGCCGACATTTTTGAATGCAGGGTTTACTTGGGAGGTGTGCGTGGGCAAATCGACGTAAATGAAAGGGGTCAATATGTTAAGGAACGTTTTGACCCTGAAGTTTCCCTGGCTCAGAGCATGGCACAGATAGTGATGTACTTGATCTTCAAAAACCGAGGCTGTCCTTACGCGTGTGACGATGAAATGTATGAGAAACTGTACGAGAAAATTGTGCTTGAAACATCGCAGAAGAGGGACTCAGTGACCATGGATGGCTGTGTATATCATGCCTTCCGTATGAAATCCTCTTTAGCGAGAGAAGTATCGTTGATTTCGGTCGTCCCAGGAATGCTGGTCCAGTACGGTTCGAAGGAAGGAATGTCGAAACTGCAGGAGCAGATGCCTTTACTCACGCTCTTCTTCATGCAGCATGTGATTCCAAAAATGAGGAGCTAGTGGCTGAGGTAAGTGACTTACTTGGTGAACATTTAATCTGAATCAAGGAATTTTTATGAAAAATCCACTTAACAGATGTCCTATTATCTGTTCACTTTATCTTTGCGAGTGAGCTGGTGTGGCTTAACCGAGTTGGGGTGAGAGGAGGGAAAGTTTATCTACACGTGACTTTCCCTCTTCCAATCAGCAGACAGTAGGCGTGGCCTAGCACTTCGGAATTTCAGTCGCTCTCAGTCCTCCGTCGTGTCAACTTCGTGAATCTGCTATAGAGCGTTCCACATTTAGTTGACTGTACGGGCCTTATGGATAACAGTGTTGCCAAGCCTCCGCTCCGCCGGCAGGCATCCTAAAAGCGTATGCAACCACACATAAGAGAGCGCCAAAATGGTTTAGATGAAAAAGGAATTAGGGATCGCACGAAAGACGACGTAAAATAAGGATTTTTTTAGCGTAAATTACAATGCCTTTGCTGCAATATAAAAGGAAAGGTCTTTTGTTATTTCATGTACGTACTTATTCAATGCACAAGCTGAATAATGAATAATCTGTAATGTAAAAAATAACAATAAATTGAAGGATAATAAAAATTATAACCGCTCCTGAATGAGACAAAATTTCTATTCCTTCTATATTATGCAATATGTTAAGTGGGGCCCAAGCCCAGTATTTAGTCCAGCAAGGAAAGCTTGACGCGGATTTTCTAATTGTTTGTTTCGCAAACTAATGTTCACTATTTGTCCAACATTAATCCAACATTCGCCTGTAAATACACTCGTCCTGTGTTCGCGACGGTATTTTTTTAGCTACCTTAGATAATTAATTGCGCCACCAACTAATAATATCATCCCATTCGATAAGGATGATTCTTGTCCCCCTGCGTTCGTACACGAAGCCTATGTCCAAAAGAAGACGATATAGTGTTGTCCTTTTGTAATCTGGGAGAATACTATCCATATTCACCGGGTTTCAGATGGATTTTAAAGTCGGAGGAATAATTTTCACGAAGGATTCATGTACCTTCCTTCTAATTCCCGATCTCACCAAGCCGTCGAAAATCACTGCTCTCGAATTTTTGTAAGGCTGTCTAATTTCTTTAGTTTTTGAAGGAGTTGGACCACGGGAGCTTTCCTTTCTCACTCTGTAAATAGTGAACTCCTAGCACCCAGTAGCGTTCGAAGTTTCTCGGCAGGCCTCACTAATGCTTAGAGATTTCCTGAAGTACGAGAAGACTTTGAGCACCAACTGTCTTTCGCGGCTTATGAGCTTCTCACCTTTTCTCCTCTTATTTGTATCGGACATGGTGATTGGGCATGTTACAGCAGAGATAAGTGTAAAACACACTTCACCATTCTCAAGTTCAATACACCACACAACACTTGTTCACTACAAAAAAAATGCAATGACAAACTGAACGCCTTCGTAAATTCTTCCCCCGGCCCCTTCGGCTAGGGTCGATTTTGGTGCAGGTTTTCTGGTACCCTATGAAAGGAACTCAGAAAAAACCCAAGCCCCCTTTTGTAAATGCGTGCACTGGATGGGGTAGTGTTTGGTACAGATTATGAGATATTCTTTTTCTTGGTTTCCCCGATGGGACCTAAACACCCAAGGCGAAAACGTCTTATTTCCAAGCCGCTTGCTTACTTTCGTGTATCAATGTATTCAGATAAAATCACTGCTGTTACGACGTATGAGTAGGTATTCTCTGTTTCGGATATCAAACGAATAGATAAATACATTTCTTAGTATGCATTGATAAAAAACTCCATTTCCGCCCGAGAATTTTCCCTCTGCGCGCAAGAAAAAGTAAGAAGCCCGGCCCAGCGGCACCGTAATATTTTATCTTAAGATCAAAACCTTGTAACTCGCTTCAGAATTGATTAAAGTTAATGATTTTTTCACAAAAAATAACCTTGTAGTTTTCTTCACATTTGATACGCAGCATATAGGGACCTACGACGTAAGAAACGTAAGTTAGTAAGCGACTACTTTTTACCTTGCAAAAATCAAATTTTTCTTGTCCTAAAGTGCGTTACGTCGGCATAACAACATTAAAAATCAATATTTGTGCAGTTGAAAATGAAAAAGCAGGAGCAATTTCCTGCTTTTTCATTTTCATTATGCCACGTTTCCACTCCATCTCGCCTGAAACCTCAGACTATATTTGTGCAGTTGGTGAAAACCTTCAAGGAAAAAATAGTGTGAAGTTTTTTTTGCAGACAATCCAATTCAATACAGACAACGGTCAGGCAGCAATTGCGAGAAGAAGATAAAGTAAAAAAAATACACGTTCCTGACAGAAATTGAAGGAAATGTTTTTAATAGCTTTTGTTATAATTTTTATCGAAAAACGATTGGCACCAATGAATACAGCATCTTTTTCTACATTAGAATGTAATTTTTAATCAGGATTTAGCGCAACATTAATTTTCGTGCTGTTATTGACAACACCGCGCTCCCGGCCTTAGGGAGATTAACATGGGACACGATTCTCCATAAGAGCCCATATTGTCAACCAAATGTGGAACGCTCTATAGATTCTTCACATTTCGACCTGCCCACATAATTTCACTAATGTCTGTCTGAGTCAGTCAAACAAACATATTAATTAAACGTATAGCATAGTAAATTTAATTAATAAATTTACTATACTATATGATTAAATTAATTTAAATTCCCTGGAGATTTGTTTACATACACGGTAATCAAGTGTCTACTCGAGATGGCCTTACAATTAGATGGAATTAAATTTTAAAGTATGTTTCTAATATTTTTAATATTTAGTCATTAATATGTTATATTGTTACGAAGCTCAGTTTTTAAATCGATAAAAAAGAAAACAAACAATTTCATTAGTAGTTTTTACCGACTCAACTAATGTTGTAGTTTTACCTACTCCTAAAAAAATTTTATGGTAATATCGCTATGATCAAGATAATTTTTTCGTTTACTTTCACCATTTTTTATGTTCATTCTATTTTCTGAGGCAAAGACGAATAAAAAAAACAAATATCATTAAAATCGGCACAACAGTTCCCGAGTTATAAATGTTCTAAATAAAACGATTTTCTACTTTCATATACTTTCATATATGATTTACCATGTAAATATGTAAGTTCCATACCCGTAAAAACGTCCTGTAAAAACTTAAAAACTTGTCTGAGGCACGCTTATAGTTTTCCCTTCATTACTTTTTTGTGGCGATTTAACTACTACTGATGCTCATTTAGCTCAGATTACGGTCTGCAATTTTGAAGTTTCTACGAATCTGCAGCATTGGTTTTCAGTTTAAATTTTAAATCTGGAAATACTTCAATTAAATATACGTGTTCACCTATTTATACGGTAGCTTATTTCTCTTATGAGTTTATAATTTCAAATAGCATTATACATTACGATATTTTACGGATGAAACAATAGGATATGTTGAATACTTTAATTCTGCTTACTTTGCTAGTCTTATGATGCGATTGAAAAGAAAACATTGTCTTTCCTGAAGGGTATACAACGTAATCTGATGACTAATAACGATATTTCTGTTGTAACTTATAAGAATATGATGCGGAAAGGCGAATTCACGACCCGATTCTTACTTGTTATTCCCTGGCATACGCCTACGTTGGGAACTCCGTGAATTGCGTGATAAGCAGGGACCGGGTCGTGATATCGCTTTTCCGCATTAAATTCTTTCGAGTTACATCATAAATATCGTCACGACCGCACGGCAGTTTCAGCTGAGTCCACCTCGTATTACACGCACCTAAGGCAGAGTCAACACTCCATAGCAACGCTGTGGTTTATCAGTATGTTATCAGTATATTATGAGAATGTTATCAAGGAATGAAAATCCTGCTCGTGGTGACGTGTCGCGGCGTTCGGAGCTTCGGAATGATCGTGATATCGTCATTCGAAGTAAAAATTGAGAGCAGGTTGGAGCGAGAACAGAGTCAACAGTTTTCGTACAAGGTGTGGGGATAAAGTGCGCATGCGCTAGCTTTTATTCCACGGGGAGCCAGCATAAGAGGATCAGTATTATTTCTGCTTGAATGTCGGTGAGTGTTTCATTGCTTCTATTTTTCGTATTCGCTTAAAAATATTTAGACAGTTCTGCATCATTCCCCTCGTTCATTTAATGTCTTTATTAATTACGCTATTCCTGCCAGATATCAGTGCGTAGTGGACTGTATCGCATGTGTTGAATTAATTATTGAGTAATTATGTACTTTCCGGACACGCGTTTTTTTGCGATTTTTTTCCCACGCGACTCACCTCCATAGTCCGCAGACCGTACGCTGTGATATAGCCAAGAATACCAAAGCGCGGTCCATTGTCAGAAAGTACCTCCAGCTTGTTATACGTGATAATGAGCTTATTTTAGATTCGATTTTAAAAATATTTGCCTGACTGTGTTCGCCATAATATTACAAACATTTTGAGTGCCCAAATGACCACTTTTTGTGGAATTTATTCCCCCCTATCGTTTCGCTTTTTAGGTAATTTGCCGACTTTCCCGCCACCAAAAATTATATATTCGTATCAGGACACTGTTATGATTGGTTATATCTTATATATAAAAATGAATCGCAAAATGTGTTGGTAAGCGCATAACTCAACAACGCCTGGACCAATTTGGCCAATTCTTTTTTTAAAATGTTCGTTGAAGTCCAAGGATGGTTCTTACGGCGAGAAAAAATCGAATAATTGCCGGGAAAACCCTAAAAACAGCCCTTTTCTTTTTCACATACAAACGTTTTCTAACTAAAACGTAGAATCAATTTGAGCTTTATTGCTATTATATAAAGTTCATATTAAATTACAAGCACTCACTGTTATCTAAGAAATGCAGGTGTGTTCCTAACGTCAAAAAGTAAATTTGCACTTTCTTACCGCTATACAAAGTTCAAATTCAATCATATCTATCAAAACAGTGTGCGTTGTGCGTTTGAGCACAGAATACGTCGTTGGAGGATTTAATGTCGCGTTCCGAAACTAAAAAAAAAGTGATCGCGGACCCGACCAAATTGAATAGTCACAAAATATAATAATAACAACTTGGTTGGCTTCGCGATATTATTTCTTTTGTTTTACTTTCGGCAGGCGACAAAAAAATAAAACATTGGTATGGCTTTAAAGGATTTGACTTCAAGTCATATCAGATTAAAAAAAAAAAACAAATTAAAAAACAACTGTCAATGTCGATTTGCCGCCTTTGCCGGTGTTGTTTTTCTTGGATTTTCTGTTATACTCTACTGAGTGTGCTTTTGTTTTGTTTGCAGTGTTTTGTTATCTACCTATGAAAAAAAAGTTATTGCATGTGACACAATATTTTAATAATGCCTCCTATAAGACGAGGCAATTTAAGTAGAAGAACACGAAATGCTACAAACCAAGCTAATTACCGATCTAATCGTACTGCACAAGAACGTGACGACCGAAATGAACATGAAAGAATTAGGATATCACAAACACGTGAAGCGCGAACACGACTTTCAACTAATAATCGCGCAAATTTGAATCGAGCTAAAATTGCACTTGCACTCGCTTCGTCGGGAATCGCAGCAACTTTGCTTGAAGGTGGTCGAACAGCCCATTCAGCACTAAAATTGCCATTAAATATGCAAAGCAATGAAACTCCAACCTGCAACATTTCGAAGAACTCTGCAATGGCATAGGTTTTGCAGCAATGTCAATTGATCATTAGGGATGAATGCACGATGGCACATAAAAATTTTTTGGAGGCTTTAGACAGAACCTTAAAAGATCTACGGAGCAATCAGAACCGATTTGGTGGTGCAATGATTTTATTAGCAGGAGATTTTCGTCAAACATTGCCAGTGATTCCACGATCAACGCCAGCTCATGAACTCAACGCATGTCTAAAGTCATCCAATTTGTGGTAATATGTCAAAGTACTTCATTTAAGCAAGAATATGCGTGTTGAGTTGCAAAATGACCAATCTGGAAACATATTCTCTAAACAACTCATTGACATTGGTAATGGCAATTTTCCTATTGACATGTTGACTGGATGCATTAACTTTCCTCAAAGTTTTTGTCATTTAACTCAAGCAAAAGAATAACTCATTCAGAAGGTATTTCCAGATGTTGCTCAAAATTACAGAAACCATGATTGGTTAAGCGAACGAGCTATATTGGCAGCCAAAAACATTGATGTAAATGAATTAAATTTCAAAATTCAAGAACAAATTACAGGCGAATCGAGGATATATAAATCAGTTGATTCGGCAACTAACCAAGACGATGTAGTTAACTATCCACCGGAATTTTTAAACTCGCTGGATTTGCCAGGATTGCCACCTCACAATCTTCAATTAAAGGTTGGATCGGTAATTATAATGCTGCGAAATATCAACCAACCGCGCCTTTGCAACGGCACACGGTTAGCGATAAAAAAACTACTAAACAACGTGATAGAAGCAACTATATTGAAAGGAAAGTATAAAGGAGAGGATGTTCTCATACCGCGCATCCCAATGATTCCGACTGATGTGCCATTTGAGTTTAAACGACTACAGTTTCCAGTGCGGCTTGCTTTTGCTATGACCATAAACAAGTCCCAGGGGCAATCATTAAGTGTTTGTGGTATTAATTTGGAAAACCCATGTTTCTCACATTGTAAATTGTATGTTGCCTGTTCCCGTATTGGAAAACCATCAGATTTGTTTGTCTATGCGCCAGGTAATCAAACAAAAAACATCGTTTATCACAAACCACTACAATGAAAATAGAACTGATTTTTTTTTGTTAATAATTATGATTTACATGATTAATATTACTTACTTTTAAATGCTTTTAGTGTTTTATTTAATTATTTTTAATTCACACCGAATTATTACCAGGGTGACGGTTCTGTTCAGGATAATTTTTTGCAAAGAATATAAAAAAGGTAGGAACAAAACACTGCCACATTACAAACTTTTTTGACAGGACGAAGTCTGTCGGGTCAGCTAGTATTATATATAACCAATTATGTATAACCAAGTATATATTGGTTGAAAAAAATTCGCAAAAAGACGCGCGTGTCCGGAAAGGGCATAATAGTGCATAATTATCGTTTTAGTACAAATTGTGTAGTGAGTTAAAAATGTGTGTTGAATTGAATCGAAAGCGCCAGATAGTACCAGCTGCCCCCCCCCCCCCCCTAAAAGGAAAATCGCTGAAGTCTTTAAGCAAAATAAGTACTGAATTGAAACGAAAGTATTCAACAAATTTTCTTTAAGCCCACAAAAATCATATATATTTGTAAGATATGTAACTAAGTAAAACTATTTTTTCAAGGAAATAATCTCACAAATCACATGGCTTGTCCCCCCTCCCCTAGTTATCATCCTGGATACGCCCTTGCCTGATTACATGATTCATTAAAACAAGTACGGGCTAAAGTCAAAATGAAAGACCGTGAGCATGAACACCAAAATGCACCATGTAACCGCCCAACTTGTGAGAATGCATGCACAGGAAATAGAACCTGTTCTAATTTGGTTCATCCATTCGTACATGTTCCGTTCCGGTCCACAAAAATCATTCACAAAAACGTACGTTAACTTGTACGTGTTAATGTACCATGTAACAAGGCCTTAATATCCCACACAGCACAAAATATCTGGAGCGTCTTCAGCTAATATCTATTAAATATCTCGTAATGACCTTTGTTGAAATTTTTTTAATGTCTGAATGTCTGCTTTTCTGGTATCTACATGATATCTTTCTAGACATTCATTCACATTGGACCCACTGGGAAAATGCAGGATAAGTGACTTGAATATAATATGTTCCGGTATAGCAAGAGTTTAGTATTCAACTGAATTGTTCTGAATTAATGGCTCTGCTTCTTTGGTATCACTGACATGGCAATGGCAACTTCACCTTGCTGCCATCAGGTTTGGCAGCCGTGAATGATCTCCCTGACTGATGTTAATCTTGAAGCACCAACAAACTGCCTTCTGACGCTCTCGTCCTCTGAACCCTGGGAACAAATGCAATCTTGTTGGCCGTAGATGCTCCATAATCTTTGCACAAACGTGTATTGAATATTCTCCACAATTTCTTCCCCATCAGTGAGAAATTCAGTGAAGGTACACTGCTTGTAATGTATCTCACTGACAGATGGTAATACAGCTAAGCTATCAGTCGGAAAAAACTAGTAATTTTGAATGCAGATCCATGGAACTTCAGATAATGCATACATAACGTTTCACAATGATACCATATTTGTCGGATGAGAAAATGATAGTGGTGCATTATTTGCTGGGCAACCCTCATACTCACTGCATTTCTTTTTATTTCTAGGTGCAGTTTAAATGGCAGGCGCTGGCGACACAGTGAGAAAACTTTCTGAGGAAGAGGCTACAGCACGAGAAGGGGTTGCCAAGCAAGAGGAATGGATCAGAGATATAATTACTGAATTACGCCACCACCAATCCAGCGATTTCGCTTCTTTGCAAGAAGAGATTCACAGAGATATCACTTCAAGGGATATTCTGCTCCGAAAACTGGAGGAGAGCGTCACGAAATTATCTGAAGATATCGCTCCTCTGAAGGATTATGTGACGGCAAAGATGCAGGAAGAGGCGCACAGTGCAAGTTCTCAATCTTCAGACTCGCCTGAAGGTGGCGCTTCTCAGGACGGAGACCAGGAAACTGAAGAAGAGGAAAATAATAGAGCTTTAAATAGATGTGTAGACATGATGACGTAATACTACGTCCATGGCAATCCTCAGAAGGATTAGCAGGGCATAATATTACGTCCATGGCACGCAAAGTGTTAAATACGCGGTGGTGTGACAACAATACTCAGGGGCAGATTTGAAGACCCTCTTTCGTAATATCAAAAAAAAAAACATTTGACATATGAAAATTTTATTGCAAAAAATACGCCGTTCCTTGTTCCTTGCATATCTCATCACATTTTCCACCCAGAAATATTCTTGTTAAACATTTACCTCTGCTGCTAACCGACTCATTTTGATTTGAGAGAAATCATAGGTATTTAAGCTAGAATAATTAAGAATATATCTCTTCATTTATTAGAATCAAATTACAAAATCATTTGCAAAAACATAAAGGTTTACATAATATAACAACATCCGTTTATGGTTGGCAACAGGTTTGAAAAATATATATTTATCAACGAACTGATATTGTCTTTCTTCTCAGCGACGAAAGACAGAAATAGCAAAAAAAACATATGGCTTCAGGGCTAAATTGACAAATAATGGCAATAAAAGAAAACTAAATCATTGTACAATGCATTCATTTGTAAAAATATGGATCTTGTAAGATCCGTATTGTATGTGAAACCATCAAACAAATTGTAATGAATAAATCGGATCAAACAAATTAACATTAAATACATCATTGTCAAAATTAAGTACCTAGATACAGGATCTCTTTGCCGGAGAATGTAAGACACTTTCATAAAATAGAAAGAATTAACAATAAGCACCTACTAAAAATATACTGAATGTGGTTCATTCATAAAAAAATGAGTCTCAATCTTTTTTGCTGCCATTGTAGGATAGGGTAAATAAAATTTACAGGTATTACCAAGGAGAATGTATGTTCTTTTTAAAAGTGGAACATCTGTAGTAATGAATTAATGATTGTAACTTCAGAATGCAGATATTATTGCATTCGAGCTGTTGTGCGATTATGATTAAGGCATTAAAAAATTAAAATGGGATGTTATAATATCAATAATAAACAAACTATAACAATAATATCCAAATTTGCATATAAAGGCTTTGAATAAAGCACCAATTAGGTAACAATTGCGAAGGCATTGATATATGTTGGCCATAGTCACTTTTCAACTCCCGGTTCACCAAAATGACTGACGTGGATTAAAATACGAATCTCTTCTTCTTCGAGACAATGAATTTCAGGAACTTAAGAACAATAACTTCAAGGCACTCATATCCGACGTTTTGTTGAAGGTACATTCTCCATACCTGTTGAAGTAACAAAACAGATGTAAACAAATTGTCTGTGCTTGTCGCAATTCCAATTAATGAAAAAGTTGACGCCGAATGATTACAATGAAGGCAACAAAATGTACCGCCATCACGAATCCACGAACCCAGTTCCCCTGGATGAAACGCTAACCACTATTCCACCTGATATCATGGAACTACATTCGGCTTGTGAAAAGTACCGCATGAAAATTAATTACTTACAGCCAAACTAATGCCCATTAAATGGAACCACTTCTAGTTTAGGGATGTGTTCACCATTCCGAAGGCCATAAAAAATACGGCACTGAAAAAGGTGGAGCAAGTCTTGCGGTCTCTCCTTGTGAGTAGCTTTTGGATTTATATTTTTAAGTGTTCTGGCAGGGGAATGGAGCAGGTGTTGGTTTAATTATTCTCACGGATCAGTCTTCTTTCGTGAAAAAATATTAGACGCAAGGATACCAGTTTAGTTGGAAGGTAATCTTCATTAAAAGGTAATGCGATTCACAATAGCACTTTCTCATTCAGTTCTTGAGCGTATTATTAACTACATAATTGTCATAAAAGTGCATGCGTTAGATTGCAGGTACCCAGGAGAAACTTGAATAACTACTTTGCTTTATAGCAGGAATAGGGTTATTATTTTTCCTTTTATTTTGTTATCACCTAAATCGAAAGATTGTTACTCCTGGAGTGCGCAATTCACGCTTTTATATTTTTAAATGACGATATCTATTTTTTGTGATTAAATGAAAAGTGAAAATTTTCAAGCGTGCGAAAACGCGACGTCTCATTATGAATGATGGGAAAACTCCGTGTGACGTCGTTCTGGTTCCCACTGCCGAGAGTGAGGTGACCATGGGGCGAGGCTTTGAACGCTGATACGACGCAGGTTGCTAGCAGGTAGCAGAGTTCCCTACTAGCTGCAAGCGCTTGGCTTAAATAAGGATTATAAATACCTTATCAAACGAAGACAACTTTCCGTCCTTAGCCAGTTTTAATAGGTGATTATTAAGACATGTTTCCCTGAGGTCACCGCCTCATACATGCATTGGTAATATCAGACGATGTAAAACTCCTATCCTCTCGTGTAGAAACTAGGTCCCTGTGACGTCACGTGGAGTGGAATCGCATGGGCGCCAATCTGACCTTTTTCAAATGAGGATAAAAATGGACCATTGCCATTCGTCTAAACCGGTATTTCTAAAACCAAATAATTTGTGTATTATAAAAACCCTAACGGTGGGTGACGAATACCAATCAATGCATTTCGTTTTCTTTGATGAAGGAAACTATCCTATTCAGAATAAAAGATGAGTAATGCTTAATAAAGGGATCGTTTTACTGCATGACATGACAAATGACCATGGTAATATAGAAAGGAGGTGACAATATTCAAACGCATTTTTTTTAATATTCCCGAAACTGAAATTTGGAAATTAGTGGGAGGGGACGATTTTCTAAGGGGAACTATAATCCGAGAAATATGGTGTTCCATGAACCAGATAATACACAATATTATGCAAAAAGTCGACTCGTATATGTAAACATACGTGGATTTGAATACTGATCGTAATAATATTGCATGATGTAAAGGCACTGATGTCGTTTGCATGAATGAAAAATAAGCCTATTTACATACAATTTGTTTCAGCAAATAGAGAGCTTAGAACAGGTTTCTACCATAATACTGATGGAAAATAGTTTTTTCTTTCAGTTTATTATAATTGTACTTAAATGTGGCAACTTCAGTTTAGGTTGGTAACTACATATATCAAACTTAAAAACTTTTATTGTGAGCATTAACTACATTTAAAATGCCTTAAAAAGACTTTGTTTTTGTTTCAAGGAATTAGACACAGATCAATAAACTGTGTTTTGATTATATTAGTTATTATAACATTCGATGAAAATCAGTTTTTAGCTTTGTTCATTATTTACAAGACTTCACATGTTGCTAATAAGTAAAGCACCACAAATGTCTCAGCCGACGACAATGGCATCAAAGAGAATGTATGGCAATCTACAGTTGACTACCATTAGTAGATCTGTTAAGTGGATTCTTCATAAAAATTCCTTAATTCAGATAATGTTTACCAAGTAAGTCACTTACCTCAGCCACTAGCTCCTCATTTTGGGAATCACATGGCGAATGAAGAAGAACGTGAGTAAAGGCATCTGCTCCAGCAGTTTCGACATTCCTTCCTTCGAACCGTACTTGACCAACATTCCCGGGACGACCGAAATCAACGATACTTCTCTCGCTAAAGATGATTTCATACTGAAGGCATGATATACATAGCCATCCATGGTCACTGAGTCCTTCTTCTGCGATGTTTCAAGCACAATTTTCTCGTACAGTTTCTCATACATTTCATCGTCACAAACGTAAGGACATCCTCGGTTTTTGAAGATCAAGTACATCACAATCTGCGCCAAGCTCTGAGCCAGGGAAACTTCAGGGTCATAATCTCTGTTTGTTCGCTCTGTATTGTTCGCTTTCCAAAATGAGTATTGGTTACCTCCCAGGTAAACCCTGCATTCAAAAATGTCGGCGAACGTATGAAATGCTGTTCCATCACATTTTTCACCATCCAGGTTGGCCAATCGTCCCACTAAGTTTGAGATATTGGAGGAATCACAATCGACTATTACTTTCACTCCACGATTTCTCTCCAGGAACGTCAACATAAGAGAGGTGAATGGGGATGCTTTGTATATTTTCTCGTAAAAACCTCTGACTTTCTTAGTTTTCTCTTCGTTATTCTCACGTATTTCCGTGAGACTCATCATCACGTCTACACATCTATTTTGGGCTCTGTTATTTTCCTCTGCTTCAGTTTCCTGGTCTCCATCCTGAGTGGCGCCACCTTCAGGCGAGTCTGAAGATTGAGGCATTGCACTGTGCGCCTCTTCCTGCATCTTTGCCTTCACATAATCCTTCAGAGGAGCGATATCCTCAGATAATCTGGTAACGCTCTCCTCCAGTTTTCGGAGCAGAATATCCCTGGACGTGACCTCTCTGTGCAATGCGTTGATCTCACCATGCAATGAAGCAAAATCGCTGGATTGGTAGTGGCGCAATTCATCCGTTGAATCTCTGGCCCCTTCCTCAAGCTCAGTCACCCTATCTAGTGCTACAGCCTCTTCAACAGGAAGGATTTCCACTGTGTCACCAACGCCTGCCATTTCAACTGCACCTAGAAATAAAAAGAAATGCATTCAGTATGAGTATTGCCCAGGAAATAATGCACCACTATTGTTTTTCTCACCCGACGACAATGGTATCGATGCGAAACTTATGTATGCATTATCTGAAGTTCCATGGATCTGCATGCAAAATTTCTAGTTTTTCCGACAGATAGCTTAGTTGTATGACCATTTAAATTATGGCATCTGTCAGTGAAATACATTACAAGCTGTGTGCCTTCACTGAATTTCTCACTGATGGGAAAGAACTTGTGGAGATTATTCAGTGACATAATTCACAGTGCCCGGCGATACCTGGAGGAAATGTTTTATATCCATGAGAATAAACTGAAATGGTAATGGTGACGTTTGTGCAACGGTTATGTATACATACACAGCCAACAGGATTGAAGTTATTCCCTGGATTCAGAGGACGAGAGCGTGAGAAGGTAGTTTGTTGGTGCTTCAAGATTTACAGAAGTCAGGGAGACCATTCATGGCTGTCACACCTGACATGTTGCAGCGAGGTGATGTTGCCATTGCCATGTCAGTGATAACAAAGAATCAGAGCCATTAATTCAGAACAATATGTCAGCCCATTGAAAGACCTCAAGATGCGCTTCCTGCGACTTAGGCACCATGCCAACAGAGGTGATGTTTTGATTAAACACATTAACCCTCAGACGCTCACAAGTTTCGGAACAGTTGAACGAAATAGTGTCGGACAGTTTTACCCCATTCTCCATACAGCACTGACCTAGGACTTGCACTAGTTTGGGCCATTACAGGATGCCACTGGTTGAAGATGTTCTTAGGACGCCTAGCAAGTGAGTCACCTAAGTCTTCACTAATTAGTGAAGAAATGGCTCCGTGTACATCCCCTCCCAATACATCCCCTCGACCAATCCAGCCAGGTGTGATCGAATGCACTCTTTACGATATTAAGTACTATTTCAAGTAATGTATTTTAAAATGTGAATTCTATATTATCAGTTTTTCTTTTTTAGTTAACTTATTTATCTAATAATGCTTTTATTTTCCTTGGTTTTGCCATTATTTTGTGAGAAAAAATCAGACATCAACAATTCAAAGAAAATTTAATATATATGTTTAATTAATCAAAATTGATGGGTAAATAAATAAACTGTTTCAGCTTAGTTACCATCAATTAAAAATCCAATTCAGTGGAATAAATGGTATACCAAATTCTAGTCACTTATTTTCAATTACTTGACAACTAGTTGTTTTTTACTATCGTAACACGCATTGCCAGAACCTTATATGTGTCACAGTGATGAAATCATATATTCATAGTGGCTTAAAGAAATTTTGTTGAATACTTTCGTTTCAATTCAGCACTGATTTTGCTTAAAGACTTCAGCGATTTTTTTAAGGGGGGGCAGCTGGCACTGGCTGGCGCTTTCGTTCCAATTCAACACACATTTTTAACTCACTACACAATTTTAACTAAACGATAATTATGCACTGTAGGGATATTGCATACCCTTTATAGACAGTGTGCTGATATACTACAGTAAACACTCAGTAGCGCAATATACTTTTTACCGCTTGAAATTTAGTTTATACACTAGAAAATGAATCCCAAAAGTCTCCCGAGTTTAGCGGGCTAAAAAATACCGCCCCCACTAATATTACGCCGTGACGTCATAATTCAGTATGATTCCAAGATCCAAGCCCAGTAACTGCAGGTTTGGAAGAGCCACGTTGCGTTTAAAGGAGAACATGGCTGAAATAAGGAAAAATTACAAGTGGTGCATTGTTCCTCTGTGCATTAATTAAACTACCCTTTACACACATAACAATTGTTGCTATTCGCAAAATATCACACGCGAACGTCAAATTCGTGTTCGGCGGGTTGCATCTGGTTGGAAGGTTAGGAAAATAGTGGATTCGGTCGTCCCATCCGTAATTGTTGCTAAAATTGTTGCTAACCGTATCTCGGCCGATTCAGCACCTTATTCGACCGGAACTCCTCCTATGAAGTATGCTATGCATGCATTTGTTGCTATCATCGTAAAATAGTACCCATTTGTTGCTACTATTGTTATAAACAATTAAATTGTTGCTATCGTGTTTACAATACCTTGACCCCCATTGTGACCTCCAAAGGTCAACAAATCAACAACACTGATAAATGAACTGCAAAAATGACTTAAGCACCCTTCAAAACCTATGGTTCGACACGTTGGTTGTCACGATGGCCCAACGCTTACCCCTATGACCTTTGACCTCAGTATTACCCTTGGAGGTCAAATAGTGGATAAGACGAGTATTTGGACAATACCAGTGACTTGGGCACCCTTTAAAACCCATGGACCGACACCTTTGATGGTATGCTATTATTTTTGCCACCCTTATGACCTTGAATGTGACCTTACTGGGTCAACGGTTGAATTTTCGTGAACAAACTAAGAATTGACATCTTGGTCAATGAAATTCAGACTTTTTTCTATCTCGATTTTTTTAACATTGAAACCCCATAAGGCTAATTCAAAATTTTGGTTTGGGCCCACATTGTGAGGTCAAAAGGTCAAAATTGTAAAATTTTGCTTGCACTCAACAAAACTTAGGACCTTTCCCCATAAGTATGCCAATTTTCATGAACATAGCTCTACGGAAAGTTACTAAAATTACAGCTCAAAAATGACACACGACACTTGGGACAGTCTGTATATGTTTTTCTATATATCTTTTATTCAATGTCAACTCATAATTTCCGGTTTATTATTGGTTAAAAATAGACAACTTTTTGAAATCACATTCATCGTTTCAGCCATAAATACACCTGTTAAATTTGAATTATGGGTGCCGCAAATTTTTCGTACCTTTCGGTGTACAATAAAAATTACAGATAGAGAAAAGAGTATTCATGAGCGAAGAAGAAGGAATACGTCGTGGAATGTTTGGAAACAAGCTTTCGACTGAAAGATATCAAGCATGCCAAAACTATTCGGACGCGCTTCATGCGAAGAATAATTTTCCCCGAAATACCTGAGAAAATGGAATCAAAGCTCGAGGACAGATGAGTATTTCAAAGTGACGTTCAAAAGCTGGTTGCAGAAGGAATTTTAATTCCCTCCAGTAGCGTATATCAATTATCAATATCTCCCTCTCACATCTACTGAGTGCAAATGATTACCGTGCATGAATGCAGTGTCGAAGAATACATGCAGTATGTAAGAATGATCATTAATTAATCCCAATCATCATATTTTTAAAAGTGAAGTTTTATTTCAGGATTTCATTCCAGACAAGATGAAATTACGATTAAGTTTAAAATTATAATAAATCAATAAGAAATATCGAACCTATTTCCATAATATTCAAAAATCTACGAACAGATGCTTTAGGTGCATGAAATGCTATTATTAACGTGATTTGGAATTTTCATTACAGTTATCGATGAAGTACTTTTCCTTCGAATTTCAGTGATATTTAAATCTCTTTCCTGCGGCTACGAGATGAATAATGAAGCCTTCGGCCAATATAGCATGGAAATGTCTGAGCTGTACTTAGAGCTTCGTGGTTGTATTATATGCTGCCCATATGGTACATAAAGTGCTGATACATGGAACAGCAATTGCCAAATAATCCTTTCTTACAGTTGAAGTTTTAACGGAGGAAGCATTGGAGGCAAGGAACATTGCCATGAGGAAATTCCGAGGGCACCGTGAAAAAAAAATCCTCAAGAGTGCTGGATAATAAAGATATCTCTCGAAGACTCCTTTTAATATCTGAAGTGAACGTTTAATTAAGCGAAAAGTTCCATAAAAAAACGAGGTCAGCCTATCAGGTGAGGTGAAAATCTGATAATTTTAAGTGAATCGTAGGGCGACAAAGAGTGAGGTGGGGTGACATCGGACGACGATTCTTTTAAAATTCGTTTTTTGGGATACGTAAAAGTGATTTTATTGAAATTTAAATATTTTTACCCTCAATTTCCTTAATATCAGTCAATTTATTTAATCTAATGTGACTTTTCAAATACATGGAAACCAAAAATGTGTAAGTTTGAATAGTTTTTCAGATTTCGGTATCTCGCCGACTGCGCTGATGGTCGCGGGTTCGACTCTTGACAATTTTATGTCGTAAGTTCTATCATGGCTTTTAAATACAATTTATATCTCTTTAACTTTACAACTATAAGGTTTAAAGTTCTCCAATAATAGCACGTTATCGCCAATCGCAATGACATCAATATCGAGATTTTCTAAAAATTGTTGATATAATAACAGCTCCAAAAATGCTAAAATGAAGAGATAGCATAAAAATTAAGCCAAAATCAGATTCAGACGATCAAAATCAGAATAGAACTTTCAATTTTGTTTCTAATTTATGTCAAATTACGACGTTATTAATTTTGGCCAGCTTTTTTCGATTTGGGACCACTGTGCTCCGTCGCTTGTATTCAGGTGTGCAACAACTACCATGGCCGTGCCTCCTCGTACTGAATAATGATGACACTTTTCTGCCAGCCAATCATCGGGCGTTTTCGATTCTCACTTGTATTTCAACATTCTCGTGAACTTTGGTGAATTAAATATCGCAAAACACGTCATAAAATAATAATAAAAACATTCACCGTGGTACGCAAACATATATTCATACATAATTTTGGGGCTCTTGATTATATCTGAAATACATTCAAGTTCCCTATTATGCACTTTCCGGACATCGGAAAAAGGCGCGTGTCCGAAAAGTGCATAATTACTCTATACTTAATTCAACACATGCGATGCAGTCCACTACGCACTGATATCCTTCAGAGATCGCGTAATTAATAAATACATTAAAGGAACGACGGGAGTGATACAAAACTGTCGCTATGTTTTTATGTGACTATAAACAATAGAACCAATGAAACACTCACCGAAATTCACGACGAAACAATACCGATCCTCTTATCCTGGCTCCTCTGGGGAATAAAAGGAAGGGGAATGCACACTTTCTGACCACACCTTACACGAAAACTGTTGACTCTGTTCTCGCTCCAACCTGCTACCTATTTTTACTTCGAATGGCGATTTCACGATGTTTCCGAAGCACCGAACGCCGCGACACGTCAATACGTGCAGGATTTTCATTCCTTGATAACATACTGATAATAAACTGATAACATTCTGATAAACCACAGCGTTGCTATGGAGTGTTGACTCTGCCCTAGGTGCGTACGTAATAGGAGGTGGTCTCTGCTGAAACTGCCGTGCCGTCGTGACGATATTTTTGTTGTAACTCATAGGAATTTGATGCGGAAAGGCGATATCACGACCCGGTTCCTGCTTGTCACGCAATTCACGGAGCTCCTAACGTGGGCGTATGCCAGGGAATAAAAAGTGGGAACCAGGTCGTGATATCGTCTTTCCGCATCAAATTCTTATAACTTACAACTAAAATATCGTTATCAGCCGTCAGATTATGTTTTGCACTCTTCAGGAAAGACATTGTTTCCTCCGACATGCAGTCATGGTTCAGACCTAAGTTCCTAAGTGTTCTACCTATGTTGGGTTATTATTTATTCCTTCTAGTGGCACTTTAATTCTGTTGTGCATAAATTATAACTCGTCAATGGGGAACATGCACAATTTTTTCAAAGTACTAGAATGAGAAGGTCCCTATCTCAAATGTGCTCACCGAAAATTTCGCGGATGAATAATGTTTTTCAGCTGAGTTATGAGTAGACTATATGCATAAATATAAATCTTGTGGAATAGTACTGGGTTTTTATTTCACCATGAATACGTAATCAATTATTTATAAATTGATCTCAACCCTGGTAGTTAATAGTAAACTGATTATATACTTATATATATCATTTGAAAAAAAACAAACATTTAATGGCTTAGTACACCTTGTGTACAGATTTATAAATTGTATATTATTTATGGAAAATGTATCCAATATTAACAATGAGTCAATCAGCATCCAGGTCAGGCACAAGGCATACGATAAAATAAAGACTCAAACTACAGAATTTAAATTTTTGGTGGCACTACCACCTTCAGCTTTGGGAACAAAAGTATGAATATGCTGGAAGGGGCCCAGGGAGAGTTGAGGAAGGGGGGGTAGTAAGGGGTAACAGGGTAGGGGAAGGATTGAATAGGGTAAAAGCGATTAAAGTAATTACCTGCTGATCCAGGAGGATGAAAAGCTTTAAAAGAATTTCAGTACACTAAGCCTACTGCATAGGTGGTATGTTGTGGGAAGGAACGCCAAAATAGTTACATTGTAGCAATCATTAAGTGACAGTGGCTGAATATTATGCAACACTAAAGGAGACAAAGTGAGGAGATGCTTTGTCACTTCGAAAGGATCAGCATTTCATGATCATCAGACTTGTAAATTTTCTAGCCTCTAAGTTCATTGCGAAAGATAACTGCATGCACACTGTACTCAAGAGATGTTTACAAATGTATCAGTAAGGTGAATATTTAGACTTTTTGCATCTTGTAATCAATGTCCATTGTCATTTAAAATTAGAAAAAAATGATTATTTAATGCATGTAAAGATTTATACCACATTTGGCCATTGTCAATTGTATACAATTGCAAGCCCTTTTTTGATAACTCAGTTCTTATTTTCTTGTAATGGTTGTACAAAGTGTTGTAGATGGGAGAATTTAAGACTACAGTTATAAAACTCTCACTGACTTAATGACACATGATATTTGATTTGTCAATTGAGAAAGGTTATTCACTTGCAAATGCTCTCTTGATTATGTTTATATTCTACTCATGTTGACATGCATGGTTTTTAGTAACAATGATGAAATAAATACTTTTTGTAAACATAGGTAAGTGCATTAACTTCTTGCTAGTTATAATTCAGTATTTTTTTGCTGATACAAAAAATTTCTAGTCATAAATCAATTTTTATTATTAATGTAAGGCAGACCTATATAAATAAATAACATTTTATGTGTAAAGTAATTGTTTTAGATAAAAATTATTGCTAATTTAATTATTTAATCAAGCCCTTGTTTGCTAACTTGCACTGCACGAGCGCGAGGAACGGCAGCGTTTTTTTCTGAAATTCAATGCTCCACTACTCTAAATGTAGTAGAGTCTCAGTCATAATGTTTTTTGGAGATGTACTTATGTGTCTAACTAACATTTTGTGAAATTTTCACTCTTTTTCACTCAGTCCCTTTTTAGATATTGACCTGCGAAAATTGACGTTAAAAGGTTTTCAGCTATTTTTGATAACCCATATTAAAAAAAGGAGTGTATTCTCAGACTTAAAACTTATGCTTCAAATAGTTATTTAAGTATTTAACACAGAAATAAAATTTGATCAGTGAGTCTCATTTCCTTCATAAAAATTTTAGGTCTTAAAAAGTTAATATTGACAAATTTTTCCCGAGTTTTTGCAGAAAGAGTTTGACTGACTCTCTTTCATGATAGAGCAATTAAAACAATAAACTCCTATAGCTCATTTCATGCTAAACTCACTGGTTTTTGAATTATTCTGATATCTCTTAAAATAGCTTTGCAATTTAACTTTATGCAAACCACGTTTTTCGTCAAAATTTGCCCAGCCGCCCTTTTAAAAATGGCTGCCAAAAAAAAATACGGCTTCTTAATTTTTTTCAAATAGTGTTTTGAGACTGTCCACCCATAGGGAACTCATGATTAAAAAATCAAGAAAATTTAAAATGTTGAGCAACATTGCCTGGGTGATTTGAAATGGATTGACCCGTCTTTGAAAATTAAACTTCATCGGCTGCTTGAAAACACGACGTCATCGGAGCGTGACGTCACGGCACGGAATCCACTGATGATAGAATGAGGAAGTGGATTAAAAAATCGGTCTATGCAGGTGCTCAAACTCAAATATGGCGAAAATAATTGCTGTTTTACCGTCAAACAGCAGATTGTGAATAAGTTGGGTCGCCAAGGCGTTATTGAAACAAATGAATGGAATTGTTTGGTGAGATTTGGAAGCAATCACTATTTTTCAGAAAATCAGTCGCCATATGGAAGTCGACCAAAAGTAAACTGTCGTATTGTGCTTTCTTAAATCCCTATTAAGTCAACTTGTCCTTTGAGGAACTACTACAAAGCTCGTAGATGATTTTTACTTCGATATATTGCAATCAAGAGTCTGCCCTCCTACTCTCTTAGCGAAGTGAATGGTGTACCGTGCGATTACGTCAGAAGGCGTTTCAGGTCATGTGACATCAAGCGATATTCGAGCATTTTTAATTAGCATTTATTGACGTTTGTGGAGTACTAGGAGAGTTTTGGCTTACATATTTGGACTCGTGAGAAAATTGTCTATTCAATAAGACTTACTAGCATGATGAACAAATTTCATGCATGTTCCCCATTTGTCCAGTTACTCCAATATCCATCATGGCAGAGTGTGGCACTTGTCGTGAAGCTATTACAGGTCGCCAGCCACGCCAAGACCTTCCACGCTAATTGTGTAAACATCTCCAAGGATGACCTGGATTATATTAATGAAGAAAAGCAAATCTGGCGCTGTCAAGCGCGTAATGCATTGCGACGACAGTCCATGTCAGCTGTGTCGACGGAATCATATGAGCTCTCTCAGGTCATTACTATGCTAGAGGAGGGCAAAAAAGACCGTGAAAGGATTGAAGCTGACCTTAACAAATCCTTTGAGTTTGTGCACCATAAGATTGACGATAACAAAAAATTACTAGAGGATCAGTATGCGAGAATTAATCAATACCTGGATATTATTGACAGGTTAAGTGCAGAAAATACGATGCTAAAAAATCGTGTTTCCTTACTAGAAAGTGTGTTTGGAGGACAACGAACAAAGAGCTAGTGCTAACGTCATTGAAATTTTTGGAATACCTCAAGAGATAAATGAAAATGTCCTTGACGCAGTACAAAAAGTTGGCGCTGCCCTTGACTTCCCTATATCAAGTGAGCTTAATGACTCATGTCATCGGATGGGGAATAGAGGTTTCAATCAACCATTTCTGATTTGTGTGCCAATGAATCGCCTTCATTAACACTTTGTTGTTGAGCTCACCTTCAGATAGAACGAATTTGCAAAAATTCCGAGGAAATGAAATCAAACTGCTTCATTATAGTCGATGGGAAGACTGATATTTCCAACAACAATTGCTTAGAAATTTGTTTACATACACGGTAATTAATTGTCTACTCGAGATGGCCTTACAATTAGCTCGAATTAAATTTTTAAAACATGTTTTCAATATTTGTAATATTTTTAACTATTAAAACGTTATATTGTTTCGAAGATCAGTCTTTAAATCGATAAAAGTAAACAAACAATTTAATTAGTAGTTTTTACCGACTCAACTGCCGTTGTAGTGTTACCTACTCCTAGTGTAATTTTATGGTAATATCCCTATGATCAAGATAATTCTTTCGTTTACTTTCACCATTTTTTATCTTCATTCTGTTATCCGATGCAAAGACGAATAAAAAAACATATATCGTAAAAAATCGGCACAACAGTTCCCGAGTTATAAATGTTCTAAATGAAACAATTTTCGCTTTTCATATACTTTCGTATATGATTTACCATGTAAATATGTGAATTCCATACCCGTAAAAAAGTCGTGTAAAAACTTAAAAACTTGTCTGAGGCACGCTTATAGTTTTCCCTTCATTACTTTTTTGTGGCGATTTAACTACTAGTGGTGGTCATTTAGCTCAGATTACGGTCTGCAATTTTGAAGTTTCTACGAATCTGCAGCATTGGTTTTCAGTTTAAATTTTAAATCTGGAAATATTTCAATTAAATATACGTGTTCACCTATTTATACGGTAGCTTATTTCTCTTATGAGTTTATAATTTCAAATAGCATTATACATTACGATATTTTACGGATGAAACAATAGGATATGTAGAATACTTTAATTCTGCTTACTTTGCTAGTTTTATGATGCGATTGAAAAGAAAACATTGTCTTTCCTGAAGGGTATACAACGTAATGTGATGGCTAATAACGATATTTTTGTTGTAACTTATAAGAATATAATGCGGAAAGGCGAATTCACGACCCGATTCCCACTTGTTATTCCCTGGCATACGCCTACGTTATGAACTCCTTGAATTGCGTGATAAGCAGGGACCGGGTCGTGATATCGCCTTTCCGCATTAAATTCTTTCGAGTTACATCATAAATATCGTCACGACCGCACGGCAGTTTCAGCTGAGTCCACCTCGTATTACACGCACCTAAGGCAGAGTCAACACTCCATAGCAACGCTGTGGTTTATCAGTATGTTATCAGAATGTTATCAGTATGTTATCAGTATGTTATCAAGGAATGAAAATCCAGCTCGTATTGACGTGTCGCGGCGTTCGGAGCTTCGGAATCATCGTGATATCGTCATTCGAAGTAAAATTAGAGAGCAGGTTGGAGCGAGAACAGAGTCAACAGTTTTCGTGTGCGGAGTGGAGATAAAGTGCGAATGCGCATGCTTTATTCCCTGTGGAGCCAGGATAAGAGGATCGGTATTGTTTTGGCGTAAATTTCGGTAAGTGTTTCATTGCTTCTATTCTTTGTTGTCACGTAAAAACATTGAGGCAGTTCTGTATCACTCCCCTCGTTTCCTTAATGTCTTTATTAATTACGGGATCCCTGCCGGATATCAGTGCGTACTGTACTGTACTGTATCGCATGCGTTGAAATAATTATTGAGTAATTACGCACTTCCCGGACACGCGTCTTTTTGCGAATTTTTTTTCCCACGCGACCCACCTCCATAGTCCGCAGACCGTACGCTGTGATATAGCCAAGAATCGCTCCGCGCGGTTCATTATGAGAAAGTAGTTCCAGCTTGTAATACGTGATAATAATACGTGAGCTTATTTTACATTCGATTTGAAAAATATTTGCCTGACCGTGCTCGCCATAATATTACAAACATTCTGAGTTCCCAAATGACCACTTTTTATGGAATTTATTCCCCCCGATTGTCTCGCTTTTTAGGTAATTTGCCGACTTTTCCGCCACAAAGTATTATATTTTCGTATCAGGACACGTAGCAGGTTTTGCTAATGTATTTCAACACCTTGATCATCAGGGCTATGAATTTATGATTTCATGACTGTGACACATAAAAGGTTCTGGCAATGTCTGTTACGATAGTAAAAATCAACTGGTTGTAAAGTAATTGAAAATAAGTGACTAGAATTTGGTATACCATTTATTCCACTGAATTAGCTTTTTTATTTGATGGTAACTAAGCTGAGACGGTTTATATAGTTACTTATCAATTTTGATTAATTAAACATATGGTAAATTTTCTTAAAATTGTTGATGTCTGCTTTTTATCACAAAATAATGGCACAACAAAGAAAAATAAAAGCATTATTAGCTAAGTATGTTAGCAAAGTAAGAAACACTGATATTTTATATTTCACATGCTAAAATACATTACTTAAAGTAATACTTAATAGCGTAAAGAGTGCATTCGATCACACCAGGCTGGATTGGTCGAGGGGATGTATTGGTAGGGGATGTACACGGAGCCATTTCTTCACTAATTAGTGAAGACTTAGGTGACTCACTTGCTAGGCGTCCTAAGAACATCTTCAACCAATGGCATCCTGTAATGACCCAAACAAGTGTAGGTCCTAGGTCAGTGCTGTATGGAGAATGGGGTAAAACTGTCCGACACTATTTCGTTCAACTGTTCGGAAACTTGTGAGCATACGAGGGTTAATGTGTTGAATCAAAACATCTCCTCTGTTGGCATGGTGCCTAAGTCGCAGGAAGCGCATCTTGAGGTCTTTCAATGGGCTGACATATTGTTCTGAATTAATGCCTATGCTTTTTTGGTATCACTGACATGGCAATGGCAACATCACCTCGCTGCAACATGTCAGGTGTGACAGCCATGAATGGTCTCCCTGACTTCTGTAAATCTTGAAGCACCAACAAACTGCCTTCTGATGCTCTCCTCCTCTGAACCCAGGAATAACTGCAATCCTATTGGCCGTAGATGCTCCATAACCTTTGCACAAACGTCACTTAATATTCTCCAGAGTTTCTTTCTCAGCGTTGAGAAATTCAGTAACGGCACACTGCTTGTAACGTACATAACTGACGGATGCCATATTGAAACAGTCATACAGCTAAGCTATCAGTCGGAAAAACTTATAATTTTGCGTGCAGATCCATGGAACGTCAGATAATGCACACATAACGTTTCACATCGGTACCACTGTTGTCGGATGAGAAAACAATAGTGGTGCATTATTTCCTGGGCAGCCCTCATACTCTCTGCATTTCCTTTATTATTTCTCGGTGCAGTTGAAATGGCAGGTGCTGGCGACACAGTCCAAAACCTACCTGTTGAAGAGGCTGTAGCAGGGGATGGGGTGACAGAGCTTGAGGAAGGGAGCGGAGATTCAACGGATGGATTACGCCACTACCAATCCAGCGATTTCGCTACCTTGCAGGGTGAGATCAACGTATTGCACAGAGAGATCACGTCCAGGGATATTCTGCTCCGAAAACTGGAGGAGAGCGTCACCAGATTATCTGAGGATATCGCTCCTTTCAAGGATTATGTGAAGGCAAAGATGCAAGAAGAGGCGCACAGTGCAAGTTCTCATTCTTCAGGTTCGTCTGAAGGCGGCGCTACTCAGGACGGAGACCAGGAAACTGAAGAAGAGGAAAATAATAGAGCCCAAAATAGATGCGTAGACGTGATGATGAGTCTCACGGAAATACGTGAGAATAACGAAGAGAAAACACAGAAAGTCATAGGTTTTTACGAGAAGATATACAAAGCATCCCCCTTGACGTCTCTAATGTTGACGTTCCTGGAGAGAAATCGTGGAGTGAAAGTACTAATCGATTGTGATTCCCACAATATCTCTAACTTAGTGAGACGATTGGTCAGCATGGACGGTGTAAAATGTGATGGAACAGCATTTCATACGTTCACTGACTTTTTTCAATGCAATGTTTACTTGGGAGGTATGGTTTGGCAATATAAGGTAATTGAATGTAGACAATATGTGTACAAAAATCTTGACCCTGAAGTTTCCCTGGCTCAGAGCTTGATGCAGATGGTGATGTATTACATCTTCGAAAATCGAGGCTGTCCTTACGAGTGTGATGATGATCTGTATGAGAAACTATATGAGAAAATTGAGCAGGAAGCATTACAGAAGAAGGACTCAGGGGTGTGCGTGGATGACTTGATAGATGATGCCTTGAGCAAGAAAACACCTTTAGCGAGAGAAGTATCATTGATTTCGGTCGTCCCGGGAATGTTGGTCAAGTATGGTTCTAAAAATGGAATGTCGAAACTGCAGGAGAAGATGCCTTTCCTAATGCTCTTCTTCATGCAACATGTGATTCCGAAAATAAGGAGCATAGTCGATGAGGTAAGTGACTTACTTGGTAAACATTTAATCAGAATCAAGGAATCTTCATGAAAAATCCACTTCACAGATGTACTAATAGGGTAGTTTCCTTCATCAAAGAAAACGAAAGGCATTCATTGCGATTCATTACCCACCATTAGTGTATTCATAATACACAAATTATTTCGTTTTAGAAATACCGGTTTAGACGAATGGCAATGGTCCATTTTTATCCTCATTTGAAAAGGGCCAGATTGGCGCCCATGCGATGCCACTCCACGTGACGTCACAGGGACCTAGTTTCTATAGGAGAAGATAGGAGTTATACATCGTCTGAGGTTACCAATGCATGCATGAGGCGCAGAGCTCAGGGAAACATCTCTTAATAATCACCTATTAAAACTGGCTAAGGTAGGAAAGTTTTCTTCGTTTGATAAGGTATTAATAAACCTTTTTTAAGCCAAGCGCTACCAGGCAGCAAGGTACTCAGCTACCCTCTAGCATCCTATCAGCGCACAGAGCCTCGATCAAGGTCACCACACAAGGCGGGAGGGGGAACCAGAAATACGTCACACGGAGAGATTTCCTTACCCGTCGCGTTTTCGCGCGCTTGAAAATTTTCACTTTTCATTTAATCGCGAAAAATAGATATCGTCATTTAAAAATCTAAAAGCGTGAAGTACGTACTCCAAGAGTAATAATATTCCGATACAGGCAATAAAAAAATAATAGGAAACCACCCTATTGTAGTCAACTCTCGATTGCAACAGATATTGATCAGTCAATGCCATATGAAGCATGGATCCCATAAAACTAAAAACTGAATTCCATCTAATGAAGTAATAATTTATGATAACAAAACACATTTTATTGTTCTGTGTCTAATTATTTCAAATAATTTTAAAATCAAAATATCATAGGATGGCTAAATTCATGGCTTTTTCAAGATTTTAAAATAATTTTAAAATAATGCATTAGGCGTTGCTCATTTTAAGTCTTGTACCATTGGATCGCATTTTGTTGATAGTATATACATGGAAATGTAGGAAGTATTGGCTTATTTGTGCATGAAATGTTCCTTTTTTAATCTCACAGAAAAATAATTATGTAAACATTATTTTAAAACAATTTCAAAATTATTTTACACACATTTTAAAATGATTTTAAAATAATTTTTAAATAATTTGATAATTATTTTCTAATCATTTTAACATAATGTTAAAATCATTTTAACATAATTTTGAAATAATTAGGTCATTATTTTGAAATCATTTTAAAACACTCATATAAATTTTCATTGGTACATATAATCTTAGTCATACCAGTGTGATAAAATAAACCAGCATAAAAATTCACATTTTTTGAGGTGAATGTGAATAATTGACAAGCAGCCTTGCATAAAGCAAGTAATACAGATGAGTTTGGAGACTTTTCCTACCAAAAATGAATCCCTTTTTTCAAAAGTGAGTTTGAATTTTGCTGTTTTCAGGACTTCTTGAAATCAACAAAAGGGTATTTTTGGCAGTTTTCCATAATATTTTTAGAAATTTAAAATGATGCATTTACGGGAAATATATCCCAAAATGAAGGCATATTATCGAAAAATGGACATTGAATGAACCGAGAACACAATAAAGGAATGCCTGAAAACACTCTCAATATGTGCTTTTTGGCATACTATATATATGAGTATATATGGCTGAGTACATATGACATTAACAATCATATTCGTCTTCTAATCCAAACCTGATTATGATGTCTTCCAAATGTCTTTGGAGAAGGTGGGCATTCAGTGAAAGCGTGCAGATAAGGTGATTCTTTAATTTTTACGATGCTTGCATTACTTCCTCCGAAATATTCCCGCATATTAAACTATCATGTCAGTAGGATAATTAATAGGTGGGAAAATATTTTTTTACTGTTTCTGGCACATTTCGTAATTTCAAACGTGTTTACTCATATCATATTAACATAACAATCATTTTAAAAGTAGGCTGAATTAGTTACAACATATTTTAAAACTAGTTTAAAAATTATAATTCATAGCTCCTTCAAGAGTAGGACATATTTTAAACCTGTTTTAAAATCATTTTGAAATGAGGAAAAAAAGATTTGTAACATTGAAACAGAGAAAGCTAAATGTTTTCAAAATTATGTTAAAGTCATTTTAAAATGTTCTCGCAATATATTTTAAAATAATTTTTACATAAGATTTTGCTACTTGGGTTAGTATCCACTCCTGGGGCACTAATTGGGACCCAACTGCAAAATAATGTTCTAAATTCAAAAGAGGATACTGCGACTTTTCGGTGAAATGCCTGCTATACTCCCCATGTTGCCATCTATTTTGGAAATTTAATATTTTACCTATCACTTTTGTGTACATGTACGCTGCGATTGCTGGTGAGAAAAAGAATATTTCCAATTATGCAACCAAAAACAATTATCATTGCTGTTATACCTGGAGTGCTATAAGCCTCCACTAAATATTTATGAGAAATAAAAACTTGAGTTATGCCCCATGGCATATGGGCCTTTTTTATTTAATGATTTTCTGGAGGAAGTTAAGAGAGTGAAGACTATTTCCCTCTTCAATAGGGTAGTTTCCTTCATCAAAGAAAAGGAAAGGCATTGATTGCGATTCATTACCCACCATTAGTGTATTCATATTACACAAATTATTTCGTTTTAGAAATACCGGTTTAGACGAAAGGCAATGGTCCATTTTTATCCTTATTTGGAAAGGGCCAGATTGTCGCCCATGCGATGCCACTCCACGTGACGTCACAGGGGCCTAGTTTCTATACGAGAAGATAAGAGTTATACATCGTCTGAGGTTACCAATGCATGCATGAGGCGCAGAGCTCAGGGAAACATCTCGTAATAATCACCTATTAAAACTGGCTAAGGTCGGAAAGTTTTCTTCGTGTGATATGGTGTTAATAATCCTTATTTAAGCCAACGCTACCAGCCAGCAGGGTACTCAGCTGCCCGCTAGCAGCCTGCGTCGTATCAGCGCTCAGAGCCTCGCCTCAAGGTCACCTCACAGGGCGGCAGCGGGAACCATAAATACGTCACACGGAGAGATATCCCGGCATTCATACTTACGCGTCGCGTTTTCGCGCGCTTGAAAATTTTCACTTTTCATTTAATCGCGGAAAATAGATATCGTCATTTAAAAATCTAAAAGCGTGAAATACGTACTCCAGGAGTAATAATATTTCGATTTAGGCAATAAAAAAATAATAGGAAACAACCCTATTGCATTAGCCCGGTCAAAATAGACATTGACCCTTGCATTAATTGCCAGCAAGCTGAAAATTTGCATGAACCTCAAGGATACCACTGTAATGAAATCCTGAAAAGTCCCCATCGATCCCGTGCGAGAAAAACTTTTATTCAAGGTCAGAGGTCACAAAAATGAGTTTTTTGCATTTTTTGGCCAAGCGGTTAGTTTTATGACAAAAATTTCTCAGACCGTAATTGTAGATCGAAAAGTTTTCTACAAAATTGTCATTTCACTTTTTTCTCTAATATTTACCGTTTCTGAGAAAAAGCCATTCGAATGTAGGCTGGAGATGTATTATCCGTAATATGCATGACTATATTGTTGCGCTCTCCGAACATTATTGCACTTGTAACTCGCATATTGGTTACTAGACAACAATCGGGTCATAGGGTTGTGTATTCTCCATAATATGCACACGTTTCCTCGCCACCTATGTGGTAGTGCACGATGCGCATTTTTTAAGCGTAGTTTCCCCAGTAGGTCTACTCCACGGTCTGTTTTACTCGTAAATCAACTTTATTTAGCTTCTCCTCATTTATTCCTTCTTCCACTCTCATCTTCTTCTTCCTCTACATTCCCGTGAGTCGACGCAACTTTTCAGGGGCGGATCCAGGATTTCTTTACAAGGATATCTCGTAATACAAAACGCACGCAATGATAATGGGACCGTTTTAAAAATCTTGCATATTTTTGAGGGTCTGGGGGCGAGGGGGGCACGTGCCCCCGTGCCCCCCCCCCCCTGGATCCGCCAATGTAACTTGTTGTAACAGCGATACATTATCTGTTTCGTCGTTGATGTCGGAACTTCTTCTGTTGAAAGTTCAACGTTTGAACACGACTGGGCTTGACGACTGATGCTTGCCGTTGAACAAAATAAGCCCACTTTTTGCAGCTAAATTTTGAACTATACCCTTCCTTGCAGATTTCCAAAAAAATAATAAAGGCGATAAGGAGACTGGCGTAGAGTATGTATTGGCTCCAATACGATGTGAATTAACTTCCAACCCCATTCTTCTGGACAAGGGCGTACCCAGGATCAAAAGTAGGGGTGGGGGGCAAGCCATGGTTGTTCGAGTTGTAGGTAAGATTTAAGCAAGGAGAAGGTGAATGAAATCAACATTTTATGGAAACTGTAACAGCTCTTTATTATCTTGAAAAATTATTTGCTTGAAAAAATGTTATTTTCCTTAAATACATTTGCGAAACATAAGTAATCATTGCATAAAAACACACTTAAAATACGTACATTTCTAAAATTTACACTTCATAATATTCAGCAGTGCTATAAAAGGCATTCTTAAGAAGGAAAGACTGATATAGTCTTTTGAATTTTGCTAATTCATGGTTCATTCAAGTTTAGGAGGCAGCTTTGGCGCAGTGAGGGGGGTGTTTGGGGGGATGATAAACCCCCCAAGGCTCAGACAAAATTTTTAAGTTTAATCCGTTTGACTTAATTAGATTGATATTACTAATAGAATAATGTAAGGATTAATAAAAGTCTACTGGGTGTCCCATTTATCTTGACCACTCGAAATAACTTTTTGTTCATTAGCCGTCAGGGGGACGTAAATCAGCATGATTGCCTTCCTTGTAGCTTTGGTATTTACAAAGATATGAACAGCGGTATGTCTTTTATAAATGGCACCCTGTGTTTTTTAATCGGCATTTCATATCCTCTCCTATAACTCCTCCTGTTCATATCTTTGTAAATAACAAAGCTACAAGGAAGGCAACCATGCTGATTAATGTCTCCCTGACGGCTAATGAGCATTGGCTTGACACATTTTTGAATTTGCATCTGGACACAAAGTTATTTCGGGCGGTCTAGATAAATGGGACACACTGTATATTTCTGCTTAAAATGGCACGTGTAAATTTGACAAATAAACCTGAAAAAAACCGAGAATATTATAAGGTAATTAGAGGGAGAACGCTGACTTATAACATTAATAATATAATTAATAATATTGATTGCATAATATTGTGTACATTAATGAGGACCAAACAATTTTGTTACATTTGATTTGTTTCCTTGCTTCAACAGGTATGAAGAATGTGCCTTGAACAAAACATTGGAGATGAGTGCCTTGAAGTTATTGTTCTTAAGTTCCTGAAATTCATTGTCTCGAAGAAGAGATTCGTATTTTATTCCACGTCAGTCATTTTGGTGAACCGGGAGTTGAAAAGTGACTATGGCCACATAAATAAAAGCTCTCGCAATTGTTACCTAATCGGTGCTTGAGTTAAAGCCTTTATATGCAAAGTTGGATATTATTGTTATAGTTTGTTTATTATTTCCATTATAACATGCCATTTTAATTTTTTGATGCCTTTAATACAAATCGCACAACTGCTCAGATGCAATGTTTGTGCGATAATGTCTGCTTCTGAAATTATACTCATTATTTCAATGTTTCAGGTGTTCCACTGATAAAAAGAACATATATTCTCCTTGGTAACACCTGTATATTGTATTTATCCTAACCTATAATGGCAACAAAAAAGATTAAGACAGTCTTTTTTTTAATGAATGAACCACTTTCAAATTACTTTTAGTACTAATTGTTAATTTTCCTATTTTATGAATGTCTGATATTCTCTGTCAATGAGATCCAATGTACGAGTATAGGTACCTAATCTTGACAATGATGCATTGAAATGATAATTAGTTTGATGGAATTTATTCATGATAGTTTGTTTTATGGTTTCACATAAAATACGGACATTACAAGATGCATATTTTTACAAATAAATGCATTGTACAGTGGCATACTTTTCTTTTATTGCCATGATTTGTCAATTAAGCCTTGAAGCCGTATCGTTTTTGCTATTTCTGTTTTTTCGTCCCTGAGAAGAAAGACAATATCAGCTGATATAGTCAAATACATATCAAAATACATTTATCAACCAACTAGTTGGTTGATAAATGTATTTTGCTTACTTTGATTATTTTGCTTTGTACTTTGCATACATATACATATTTTGCTAGCCATAAATGGATGTTGCTATATTTTGTAAACCATTATGTTTTCGCAAATGATTTTGTAATTTGATCCTAATAAAAGAAGAGATTTATTCTTAATAATTCTTTCATAAATACCCATGATTTCTCTCCAAGAAAAATCAGTTGGTTAGTGGCAGAGGTAAGTGTTTAACAAGAACATTTTGGGGTGAAAAATTTGATCTGATATGAAAATGATGGCATATTTTTTGCAATAAAATTTCCATATGTTCTTTTCTTGTTTCACGAATATTACGAAAGAGGATCTTCAAATCTACCTCTGAGTATTGTTGTCACTCACTGCGTATTTAAATGGGTTTACGTAATACTCTTAGACAGACAAATTGATCTGAGTCTAACGGGGAATTATGACATAATTAGGGGTACTAACAGAAATGTATACACAATTCGATGTAAGATATCATGTTAATGACTTTTAAACGATATTCCTCACAATGAAAACGTTACAATGCAAATTATCGGAAAGTGGATTACATTCCGCTCATCAATGTACTGCGGACATTTTTGTAAACCGATTAAAATGCTACCAAAGTGGCAACAGAAATCAACCAATAGTTGGTCTCCTCTATTGAATCTCCTCGGACTGTTTTTACCATTGGTGTGATATTCTACAGTATACCAGGGGTGCCGACTTACAAAAAATATTGGGGGGGCCAAAACCGAGGACCTTGCCCCGGTAAATTTTAAGTTTTTTAAGCATTTTAGAAGAATCATTTGACCAACATTAGAACCCTGATCACTCGGATCTCGATATCTGGACACTTCGGGGAAAATCGACAAGCCTGATACATATTTTACTCTTCATGAAAAATACTCTTACCCATAACGAATTTCAGAGGGGGGTTCGGCACCAATGTGAATTGTGCTTACGATAGTTTAGGTCATGAGAGATAGCACTTTTATTTCTGCATTTGCACTCACTGCGTCTGTTGCATTTGTTAAATTTTTACTTTACGTTTGGCCTGTGATTTTTTTAGGATACATATTTCTGCCAAAAATGGCCTGTGAGAATTTGAGATTTTAATATTATGTTAATTAATGAGGGCCAAACGAATTGGTTCTATCTGTTTTGTGTCCTTACTTCAACAGGTATGAAGACTGTGCCTTCAACCAACTTAATCCGGACACTCCGGGGAAAATTGACTAGCCCGACACATTTTTTCCTCACATCTGTAACGAATTTTTGGGGGGGCTCGGACCCCCTCAGCCCCCATGGAGTCGGCGCCACTCCTGTTTATTGTGTTGTGAGTTCAAATTCCACCATGCGGTTAACGGTTCCCGCTAATACGGTGGTTTACATTTATTTATTGCTACGATGCAGGCTGCTGGCAGGTAGCAGAGTACCCTGCTAGCGGGTAGCTCTTGCCTAAAATAAGGATTATTAATACCCTATAAAACGAAGAGAACTCTCCGAACTTAGGCTGTTTTAATAGGTGATTATTGAGAGATGTTTCCCTGAGCTCTGTGCCTCATGCATGCATTGGTAATCTCAGACGATGTAAACGATCTCCTATCTACTCGTGAACCTGGGTCCCTGTGACGTCACGTGGAGTGGCATCCCATGGGCGCAAATGTGGCCTTTTTTTAACGTGGTTGAAATTGACCATTTACATTCGCCTAAACTGGGATTTCTAAAAACCAAATAATTTGCATGTTATGAATACACTTACGGTGGGTAACGAATCGCAATCAATTCCATTCTTTTTCTCTGATGAAGGAATCGACCCTATTGAAAATTCTCTGCTCCATAGTTCATGCTGGTCACTTTCCTCTTTCCTCCAGCCAGACGTTCACTTAAGCAGCACGAGGATTTCTCGTATGTGCTTCATTTAACAAACATGAGTTCTTCTTAAACGCTTTTCTTAATCTGTCTTTGTCATCGATTGAATCTTGTAACTGATTTTTTACACACTTTCACTCGCCAGATCGGTTTTAGAATATTCAGTACAGTTCAGAATCATCTGTAAATGTATTCTGTCGTCTTCAGAGGCAGTTATGAACCACCTTTGTCGAGAATTAACATTTGTAATATATACCTTCAGCTGCACGTTAAGTATCAAAGATCTCATCGAAGGGGTTCAGCAAGGGCCTGAGCCAGGCCCTTGCTGGACCCCTTCGAAAGGCGGCGAACGGCCAGAGCCAGGGGGTGGCAGCACTATGAAGGGGGGGGGGGATTACTGAGGGACATTCCTGGGTGGGGGGGGGGATGGAATATTGTAAGGAAATTTTGAAATTTTAATCCCTACCCTCTTGACATGGAATAGGGTAGTATCGTTCATCAAAGAAAACGAAAGGCATTGATTGAGATTCATTAACCACCAATAGTGTAGTGTTGAAATCCCAGTTAAGACGAATGTAAATGGTCAATTTTATCCTCATTTGAAAAAGGCCAGACTGGCGCCCATGCGATGCCACTCCACGTGACGTCACAGGGACCTAGTTTCTATACGAGTAGATAGGAGTTTTATATCATCTGAGATTACCAATGCATGCATTAGGCACAGAGCTCAGGGAAACATGTCTTAATAATCACCTATTAAAACTGCCTATGGTCGGAAAGTTTCCTGCGTTTGATAAGGTATTAATAATCATTATTTAATCAAGCTTTACCTACTAGTTTTTACTTACTAATTTTACCTAAAATTTTCACTCTTCATTTAATCGCGAAAAATATATATCGTCAAATGTTAAAAATCTAAGAGCGTGAAATACGGACTTCAGGAGTAATAATCTTTCGATTTAGGCAATAAAAAATATTAGGAAACCATCGTATTATTGCATGAGGCACAGAGCTCAGGGAAACATCTCTTCATTATCACCTATTGAAATTGCCTAAGGCATGGTATGGTACCGTATTTGGAGGAGGCGACCGACAGCTGAGGTCATTTGCGCCATGAGGGAAGGGGTAGGTAAGGAAGGGTGGAGAGAAACCCGGCGTCGTCATTAACGTGCTGTTAACGAAAGGCGCGTAAGGGACCACGGCTTAACGTCCCATCCGACGGACGAAGTGTTGCGCTTGAAATGTCCTCCACGCAACATTCAAGCAGGGGTCGGGCAGTCTCTGAAAATTCTCTGTCACTGCCGGGATTTGAATCCGGACCCACCGGGTGGGAAGCCAACACGCTAACCACCACAGCAACCCGATCCCGAAATTGCGTAAGGTCGGAAAGTTTCGTTCGTTTGATAAGGTATTAATAATCCTCACTCAAGCTCATCGTTACCTGGTAGCAGTCATCGTATCGGCGCTCATAGCAAGGCCGGTAAAAGCCTTTCACCGACCTTGCTCATGGCCTCGCACCAAAGTGGCCTCACACGGCTACAGCCGGAACCAGAATGATGTCACACGGGCTTTCCCCAGCATTCTAACTAAGCCATCGCCTTTTCGCGCGCATTAAAATTGTTACTTTCCATTTATTCACGAAAAATACACATCGTTATTCAAAAATCTAATAGTGTGAAATGTGTAATGAAGAAATAATAATCTTTCGATTTCGGTAATCAAAAATGATAGAAAACCACCTTAATTTTGGATTTCGAGAGAAAACACAGCAGAGAACATTGGGAAATAGTACAAGAGTCAGTGGCGGATACACAGCGAGGATTTGAGGGGGCATACCCCCCCTTGCGGGGCTGCCCGCGTTGCCGAACAATGCAGAACCACAATTTTAACTTTTTCATTTCATAAGATAGCTTTGTATTGTATATGCGTATAATCAGTTTAAATGAAGTCATCTAAAATTTTCCATGTAACTTGATTATTTTTCATTCCAATAAGAGTATAGTTAGTTCAGTAGTTCAAAATATTTTGAGCCCCCCTTGAGTTTTTTTTCTGTATCCGCCACTGGCAGGAGTGCAACTTATAAAAATAAAAAAAAACAAAAATGATTTTTTTCATAGATCTTTCAAATTGTAGTTATCTGACCTTCCCAAATTGTTCATCTCTTGTTTCACCAACCTACTCATTAGGATAACTTGAGAAATTTTAGACACCGTGTAAAGCAGTAAAAATAATAAATTCAGAATTATATGCATTTAGTTTTTTTGCTGTTTAAATGACCATGATTAACCGCAATTGCTTTATTGACCGTAAAAAAATGTGTTTAGGTCTAAGTCTGTTGCAAAAACTTGGCCTATTTACGGGGCAAGTTAACGCAACGCTAGACCGACGCTTGACTGACTCTCAAAATCGTGACGAAAAGCCCATATAGTAAGCAGCATTCGTGTAAAATGACTTTAGGCGCGCCGGTTATAGTATCTCTGTTTGGATAAAATGCACTGCGTGAACGTACCACGGTGTGCCCTACACATTCAGGCTTAATTTCTTACGTATGAGCACCTTCTGATAAACAAGTGTTTTGATATCAGACGCAAGATAAAGCGGATGAAGCGAAATAAATACAGCGAAGCAGTGACACTGCGAGGGGAGGTTTGGGGGCAGTGGGGAGCCAGGGGGAATTGGGGAGGTGCCCCCCTGAAATATAAAAACACGATTATTGTCCTTCATAATAGATAACAAAATATTGAAAACTCAGGAATTTACAAAAAGTTTTTTTAACGAATTAAATTTTTTCGATTATGGAAAGAGTTAAAATTAGTTTAAAACCCATTACTTGGAGTCCGGTTTTTCAAAAATCCCCCCCCCCTCTGCTTTTAAACAACCCCCGAACGAAATTCCTTGCTACGCCACTGTTTTGGGGGTAAACCCCCCCCCCCCCCAGAGCTCAGAGATTTCTTTTGATAGCTTTTTTCAATCACCAAACGCGTTCCATTGCATTGTTTAGGTTCGTGAAGGTTTCAAAGAATCATGAACACCGAGCCAACCTTTCGCTGTAAATGTGCCGTGGTTAGCCATCCCACGGCTAGGCTAAATCAATTAGTGCTTTAATAACTGAAATAGATAGTCGATGACTTCGTCTTAATTTGTTACACAGTCAAAAGATTTAAATGAATATAGCGAGTCCCAGCTGTTTTATCATAATTAACCTAGTTTGGGACCATCCACTTCTTCGTTATACATCGTCAAAATTGTTCGCTCAATCAACCATTTGTGATTTTTGTATCGATGAATCGTCTTCATGAACACTTTGTTGCTGAGCTCACCTTCCGATGAAACGAATTTGCAAAAATTCCGAGGAAATGAAATCAAAATGCTTCATTATAGTCGATTGGAAGACAGACATTACGATCAACAATTGCTTGGAGATTTGTTTACATACACGGTAATCAAGTGTCTACTCGAGATGGCCTTACAATTAGCTCGAATTAAATTTAAACAAAATATTTTTTCAATATTTGCAATATTTTTAACCATTAAAATGTTATATTGTTACGAAGCTAAGTATTTAAATCGGCGAAAAGAAAGCAAACAATTAAAATAGTGGATTTTACAGACTCAACTGCTATTGTAGCGTTACCAACTCCAAATGTAATATTATGGTAATATCCCTATGATCAAGATGATTTTTTCGTTTACTTTCACCATTTTTTAAAATGTTCATTCTTTTATCCGAGGCAAAGACGAATAAAAAAATATCATTCAAATCGGTACAGCAGTTCCCGAGTTATCAATGTTCTAACTGACAAACTATTTTCGACTTTATTTTGTATACATGTACGTAGATTTTGTGTTATCACGTACGTATTTGCAAGGGAAAGTATTGGAAAGTTATTAATTTGATACATCTCATCATTACGCTCTACATTAATTTTGGTTGGTTCTTGTAGTTATACCATATTTTCCCGGAAACTAGGATCACCTTGTCCATCAGCGACTCGAGTGGAGACTTATGTAAACCCATTTCAATGCGCGGTGGGTGACGATACAGGCAGGCAATTTTCGGTTCCATTTTCGTCATGTTCGTGCTTCTGACCAGACAGCCAGAGTCCCCTGGATTGCTGATACGGAACTACACAGTGGCGCGGCATCACGCGGCATTTTGGCGCTTGGAACGCATCGGGCAACATCGTCATTCGAGAGGCGGACGTGGAGAGAGAACAGGGTCAACAGTTTTCGTGTGCGGAGTGGAGATAAAGTGCGCATGCGCTTGCTTCTATTCCCTGAGGAGCCAGGATAAGAGGATCGGTATTGTTTTGGCGTGAATTTCGGTGAGTGTTTCATTGCTTGTATTTTTTGTATTCACGTAAAAACATAGAGACAGTTCTCTATCACTTCCAACGTTTCTTTAATGTCTTTCTTTATCAATTCCCTATAGTAGCACCGAAAGGATTATATCTAGATTTAATGCGTATCATAGTTATATCTACTGCAATAATATGAGTTTATATGCTGAGTAAATACGCATAACTCGCCGTAAATATGTATATTAAACATATCGAATGATCCCTGGTTACGCCGTAAGGATATTATTCGTATATTTTAAAGATTCTGGTGCACATCAATGACCGTGGATCATCAGACATTTATAAATAATATATTATGTAATGTATATCGAAATCTTAAAAATGTACAGATATAATCGTTTTGTTGCAAATGGTGTTACGCGATCCCAGCCGGTTATAAGTACGTGATGGACTGTATCGCCTGTGTTGAATTAATTATTGTTTAGTGAAAATTGTGTAGTGAGTTGAAAATGTGTGTTGAATTAATTTTAAAATGAACTGTATTCAGATCCCTTTAGTGTTGTCCTTCAAAAGTGTAAAATTGTGAATGATAGTGTAACTTTGGAGGGAAAGGGTTCGCCTAAAAACTTTTGGCGGAAATCTATGAGAAGTTGAAAAAGTTCAGTAAAAGCATTGTGGCTGACGCGATATCCCTATTAACTTGTCTAATCGTAAACATCGCGACGGTAATTCTGCGTTAATAACACGCGAGGATGGTCTCGTGGGGCATTACTTAAACTCCTAATTAAACCCACTGTAAGTGAACGATACCAAGAGAATGTAGCAAATCCATCAAATTGCTGAAATTTCATAATTCTTGGGAACGAATATGCGACCTCGTGACAAAAAAATTTCCAATCAACTGTTGCATAACTGTGGAAGGAAGAGGACTAATTTACTCGACAGAGGACATATGTTTCGTTTTAAATTTTCATTTTATGGATAACGTTACATTTCGGTGGGAGGGGGGATATACCGCTGTTGTCAAAGACGAAAGTTAGGGAGAGTTAGTAAGGCAACGATGGTTGCTAGGTATTTATGTATCCGGAATAATAAATAAGATCATATATTTTGTCATTGAAATTGGTTTTCTTGTTTTTCAAACTATTCACCTCGATAACTGATCCACTTTTGCATACGTGAGGACCAATTTTAATCATTGACAGAATTAGCAACTTCCTATGGCGTCTCAAATCGTTGCGAGCGTCGCTTATTCTTCACGGGCGGAAGAAAAAAGAAATCAGTGACTGTTTTGGCGGATGTCCCATCAATGCGATGTGTTGCCATCGATTAAATATTCAGTTATTTGGGTTGATGCGTGATAGGTCCCATTGCCATGGTGAAGGATGATCCTTAGTCGCTGTACGTTGTTTTTCCTAAATACTTAAAAGAATTACGGCAAAAAAATTGTACTGTACTATTCAGAATTGATCATTCTTTAGAGGTACTCAATTCATATTCCACTTCAGTGGCGTAACTATAGTATAACAAAGTATGTTCCTATAGGAAATAGTAATGTATTTATGGGGGGATGTGGGGACCCAAAGCAATGGGGTTCGAGAAAAGTTTTGAAATGACACATGCGTGGATATGCATTCTACATTATTTTGGTACTTCAAATTTAACTTTACGTACATGCAGTTATTAAATAAGGCAATAGTTTTATATTATTTTTTCCTCAGAGGCTTCGTGGGGGATCTATACCCCTCTTCCTCCCCATAGTGACGCCACTGTGCCAGTTTATCTAAAAAAAGCTATAACGATAGAAGGATATTTTTTTAAATATCCTCTTTATCCGTGTTTTAACATTTTCGTTGACTTAAATGAAATTAAATATGAGTTTTAGTGCAGGTAAACGACTAGTTTACTATCGTAAAACTTAATTTTCAGCTGATTGCTGGTTGTAGAACGCAACCGTGGAGATTGATGATGAATTTTATGAAAATATGTTTGAGTCGTAAAATCGCGAGGCATTCCATTGACCTTTAGTGAAAAACTTTTTAAATTTTCAACAGATAATTGGGACCCCTGTTAAAACTCAACAGTAACTGTTAAAACTCAACAGCAACCGTAGAAAATCCAACATTAATTGTAGAAAATCCAACAGTAATTGTGGAAAATCCAACAGTAATTGTAGAAAATCCAACAGTAATTGTAGAAAATCCAACAGTAACTATTAAAATCCAACAGTTACGATAGAAAATCCAACAGTAACTGTAGAAAATCCAACAGTTAATGTTAAATGAAACAGTTACTATTAAAATCCAACAGTAACTGTAGAAAATCCAAGAGTAACTGTTCAAATCCAACAGATTTTTCGCTAAGGGGAAGTAAAAAGAAGTTTACATTGGGCATGGAAAGTTTTTCTTTTTTATATTAAAGAGTTGTGGCTAAATGCTTACCAAATAGTTAGCATTGACCCTCGTGTGATTATTAATATTTCGGTGAATGTGGGCGTGGTTTATCCAACGCAAGCACCCCCATTCCGGCCACCCTTACTTAGATCCACGTTCAGAACCAGTGGTGCCCCCCAGTGGCGCAAGGGGGATAACCCCCCCCCCCAAAGCTCTGAGAAATATTTAAGGTTAATCCATTCTACTTAATTAGATTGATATTACTAATAGGTTAGGATAAATAAAATATCCCTCGGAAAGCCGTAAAACTCACCATTTTCTTCCATTTATCTTAAAATTCCGTAATTTATCAATCTCTCACCTACTGCTTATCCTGGTGGGTATTCCATACCGCCCAAACACCCCGGTATTAGTTGCACCTAAACCTCCCCCAGCTGGCTGCGACCCTGGTGCCCACCCCCCCCCCCCAGATATTTACTCCCCTCCTTGGGTGATGGTCCTTCGTAAATAGAGCCTTCTTTTTTCCTCTTGCCTGTACCTTTCTTCTCTTTCCTAAGAATGACCTTCCTTCGACTGCATTGTGGAGTCCTTACACCCTACGGGACCACACACACACAAACTCCCTGTCCACTAGCCTTCACCCTTGCTAGGCCATTGCTCTGCTTTTCGTGTTTATTTTTTTATATTTTGGAGCTTGGCGCTGCGGTGTCAATACGGGACTTGTCTCCAAAGGATAGGATTTTTCTGATAGAGAAAGAATGTACTAATTTTCCCCGAATTACTTTTTAGCGTACTTTCTAATTTACTCAATCGGAAGTGAAAATACTTCGGGTAACCATTCGAAGAATAAGTTTCCTTACGATCATGTTCAAGAGCGCACTGTCTTGAAGCATTATAATGGTTGCACTGGAGCGTAAACAACTTATTACTTCGTGGCGGGATCTCAAAACTCACAACAGCTGCGGTTTCTGAAAGTGGTTTCCCGATATCCATTACGTACCGTTTTAATCCCTCTCATTACTCATTACGTCATTACCAACCGAAAGTATGAAAAATACAAACTTATATTCGAGCGCACATATATGAACGAATCGTTTCGTCGTCTGCGACTTACGAGATAGTGATATGGGGCGATCATGAACGATTCGATCAGAAAGATTGAATCTCTACGTGAATCAAATGACTCATCATTCATCTCGTTGAACAATTCGATCATCAATCACTCCGACTTCCGGTTTCATATCAATCATCCCGGTTTCCGTTTCGTTTCAAAATTTGGAAATATTTTTTGGTTGATAAGTATTCCTTGTCGCCATGGACGACCACCCACATTTGTTCGAAAATTAATAGATATATTTTATTAAATAAATTATAGCGTTCGCCATTTTGCCATTGCAAATCAATATTGCGTGACACTGCCCTCCCCCCCCCCCCCTTCCACACATGAAGTTGAATTCCTAAAGCTGTCCCCTCCTTCGAGTTTCGCGATAGATGCCCTATTGAAAATGGTCTGTAATTCGACAGAGGGAAAGAATTCCCTGTAGGAAAATCTTTAATTTCCCACTGTCAAATTACCAAGGATTTGGGCATTTTCACTAGGTTATTTTGATTACTGTACATATAAATGCCTGACAGAAATCCTCAAAAAAAAAATCGTTCATCGTTAACTTTCTGCCACGATTTCTCCGGAGAAGCAATGAAGATAACAACGTCAACATGCGCTGACTATATTTTATAAATTTACTTATTCATTATTTTTCTTTAAAATTATATGAATCAGAGTATGCTGACTATCTGTTACTTGGAAATCACGATCAAAATAGTATATGAAATGATAATATGGATAGCAATAGCGTTAACAAAGCTCTTCGCAGATGCGGCAATATTTATTTGGTTATACAAAGTGATTTACTACATCCATTAATAGAGTCTTTCGATCTTGATTCATTTAAGTCTCTTCGATCCTAAAGATTGAATCAATTGATTAAATCATTCATGTGACTCAAGTCAAAATGATGGAATCACTAAAATGATCGACTCTGCCCATCACTATTACAAAATAAAACGTGATACGGTCGGAAATATCGATAGAATCGACATCCATTATCGATAGTCGCACGAGTGGGCATCGTTTCAGCGCAGAAAACCCGCCGAAATCATTCACCTCGTAGAGCAGTCGCGGCGAATGAATTTAATTCGAATGATCTTTCTCTGTCTTAAACTTCATGCACGGTATTGGCTTGAATTAAATTCACGAGAGAATATGCGAAGGCCTTCAGACGGTGATAGGCGATTGTCTTATGTTAGCAACAAAGAGTGGAGTAGAACCAGCGGCCGGGACTAGGGTCATGACAGCAGTGACGACGATGATGAAAGCGAGGAAATAATTCCACCACGTCAATATAAAGTTTGCAAAGCCCTCTAGACGTTAAGGAATCTTGATCTCAATTCCCAATTAACCCTTTCGAGACGGCGGAGTTTTCGTTTTAGCATGACTGCTGCACTGAGCCCCAAGATACTCTTCTTTCTCGTGGTACGGAGCATTTTTGGAGTGCATTCGTTAAGAAGGGTCTCGCTGAACCTTATTCGACCCCTCCACGCAGGGACTCCGCATTATCTCGGACTCCGAGAGTAGTTGTGCTCCCTCCTTTCCGGGTTTACGACCATACCTGCGGGATTGGTTCGCGGTCAACTTATGTATTGCTTATATGTATTTAGCAAATGGATAATATTGTTGGTTGCACGTAAATCGCTGATTTTGAACTGAATTACTCATTTTTTTCAGAGCATTGTCAAATTTTAAACGAAGTTCTAAGGTCGATATCAACGCATTTAATGCAGAAACAAATTCTATGTCGATGTTTACACAGAAAATGAAATATAAGTTAATATTTATCGTAGAATTTCGTTTAAAAAATTGTAATCGCTACGCAAAAGAAAAAGAATTCATTTCTTAGTTTAATTTTTTTGAGAAAATAACAGATATTTATTTCGAAAACAGACTGTGTAAAAAATTGCATGACCCTTACCGCTAAGAGGGGTAATACAAGACGAGGGGTACCTGATCCCGGATTCCGAGGGTAAAGCCTAAACCCCGCAGTATTATTGGGTCCCGAAACAAAGACGTCGTACACCCGCGACTGTCATAAAAGGGGGAGAGCTATAGGAAACGTTAATTTAAATTGTACGAAAGTCTATGTACACGAGAACGTATAGGAAATAATGTAAGTGCTAGCATTCCTTCACTTATTGTTTAATAAAATCCCCGAAGAAAATATGCGGCTTTCGTCTCCCGGGTCAAGAAACGTCCACACGTATAAAATCAACAGATTTAGGCGTTACTTTGTGGAACGATGAGATATTCATGATGAAATAAAAACCCAGTACTATTCCACAGAATTTATATCTATGCAGTCTACTAGTTTCAACGTGACAACGTCATTATCGATAATGACGTTGTCACGTTGAAACTAGTGTACTGCAAAAATATAAATTCTGTGGAATAGTACTGGGTTTTTATTTCATCATGAAGTCCACTCGTATATTTTAGATCTTTATTTGGGAAAAGGTTAAGTTCCCATCTATGAAAGTTGGACGCCAATGTGGAAGAGCAAAAAACAACAAATTTATTTTGCTAATATCTTTACATCTACGTCTACATAATACCCTGCTAGCCACCTCTAGGGTGTTTGGCAGGGGGTGATCAATCACCAGCATGTAATTAGAATCCCACATGCACGCCAGGCGGTCCAAAAAACGTCACGCATACTAACAAATTATGCTACTATAGGCTGTTAGAAATATTAATAAAACTAAGAAACATGCATTAAATTTTACATAGGTTTGTAGGCTACACTACAAGTCATGCAATATATTTACGAGTTCTTATCGCTGCCGTTATAATCTCTTATTGATCGTGGAAAAATACATTCTGATTCTGTGTTCTACAATCTATCTCTCTTATTTTATTCATATGATCTTATCCGATCTTTACATATTTACCGTATAATTTCCTGATTAAACAAGTTAAATATTATGCTCAATTTCCCATCATTCTATTTTGCTGCGTACTCGTAAAGAATTGGCACTTCCAACTCTATTAATGAACTTTCTTATAGCACTCCTAGACATAGCTGTCCATGAGGATAATGCAAACTGGTTCCCTGCGACTGGATACCCTCTATAGGAGCTGTACGGAAATGTATTTATTGAATTTTGAATTGTGAAATATAGTAATATCTCTTAATAGTGTTATTTTAAGATTTACTGGTGAATAATATTGCATAAAATGATGAATTTAAGTTACAATATCGTTAGGCAATATATACCACCAATTTATTTTGCTAGTTACTCGTAATGAAATGGCAATTCCAACTCTAACCATGAACTATAATATAAAATGGCATTCCCAATTGCAACCATGAACTTTCTTATACCACTCCGAGAGATATTTCTTTCCGAAACCTTTGTTTACTGTTTCCTGCACCCCTATGCTTTGAGAGTCCCAAACTCCCCTCCACTTGCATCCCTCCCCTTCCACTAGCATTTCCCACCCCCCTCTGTTTCCCTGAGCTGGAGTGCGTCGTAAGGAAACACGGCCCACGAAACGCAGTCGCAGGCGAGGCACAAGTCCCTTCTCCCACCCCTTACCCCTCCGCACCCCTCTTCATCATTCAGCCCCCACTTCGTCAACCAGGCTGAACCCACCCCACTCTCAATCACCCCGCCCTAGAAATGGGAGAAATTACGCCGCAATCCATTAATCGTATCCAGTGATCATCGCTTTCCAAGAATCAATCCAGTGTAAAGGCCTTTTTACACGGGCCACGGAATTGCGCAGGTTAGAACTGCATTAATTTCTAAAGCAGCGTGTAATTGCGCGAATGCATGAACGAAATTAGAACGGGCTATTTTACCGTCTCGCATCCACGCATTCTCGCATACGTTCTAGCAATTCACCGCTTTCACACGACGCGTTTTTTATTTCGCCTTCGCACGTACGTCAGACTGCGCAATTCCGTGTACCGATGATTCTACCGATTATGTGCAGGCAACGAATTGATGCGATTGCACCGATACTATAATAATCGCGAGGATATCGTTCCAATTTTCAATACGAATTTTAATCATCACTATCAATTTGAAATGTACTGCGGTATAATTGCAATATAAAAATAAGCCACCGGTACTTGATTCTCACGCGAATGGAGATATATTAAAGCAACAGCTATTGCATACGATTTTTAAAAGTTGAGATGGAGCTTAAGTAATCGATTCAACGATTAAATCGACGCCTCATAAACGATTACATAATCAAAACAATCGCAGTACAATGATCGATTATTTTTACCAATCACTACCCCACCCCCTTTGAACGTTTTTCGGCTGTGGAGGACACAAACAAGGATTGGAAATTATGATATTCTTTATATGATATAAACAAGATTTTAGTTTATCACAGGAGTACTAGTACTTCATAGATACAATTAGGTCATGTTGTTGATTCCACCAATATCTCTTTTAAAAATCTTATGGAACACGCCACTTCGCTGAAAAATGTTTGCTCTCCATTCGTCATTTGCACTGCTGCACTTGCTTTTATGGATTTTCGTCTGATGTAAAACTTCTTATCCTTCAAACGCTATTTCCAGTACACATATTCACGAGAGCAATTTGCATGTTTTGCATAAAACAACCGTTTTCGCCGGCGCTGTAATTGGGTGTTAGATGGATCACAAAGGCCAATAATAGTCTATCATTTGAAATGTTCCTGTATAATAAATATATTTTTTAAATAATTGAGGCAGTGTGCTAAGTGTGAACAATGTTGCGTTAATCGTCAGCGGCACGCCCAACTCGAGGCGTTCTGCAATACTCACGCCCTTCTACCCCGGATTCTTTCATTCATCTTCAATTGTTTTCAGTCCATCTTGTTCTCACTTGTTTCTTCGGAAGGGCCGTGGTCCGAAGACGGATAAAAATAAAACTTATAAAAATGAAACCTTTTTTCGGAAAAAAATGCCGCATCAACTGCCGAAAAGCTCAGCTGCGAGGATATCGTGTATCTCCAGAAATCACTAATTTATTTTTCCAACTATTTCCTAGCTTAAAATGCTTAAATAACTTTAGATATACGTCGTGTTTGGTCTTGTTCTCTTTTGCATTACGTGCACATTACAAATATTTTAATCTAATAAAAGTACAATACCTATTGCCGAAAATCATTTTTAAACACCATTTAGTCTAAGAGGTGATTCATGCAGCAGTTGACCTCAAGAAACTGGGAACTTTGAAGCTGGTAGGCTGAAATAGGCAGGTAGGCAGTGGGTGAGAAAAGGGAGGGGGGCGTGAAACACTTTTATATTGCTCTCGGGTAACTTGATAGTTTTTTCGAAGCTAAGGTCTTCGTAACAAGATCCCTGTGAGAGCTGGGACCATTTTTTTATTTCGGAGAAGAGGAAAGGGTCAGAGGGGTTGGGGAGGCGAGTGCTGAATGGAGGGGGATAGCGGATCGTGGGAAATGCACAAATGTTACTTTCCCACGGCACTGAGCTTCTCTCTTCGGTAGTTCCATCTCCTGGCGAAGATTGAAACACTGTGCCTGTCCTTATTAGCCATAAATGACACATTGCATATATTTCTTCTAATTTTCGTCAAACAATGGATGCGGGAAAATTTTACGACGGGACCGCGATCTTCAAACGATCAATGCGGGAGAACGATTCTTAAGGGAACTAAAGATGCGGGAAAAATTACACTGCCTACATATGTGAAATATTAACGGTGAACGTGCATGAATTGCGGGAACGTGGAAATGAAAAAATGCGTGAACGATAAATCGGCGTTCCACAGTACAAATCCCCTGGCGGCAACAATTTTAGGGTCACTAGCAACGGAAATGAGTGTTTTTAAGAAGTTTTGGACAATATTACCTGAATTATTTTTTTTTAAACGTGTGTACATTCAAAATGATGCTATGAAACGCTGATATAGAAAGCAGTTTTTTTTTTACTTTACCGCTAACATTGAGAAACCAGGTCGTGAAGTAGTGATAGCATATCTGTTCTATTTTTTGTTGTATTTATTGTGCACATTATATAAATGTATTTCAATATTTTTGTTTACCGTGGTACACACAGTCAGACATGCAATCCTGAATGGAAGAGGAAATGTCCCTTGCTGGAATGAATGGGTTTTGAGTTTAGATGGCCTTGCACTCACTTTCCAAACAATGTGCTCCCTTCTTCCAAGCCCCCGAAGGAGTCCGTGATATTGTCCTTGGGTCGTAGTCTTTTGAGAATAGTTCACCAACCTTTTTCCACGAGAAAAAGAGCTGTTTTCGACGGAATATATGCGCAGCCAAGTTATCAAGTGCGCGTCGGGAGACTTGTGTATTAGGTCCTCTCCTCGGAAGATATTGAATTGGTAGAAATGGGACACGTATTCATAACTAACTATATTTGTTTCCGTTCCCCAATAAATTTTTGCGTGTAAATACAACAATCAGCGGCACCATAAGTCAGAAACGGCTCATAAGAGTCACCGCTGACTTGACGATAACACATTGAGTTCTCTCCTAGTACAATAATTAATGTATTTACAAACACCACTAAGGCGCTCTGCATTTTTTTTGGATACGAAGAAGGGAGACATTATAGTTGATTTACCCTACCGGAGATTGCTAAAGTGTATCATCATATGCATCATTATTAAAATAAAAAGGCATGATAGAAGCATGAAGAATAAAAAAAATACCAAACTAAAAACGAATAAAATTCCGAAATATATCATAAATAAAAAAACGTGAAACAATTAAAAAATATGTACTACTTAATGTTACCGTGGGTATTTATAATAATGATATACATGTATTCCACATTATGGTACATGAAATTATATTAGCCTACTCAATCATGAGTTTTTACAAGGTGGAATATGGATGCACCCCTGTGGTAAGAACCAGTGTTGGGCTTATTCACGAAAAAATACAGCGACCGCCTAAGCCTTTTCCCTTCGCCAGATCCAACTTCGTTTGTAGATGACCTTAAAAAAAATCTCAAATAGCATTTTAAAAAGTTTTGCGCAGCGACTGATTTCGATCATTTTTTATAAAATGAAAAACTTCCAAGTTTAAATGACGAAAAAAGTTGTTCGGATCACGGCAAAGTCCTTCTGTCTTGTCCTTCAAAAGTGTGAAATCGTAAATGATAGTGCAACTTCGGAGGGAAAGGGTTGGCCTAAAAACTTAGGGCAGAAATCTATGAGAAGTTAAAGAGTTCAGTTTTATACAGACGTAATCAATTTGGTGTTTCTAGGGATACGTTGATCTCTCTAACGCTAAGCTGCTTCTAATCCGCTGTAGTTCTCGAGGCTTCCCGGGATTAAAATGGGTGGTCCGATAAGAAGTACCTTATTGCGAGGCCCCCTCCCATATCTGTTGACCACCCGCGCCAGTGCTGATTCCGTCGCATCTCCCCTCCTTATCTCGTTGGAACGTGATCTTGGCCGTGGAAGAAGTCCTCCTGCTTTCATGGCACGACCACCGAGAGAGAAGGCCTAAGCGCTCCGACGTGACGTCAGGAGTCGTAAGCGGACGGAGGCAGTGACGAACACTGCCGTTGATAGTGTCGATTTGCGGGGAATACGTAAGAAAACCAAACGATACGTAAACAGACATTTCTCCGGCTACGATTTCCATTATACAACGTATATACCAGGCACGTCGACTTGCAAAAAATATTGGGGGGGCCAAACCGGGGGATCATGCCCCGGAAAATTTTATAAGTAGTGAGAGTTTTAAGTTTCATAAGCATTTTAAAAGAGTCATATGATCAAAATAAGAACCCTGATAACTCGAATTCGATATCTGGACACTCCGGGGAAAATGGACAAGCCTGGCATATTTTTTTTCTCACAGCCATAACGAATTTTAAATGGAGCTCGGGCCCCCTCAGGCCCAATGGAGTCGGCACCACTGTTATGTACTTACATTTAAAAAATATTAACAGCATATCCCTACCTTCGGAAACATAATTGTTTCGAATGGACCAACGCCTTCGCCGAAAAATCTTCTTTGAAGAGAAACGGGTTGCTTCCGAATGCATTCGAAACCTCGACAATATCATCAAAAGTCTTATGATCAGTAAAACATTAGTGGTACTTATAACAGAGAAGTCATAGGAATTTTATATCCTTCACGGGGCTTCTACTTTCAGTATCGCTGAAGATTACCTTCTTCTGATAAGGGTGTACTAAGCAAGACTTAAATAATTCGCTGTGCATACAATGGTTATTAGATTAACAACATTTGATCTAAAATACCAACCTAGACATGGGCCGTATTATCATCTCGCTTGAAGGTAGCCCATTAATTCATCCCTAGCGTTTCACATGCTTTCATAATTTACTACCTACCGAGGAATCATTAATTTAATACCCTCAAAGACTTTAAGATTTTTCTCTGTAGACAATCGCACTTAGATTAACACGATTTGTTGGTACATAATACCTGTGAAAGAACTACACTTAATGCGAAAAAATCTACACGACGATATGCGCAGCATTCTATATAAGCGTTAATATGCGAGAATTTCAAAGACATTTAAGTACTATGAAATAATTGAAACCATTAATTATTCAAGCGATAACGCAAATAATATTGAAATCAACCTGCAAGTACACTCAAGAGTAGAATTATTTCAAGAAACCAAAAACAATTCGTCTGGCGGTCAGTGTTTATGTCAAATATCTTTTTAATTCACTTTCAATGACGATAAAAATTTTCTGAGGCACACAACTTAAGTACACCATATCTTGAACAGTTGTATTCAATACTGTTGCCCACAAAACCTCCGCAAAAGCTTTTAAACTCCAAAAAACTTAGCGTTCAACAACCTAATCACCATTGTCACCGCAATGGCTTATGAATATAAACTACTGCAAGCATTGTCGGATGGCGTGGTTGTTAGCCTACGGCTCGTGACGTCTGTGAAATGAAAGGCATCAGGCCTTCTCTCTCGGTGGTCGCGGCTTGGGTCTGTTTCAGCAAGGAGCCCAAATACGGAAGCTGGCCTGGTAGCGGAGACGGGCAGTTGAGATGGACGAAGTCGTTCCTTGCAAAGATCCGATCTCTATGATTCAAATCTATAGTGTTGCTTGCCTCGTACCTTATTCCTTGTCTATATTTTCGTCGAAATCCAATGGCCTAAAAAAATACTCGTCATGCGTCCAGACAGTCGATCAATCCACCGAAGTAATAATTCTGGTCCCCTTAACTGAATAACATTTAGTTAATTTAGATCATTATTTAAGTTTAAATAATAATAATGATGATTGGCGTATTTTAAAGTACATATGTTGACTATTAACTACGTATTGTCCTTCAAAACTACATGTTTTTCTACGTTTGATACGCGATTACTATTTGCAGTATAAATGCCGCGGGATGCCCACTCGTGGAAGTAAATTTAGCGTGTACTCCGATAAACCGAGCGAAAAACCCCGCGCGATATATTTCCGTGTTCACCTCTGAGTTACCGACTCGACGGCACGATGTTAACGAGTGAGAAAAGCAAACAGGAAGATTTTAAAAATACGTCACTGAGGGAGAAACTCCCCTGCCTGCCGCTTGTGTTTGACCTAGTGTTTCAGAATACTGACTCACATTGAAAACCAAGGGCACTCAGTTCCCCTTGGACATGCGACGGGGGGAAGATAAGAAGTTCGTGTAAGAGACGCACCCTAGTTTTCCGATTACATTTCTGGAAAAAAGGTGCGTCTCTTACACGCGCTCCTTCGGATAGATGCCGGAGATCCTGCAATCGCCCGTTCTCGAATGAGGTGCCGATACAGCTGAGTTTGCCATGGCAATGAATACAACTGTATCACTCACTCGCGTTGCTCATGGCGACAGTGGAGCCGAAATATTGACCCTTCAATTTTTCTTGTTTTAAGAGTTGTTTTAAAAGGCTATAGCGGGATAAGATGGTAAAATCTGCACCTGGCTGGATTCTTATTTGGGGTTATGCAATCGAAAGTAAATATTTAGAAACCCCTTTTGCGAAATTTTTAGATGCCTAGGTGGTCTCACGGTCCTTTTATCGTAAAAAACGTGTTTTTTTTCAAAAAACATTTTTCCTGAGAGACCCTTTGCTTTAAGAAACCTGAAAAAATTCATGAAAGTATCCTTTAATGTCCAAATACACCCTGATTTTTTTCAGCCTTTTTGGGTCAAAATTGAGTTTATGAAAAATACTGTAATTTTTTCATGAATTTTTAGGTTATGTTAGGAATATTTGGCAAAGTTTTAAAAAATCATATTTTGTGTATTTTTAATTGGTCTTTTGAATGGCCGTTTTAGATTTGCCATTTTCACTCCGGAAAATCCTCAAAATTTGAAAAAACCCAATTTTTGGTGTTTTACCCCATACTTTTTAGCAGATAAACTCTACCGCATATCAATTAATTACGATTTTTTAATTATATTTTAGTTTTTTTACATGGTGGGATCAGGTTTGCCGTTTGAGCTCTAAAGAAAATATAGCCCTGCGTCTTAATGAGCTCCCGGAATACATGCTGCACGGTATACAACTGCTATCTAAAATCTCTAAAATGATAAAAGGGAAAATATTAAAAATTAAGTATTAACTATGCTTACTTAGCATCATTTTATTGAATTTTGAAATTTTATCGAATTTGTATTACAATTGCGGTAGAAACCGCATACTTTAACTGCTAGTCAATCAGTATTTTCGCATTTTAAATGGAGACTTGGAGTCTTTGTAAAGATTATTTTGTTAAGATTATTTGAATGTGCTTGGGAGGATAATACAGAACTATTGGGGAATTGATGAGATATATTGTTGTAACTGCACGCTGGGGATATTGCTTAATTATGTGTGCGGGATGGTTGCGAGGATTGCGCAGTTTGGCTGAGGGAAATGTATTGTTGACAGTCGTCCGTCACTCGATAAATGAACTGATCGGTGGTATTTTCGGTGCGCGCGAGTGTACTGAGTACGGCGAGTCATAACTGTGAGTGTACGAAATTCTGAGAGAACTGAATCCTGTGTGAACTGACCAGTGAGCATACTGAACTATGAGTGGTGGAACTGTAGGTGAGCAAGAGATGTGACTCTAGTCCTTAGGGTGCTGAGTATGAATTGAGTTGTCTGTCTGTATGCCTGCTATGCCGTGGGAGTTTTGGGATAAAACTGTTTGTTTTAACTGTGTTGAACGAAATCAGATTTAATTATTTTGCAAGTAATGTTTACTGAATCAAGACTTTATTTATTTACACATATTTATTCATTATTCATGTGCAATTTTTAGACATTATTTGTCATTATATTCATGATCCATTTGAATAATACCAGCTATGGAATAAATTAATATAATAATTATATTCATATTAGACATCTTCTCAATTCTTGTTAATGATAATGAAATTTTATTACATTACAAGATTACGAAATATTTAAATACATATGTTCAAAACCCTATGGCAACAATAGCTTTAGTCTTTGTCCCTACCTTCGTTGATGGCGGGGTTAGTATCCTAATTTGGTTTTTCCAAATTTTGAGGATTTTCCGGAGTGAAAATGGCGAATCTAACACGGCCATTCAAAAGAGCAATAAAAAATACACAAAATATGATTTTTTAAAACTTTGCCAAATATTCCTAACATAACCTAAAAATTCATGAAAAAATTAAAATATTTTTCATAAACTCAATTTTGACCCAAAAAGTGTGAAAAAAATCAGGGTGTATTTGGACATAAAAGTACACTTTCATGAATTTTTTCACGTGTCTTAAAGCAAAGGGTCTCTCAGGAAAAATGTTTTTTGAAAAAACACGTTTTTTACGATAAAAGGACCATGAGACCACCTAGGCATCTAAAAATTTCGCAAAAGGGGTTTCTAAATATTTACTTTTGATTGCATAACCCCAAATAAGAATCTAGCCTAGTGCAGATTTTACCATCTTATTTTATTTTATTTATCTATTCATTCATTAGTATTCTACCGATTAAGGTAGGTTTCCATGGAGTATTTGAGAAGCGATCTGGGAGCCTCCCTTTCCTTCCAGCACTATAGCCTTTTGTTTAAAATTTTAATTTTGCTTTTAGTTTTCATCTTTGTAGGAACTATTATTTGTATTTTTCACGTATTGTGAACCATTTTTCAACGTCTTTATTCCGCCGATGAAAACTGTAATTTATATAAGCAATACTTCTGTATTTCGCTTGTATTCATGCATATATTTTAATAACATAAATATGGCCACCGTCTCCACAACTCATACTCACTTTTACCCGTATATGAATGATTTTTAAACTTTCTAGTTAAAAACTTGAATAAAATTAATTGAGATCGTATATCCAGCAGTCATTTGGTGCAGCGTTCATTACACATGATAAGAGAATGAAAAATACCAAGAGAGAGTCCTTATGCAGTGTGTTGATGCAATTTCAGTAATTTACATAAAAAAACTTGTGTCTGATAGTTTGATTATATTTGTTGCCAGTGGTGATTATGGTCGTGCATGTAATGTGTGCTTATTCTTTGTTAGTAAATCTGAGTCCCCTAGTAACCGTCAATGGAAATAAACGTTGCTCGTTTAATATTAAATGCGTTTCTGAGTTTGCATTTGTGAATCAATGTTTCCTTGTTCCTTCCAACATTTCCTTGATCGAATTCAATCCGAAACAATAGTGGTGCATTATTTCCTGAGCAGCCCTCATACTCAATGCATTTCTTTTTTTATTTCTCGGTGCAGTTGAAATGGCAGACGGAAAGAGGAAAACCTTCAGAAGGAAATCGGAACCAGAGGATGGGGCCAGAGATTCAACGGATGAATTGCGCAACTACCTATCCAGCAAATTTGCTTCTCTGCGAGACGAGATGCACAAAGAGATCACTTCAAGGGACGTTCTGCTCAGAAAACTGGAGGAGAGCGTCACTAGATTATCTGAAGATATCGCTCCTGTGAAGGATTATGTGACGGCAGAGATGGAAGAGGAGGATGACGACGCAAGTTCTCAATCTTCAGACTCGCCTGAAGGTGGCGCTCCTCAGGACGGAGACCAGGAAACTGAAGAAGAGAGAAATAATAGAGTCCAAAATAGATGTGTGGGCGTGATGATGAGTCTCACGGAAATATGGAAGAATAACGAGGAGAAAACACAGAAAGTCAGAGGTTTTTACGAAAGAATATACAAAGCATCCCCATTCACCTCTCTTATGTTGAAGTTCCTGGAGAGAAATCGTGGAGTGAAAGTAATAGTCGATTGTGATTCCTCCAATATCTCAAACTTAGTGGGACGATTGTTTAACCTGGATAGTGAAAAACGTGATGGAACAGGATTTCTAACGTTTGCCGACATTTTTGAATGCAGGGTTTACCTGGGAGGTGTGTCTGGGCTATTCAGGTTATATAAAAGGGGCCAATATGTTCACGAAACTTTTGACCCTGAAGTTTCCCTGGCTCAGAGCTTGGCACAGATAGTGATGTACTTGATCTTCAAAAACCGAGGATGTCCTTACGCGTGTGACGATACAATGTATGAGAAACTGTACGAGAAAATTGAGCTTGAAACATCGCAGAAGAAGGAGTCAGTGATCATGGATGGCTGTGTATATCAAGCCTTCAGTATGAAATCATCTTTAGCGAGAGAAGTATCTTTGATTTCGGTCGTCCCGGGAATGCTAGTCAAGTACGGTTCGAAGGAAGGAATGTCGAAACTGCTGGAGCAGATGCCTTTGCTCACGCTCTTCTTCATGCAACATGTGATTCCGAAAATGAGGAGCTAGTGGCTGAGGTAAGTGACTTACTTGGTAAACATTATCAGAATTTAGGATTTTATATGAAAAATCCACTTAACAGATCTACTAATGGCAGTCAACTCTAGATTGCAACAGATTCTCTTTGATACCATTGTCGTCGGCCGAGAAATTTGTGGTTCTTATTAGCAACTTGTGAAGTCTTTTAAATCATAAACAAAGCTAAAGACTGATTTCCATCGAATTTTATTGTACCTAACGATTTGATCGTTGGATTATTCTTCTTCATAGAATAATCCTCCAAAGTTGTTAGAATATTAATAGCGTATCGCTTGGTTTCGCTCATAGTAGGGCCCGCCCGCCTTTGTGACGGTGCGGGACTCCTCGTCCCCGCCCTTCCTTCCCCGTCCTTTCCCTGGAGGCGTCGTCGGGCTCCTATCGCGGCGGCGCCTCCTTTCCTTGTTTCTTCCCATCCTTCCCCTTCTGGTGGCAGAGGAGAAAAGCTAATCGCTTATAGTCCCTGCCCCAGGAGTGTATCCCGCGAGCCCGACCCAAGGGTTTCGTTTCCATTGTACCTAATATAATCAAAACACAGTTTATTGATCTGTGTCTAATTCCTTGAAACAAAAACAAAGTATTTTTAAGGCATTTTAAATGTAGTTAATGCTCGTAACATAAGTTTTTAGGTTTGATATAGTTACCAACCTAAACTGAAGTTGCCGCATTTAAGTGGTATTTGTAATAAACTGAAAGAAAAAACTATTTTCTATCAGTAATATGGTAGAAACCTGTTCTATAATAGCAGCATTATCTCTCTATTTGCTGAAACAAATTGTATGTAAATAGGCTAAGTTTTCATTCGTGCAAACGACATCAGTGCCTTTACATCATGCAATATTATTAGGATCAGTATTCAAATCCACGTTTATGTTTACATATACGAGTTGACTTTTTGCATAATATTGTGTATTATCTGGTTCATGGAACACCATATTTCTCTGATTATAGTTCCCCTCAGAAAATAGTCCCCCCCACTAATTTCCAGATTTCAGTTTCGGGAAAAATTTAAAAAATGCGTTTGAATATTGTCACCCCTTTCCTATAGTACCATGGTCATTTGTCATGTCATGCAGTAAAACGATCCCTTTATTAAGCATTACTTGTCTTTTAATCCGAATAGGGTAGTTTCCTTCATCAAAGAAAACGAAATGCATTGATTGCGATTCGTTACCCACCATTAGTGTATTCATAATTCACAAATTATTTGGTTTTTGAAATACCGGTTTAGACGAATGGCAAGGGTCAAATTTTAACCTCATTTGAAAAAGGCCAGATTGGCGCCCATGCGATTCCACTCCACGTGACGTCACAGGGACCTAGTTTTATATACGAGTAAATAGGAGTTACACATCGTCCGAGATTACCAATGCATGTATGAGGCGGTGACCTCAGGGAAACATATCTTAATAATCACCTATTAAAACTGGCTAAAGACGGAAAGTTGTCTCCGTTTGATAAGGTATTAATAATCCTTATTTAAGCCAAGCGCTTCCAGCTAGTAGGGTACTCTGCTACCTGCTAGCATCCTGCGTCGAGTCAGTGTTCAAAGCCTCGCCCCAAGGCCCCAGACAAGTTTTCCCAGCATTCCTACTTAGCCGTCGCATTTTCGCACGCTTGAAAATTTTTACTTTTCATTTAATCACAAAAAATATATATCGTCATTTAAAAATCTAAAAGCGTGAAATTCGCACGCAATTAATTTGAATTGCGACAAGCACAGACAATTTGGTTACATCTGTTTTGTTTCCTTGCTTCAACAGGTATGAAGAATGTGTCTTGAACAAAACGTCGGAGATGAGTGCCTTGAAGTTATTGTTCTTAAGTTCCTGAAATTCATTGTCTCGAAGTAGAGATTCATATTTTATTCCACGTCAGTCATTTTGGTGAACCGGGAGTTGAAAAGTGACTGGCCAACATGAATCAATGCCTTCGCAATTGTTACCTAATCGGTGCTTGAGTTAAAGCCTATATATACAAAGTTGGATATTATTGTTATAGTGTTATTATTACTATTATAACATGCCATTTTAATTTTTTAATGCCTTTATCACAAATCGCACTACTGCTCAGATTCAATGCTTGTACGATAATATCCGCATTCTGAAAATATAATCATTAATTCATTACTTCAGGTGTTACACTAATAAAAAGAACATATATTTTTTCTTGGTAACACCTGTATATTGTATTTATCCTAACCTATAATGGCAGATAAAAAATGATTGGGAATTTAATTTTTTTAAAGAATGTAGTACATTCAGAGTATATTTTATACTAATTGTTAATTCTCCTATTTTATGAAAGTGTTTTACATTCTCCGGCAAAGAGATCCTGTATCTAGGTACTTCATTTTGACAATGATGTATTGTAATGTTAATTTGTTTGATGCGATTTATTCATTACAATTTGTTTGATGGTTTAACATACAATACGGAACTTACAAGATCCATATTTTTACAAATGAATGCATTGTACAATGATTTAGTTTTCTTTTATTGCCATTATTTGTCAATTTAGCCCTGAAGCCATATGTTTTTTTGCTATTTCCGTTTTTCGCCGCTGAGAAGAAAGACAATATCAGTTGGTTGATATATATATATTATTCAAACCTAATGCCAACCATAAACGGATGTTGTTATGTTATGTAAACCTTTATGTTTTTGCAAATGATTTTGTAATTTGATTCTAATAAATGAAGTGATATATTCTTACTTATTCTTGCATAAATACCTATGATTTCTCACCAAACAAAATCAGTTGGTTAGCAGCAGAGGTGAATGTTTAACAAAAATATTTCTGGGTGGAAAATGTGATGAGATATGCAAGGAACGGCGTATTTTTTGCAATAAAATTTTCATATGTCAAATGTTTTTTTTCTGGAATATTACGAAAGAGGGTCTTCAAATCTGCCCCTGAGTATTGTTGTCACACCACCGCGTATTCAACGCTTTACGTGCAATGGACGTAATATTACGTCCTGCTAATCCTTCTGAGGATTGCCATGGACGTAATACTATGTCTTTCCATTTAATTGGCCTTGTAGGTGTAAAGCCGCAATATTTCGCCCGTGGTACTTTACCAGTTTACTGCTTAGTGGTCCTGTTTTTTTTTTTTTCAAAAAATCGACTGCTCGATGGAAAAAGAGTTCACTTTATGTCTTGAGGGCGAAAAGTCCTCTGTAGCTACCGGCATCCTCATCTTTGGCCACTTGGTGTGAAAATTCTTGTGTAGAAAGAACCGTTCATTGAGGGTGCATTGACCCTTTTTGTCATCCAGGATTTATAATGGTTTTCTTGGAACAATGCCCTTTTATGATTTCCATGCTTTATATTGTTCAAATTAAGCGTATTTAAAAAAATTATTATGCATGCTATGGCGGTACATCATATGTTGCAACTTTTTTTATTAAAAAAAACAGTAGGTTTTCATTGTTAAATAATATATTTAGAAATTAGCAATAAATGTTTTTCAACTCAATCATATAGAAGAGCAGAGTCCATTTTTATTGAAATGCACGTCGAAATAAATATATTGTTGATGCTTATGTTTTAAAAAATGTACAAATACAGTAAAAATGGCTGGATTTTTTTAGCAGGGCTTTAAATTTAGCAGCCACCACTTAAAGTGTTAATTGGATTTATGTAGCACTCCACACGCATCATTGACGGACACATTTATCCGAGTTTAACGGAGAATTACGACATAAGTAGGTGTACTAACCGAAATTTATACACAATTGGATGTGATATATGTTGTTCACGACTTTCGAACGATATTCCTCACAATGAAAACGTTATACTTCAAATTATAGAGATGGGTCGAATAGAAAATTTCTCAAACTCGAATATTCGTATCAATGCTCGTATACCTCGAATGCTAGAATTGCACGAAGCATATTAAACGTACGTTTTTTTCTTCTATTTCCCTTGTTGGATGTATTAGTAAAAAGGTGGAACCTCGATCTATTGTTTTCAGGGGGGACGAAAAAAACGATGAACGCGGGAATGTTCGACATATACAGCAGGAAACCCAGGATTTTTACGCGTAATTGAGATTTCCTTTAGAGGATTCAAACAGGAATTCAGTTGATTATTGGATTATTTTAATTTCATGGAAACAATTTCGGTATATAGTTGATTCAACTAACATCTCTTTCAAATATCCTAATAGATGACTCATGCAGCGGTTGACCTCCAGAAATGGGGAACTTTGAAGCAGGAAGGCTGAAAAAGGTAGGTGGGAGAGAAAAAGAGGGGCGGAAAACACGTTTCTATAGTTCTAGTTTATCTTGATATTTTTTTCGAAGCTAAGGCCTTCGAAATATGATCCTTGCGCGAGCTGGGACTTTTTTCAGTTTGGAGAAGAGGAAAGCTTCAGAGGGGGGGTGCTGAATAGAGGGGGATAGATGATCTTGGGAAATGCGCTAATGTTACTATCCCACGGTAGACATCTCTTTCAAATATCCTAAGGGGACGCACCACCTCGCAAAAAATATGATTGCATGCCGTCTCGGCATTTACAATGCCACGATGAATTTCTGTCTGATGTATACATTCTTATTTACGAAACGCCATTTCAGCAGCACCCCCATCTCATTATCGGCTTCACACAACTCCTTATTTTCAACAGGTAGCTCGCTTTACCCCCACTCCTACTGTCGAGTGCTAGCGGACAACCGGAGGCGTCCATTATTTTCAGTCCATCTTAGGAAGTTCTCACGAGATAAGAAGATGAATTCGAATTGCTATCACGGAGAAACGAAATATCTAGAGAAAATATCCCTTTGTGTGTGACTAATCTCGCACATCTCTCTTTGTTCTCATTCCAAGGAATTAGATACAGAACAGTAAACTGTGTTTTGTTACCCTCAGTTATTATATCATTGCATGGTAATCGGTTTTTAGCTTTGTTTATGATTTTCAAGACTTCATTTGATCCCCAATCAACATCTGTTGCAATCTACAGTTTACTGCAGTGGGGTCGATTCCTTCATCAAAGAAAAATGTAGTCATTGATTGCGATTTCTTACCCACCATTAGTGTATTCACAATATACAAACTATTTGAGTTCAGAAATCCCAGTTTAGACGAATGGCAAAGGTCAATTTTAACCTCATTTGAAAAAGGCCAGATTGGCGCCCATGCGATGCCACTCCACGTGACGCCACAGGGACCTAGTAGTCATGAGGAGTTTTACATTGTCTGAGATTACCAATGCATGCATGAGGCACAGGGTTCAGGGAAACATCTCTTAATAATCGCCAATTGAAACTGACTATGGTCGGAAAGTTTCCTTCGTTTGATTAGGGATTAATAATTCTTACTTAAACCAAGAGGTAACATCGCAGCGGCGCACACATCCTCGCCCCAACGTCACCTCACACGGCAGAAGTGGGAACCAGAATGATGTCACACAGGCTTTTCCCAGCATTCTTATTTAGCTGTCGCGTTTTCACACGGTTGGAAATTTTCACTTTTCATTTAATCGCGAAAAATAGATATCGTCATTTAGAAATCTAAGTGCGTGAAATACGTACTCCAGGAGTAATAATCTTTCGATTTAGGATATAATGAAATAATGAGGGGCCTTTCTCCGCCTCCGCACGTGAACAATATCCACTTCCGAGTCTTCCAATTGTGTCTTATCATATCTTCGAACCGTGTGCGCCGTTTGTAAATAGCGGCATTTGAATTGAAGTTATGGTGCCAAAATCTCTCCATTTTTCTTTCTTACTTTATTCTGACAAATTTTGAAAATCGAGGCAACAAAGAATGTGTTAACCCTCTATAAACCTGAGCTGCTTCTGAAAGCAATCAAATTTCAAGATTTTAATATTAAAAACTTGAAAATTTATCACTCTTCATTTAACTTTACACCTCAAAATAATACATTGCTTAGATATTTTCAAGAGAGTGAATGTTTACCAAATGAGTCACTCACCTCAATGACTATGCTCCTTACTTTCGGAATCACATGTTCCATAATGAAAACAGCACATAACCATGTACATAGGAACATAGAGAAATATAACCTATATCTAATCTACCCAATTGAAAAGTAAAAGAACCGTAAGTAGCAAGCGGCATACAAAAAGTATAAGACCTTCAATAGAAAGGGCGAAGGCCTTTGTGGGGGGTGTAGGCAGGTAGAGCCCAGCGAGCAAAGCGAGTAGATGACATATACACAGGGGACATATAAAATCAACCATTCGGTGTAAAAACATTACCTTGGATGTGTATCAGATAACTTCCTAAACGATTTGAATAACATATCAAGTATTTTAGTAGACTTTCAGTGTGATTAAAGTAAAACCTTCGAAAAAATTACCTGATTTGTGGATGCCATACACCCAGGGGACACATTTAAAATCAACCATCCGGTGTAAAAAGGTTACTTCTCATTGGATTTCGATCAGATAACTTTTGAAACGATTGAAATAACACTTAATATTTAAGTACAATTTCAGTGTGATTTAATTTCAAAATATGAAAAAAATTTCCATGGTTTGTAGAAGTCGATCGTTTAGTTGTATTTTGTAGAAGTAATTTGTCTCCAGATAATACATCTGTTGGTGTATTTGGTGATGTTCAATTTTATGCTATAGTTTATTTCATTTATACGCATACTGTGTTGTCATTTGTTATTGCGCGCAGCGCCATCTTGTTTTTCTCACTTCCCCTCAAAACCCTCCGAGTACGTTCCCTAGAATAACTTAGGAACGTACGGAATTGCTGGACTTAGAATATTTTACAAGTCGCACGAATTTTTAAAGTCCAAAATGCCATGTTAATTCCCTATGGTGACGTCAGTTTCCGCTCCCCATTCCACTGGCTTCCTCGGCGCTCGCTCGCTACTTCCGGTGTAGATAAGAGCTTCCTCTCTCTCTGAGAGAGCTGAGTGTCACTTGTGGCGTCAGTGGAGGTACAACATGCCTAAGTATCCCTTATCCAGACCCCTCACGTCAGATGCGTCTACTGCTAGATACGTCATCAGATGGTGACGTGTCTGCTCTTGCGGCCGAGCACCGTTACGCTCACCCGCTGCAAAGTCTAGTGTCAAAGCTACAAGTAATATGGCCGCTGGATTTCATCTTCTCTACGTCTCGCATTTATAATTAATTTTTCAAGGGCTATCAGCTCCTGGTAATCATTTCGTATTTTATAAAATTATTGTAGAAATGTTTAAATAATTTGAAAAATAATGCTTTGATAATGATTTTTGATGGTAATGAGAAAATATTTGACCTAATTTAACTGCCAATAAATACTGTCAACAATACCGTAGTGAAACCTCTTCGGCTTCACCGTTTCAATTAATATACATTAACTTCTGAACGGGTCCTGTCATACCTGAAAACCATTTATAATTAATGATAGCAAATTTATGGTTAAGTTTTACATCCTTTGAGTTATGTTTCCCCTTAGAAATATTTGTAAAGAGGTTTGCCTATTGCGAAGGATGTCAAACAATATAAGTACATCGTATGCCGTGACGTAACAAACAGTAACGAGAAAACGACGCTATGAGCACGGTGGGGGGAGGAGGGGGAATAACCATGAATAGCACTATGGGGTTCGATAGATTAAGGTCCTTGTGCATTCTTAGTGGACCCTGTAGGACCTTAATAGGGTGGTTTCCTATTATTTTTTGATTGCCTAAATCGAAAGATTATTACCCCTGGAATATGTATGTAATGCTTGTAGATTTTTGAACGACGATATCTATTTTATGCGATTAAATGGAAAGTGAGAATTTTCAAGCGCGCGAAAATGCGACGGCTGAGCATGAATGCTGGGAAAACCCCGTGTGACGTCGTTATGATTCCCGCATTCGCCGTGTAAGATGACCTTGGGGCGAAGGTATGTCCGCCGCTGCGATGTAGGCTGCTAGCAGGTAGCAGAGTACCCGGCTGGCTGATAGGGCTTCCCTTAAATAAGGATTTTTAATACCCTATCAAAAGAAGGAAACTTTCCGACCTTAGGTAGTTATAATAGGTGATTATTGAGAAATGTTTCCCTGAGCTCTGTGCCTCATGCAAGCATTGGTAATCTCAGACGATGTATAACTCCTATCCTCTCGTATGGAAACTAGGTCCCTGTGACGTCACGTGGAGTGGAATCGCATGGGCGCCAATATGGCCTTTTTCAAATGAGGATAAAATTGACCATTGCCATTCGTCTAAACTGGGATTTGTAAAACGAAATAATTTGTATACTATGAATACACTAATGGTGGGTAAAGAATCGCAATCAACACTCTTCGTTTTTTTTTATGAAGGAAGCTACCACACTATGGGTTTTTGGTTATTTAATTACGAGTTCTTATGGGATATGGTTCATTCAAGTGATTTAGATAGAGTGCTATTATAATTCTCAAGTGTCGACCGGTAATTTCGGTGTAAACCCGTAAGCATAAGGCGAATCCAGGATTTCGTTCGTAGGGATCTGTCACGCAAATCTTCTCATAATTGGTATGAAAACTATATAAAAACAATTACCTTACGAAATTTTCACTTTATTTTAAAATAGAAGTTATTAATATAAAGGTTACACAAATTATAGGGATAATTTTTTGAGTCCCTTCTCCTATTTGGGTGATGCTATTTTTTTAGCCCTATATTTACGTACGGCGCAGTTTAGTCATATGACCAGTGTCATGAAAATCTGCATTCTTTACTTGTACTTCGTCTTAGTCTTAAATGATAGGGGAGATTGCAATATGAACGCGAAATATCGACACTCCGAAATATCACGAGAGTTATTTTTAAAATCAAAGTGAAAAATTTTAAAACTTAGAGCTCGGGCGGCAGTGGTTATTATTATACGATTTGAAAAAAAAAATTGTGTGCGAGATCCTTATTTCATTTCGCAACTTTCCCGTATAGGGAAAATTTGATCAGGACAAAAAACCTTTTTTCGACCCACCCTATTGTAGATGACATATACGCAGGGGACATAAAATCAACCGTTCGGTGTAAAAACATTACTTCTCCTCGGATTTCTATTAGGTAACTTTTTAAACGATTTGAATAACATATCAAGGAATTTAGTGGACTTTTAGTGTGATCAAATTAAAACCTTCGAAAAATTACCTGATTTGTAGATGCCACCCCAAAAACACACGTTTGGATGTACAAATGTATTTATATTGTATTTTCATGGGTCACATACATATGTATTTTTGTTATGTATTACATCTGTAATACATTTTTTGCTGGTAAAAATTTTCTGCTGCCCTCCCTGAAATCTTCGCTAGAGGCATACGCCCCCCTGCAACGCCCTAGCTATAGTCTTGGGCTGTGGCTTCATTGAAGTCCTTTTTCCCCGCGTTGATATCCTTGACGAACACCAAGGGTTTAACATCGAGCAGTGACGGATCTGCACCAACTAGGTGGGGGTGCGGGGCTTAGCTACATGAATTGCTACACAACCAGGAGAATTCCCGCTAGCCGAAGGGGGGTTCGGAGATTTTGAAATTTAGGATCTTCCAGACTCGAAAACGGCTGTTTTAAACTAATTCTTTGATAAAAAAAGACACTGTTAAAAAGACACGCACGCGTAGGCGGAGTTTTATCTGGGGGTGCGAAGATCAGGTTGACGCCACCCCTCCCTCGATCCCCTCTCTCCATCCCTTCCTACCTCCACCTCTAAAATATAGTAACCCCTTAAGCAATTTTTTATGGTGCGGTAGTTGAAATTACTCACTGAGTGTTGCTATAAAGAAGTTTTGTTTAACATTTTTGCTTAATAATTTAGGAATTATTATTTTTAACTAATTCAATTATAAAAGTTAAATAACTTTTCAATAAATTTAAAAAATTTCTAGCTCCCCTCCCTGAAATATGCCTCCAGAGGCACGTGCCCCCATCTCGGGTGGTGGCTTCCTTTTTCCCTTGCGTTGACATCCTTGATGAACCTCAAGGGCTTAACATTTATACCAAGGGGACACATTTGAAATCATGCATTCGGCGTAAAAAAAATTTTTATCTCCTCGGATTTGATCAGATAACTTTAACAACGATTGAAATAACATATTCAGTGTTTTAGTAGAGTTTCAGTTTGATTAAATTATAAATTTTAAATATCCCATGATAAGTGGTTGCCATGAAACCAAGAAACTCTTTTGAAAATCAAAAGTTGTGCGTAGAAAGTGTAAATATAACCGGATTATGAATATCTACGTTTTTAAACGTTCTTAAATAGTTAGAAAAAGCTATTTCGATTTTCTGTGCTACTGATTTACCACCTTCGAAAATATTTTAGTAAGTGTTGATGGATAGTCGCCTTATCCATCGAGTTGCCTGTGGGATCCAACTATTGGATGAGGGATATCTTCGAGATTGATGTGGGGACCAGCACTTGGACACTACAACCAAGTTATGATTGCCCAATTTAATGAGATTTACCACCAAATCGCGTTGGCTGCCGTGTCTGTTGCAGTGGATACTGCATCCAACTTTCACTTATCCAATTAAAACTGGATGTCTCATCCAATCCCTTCTTTGAGAGTAACTTTATAACGATTGCAATGGCATATTAAGTATTTTAGTAGAGTAGTAGTCAGTTAAATTTAATTACAACCTCTGAAAAAATTATCTTATTTGTAGGTGCCATACACCCAGGGGACACGTTTCAAATCAACCATCCGGTTTGAAAAAATTATTGCTCCTCAGATTTCCATCAGATAATTTTATAACGATTGTAATAACATATTAGGTATTTTAGTAGAGTTTCAGTGTGACTCAATCATAAAATTTGAAAATATTCCATGATTTGTAGATGCCATACACCCAGGGGACATATGTAAAATCAACCATCCGGTGTAAATAAATTATTTCTCCTCAGATTTCCATTAGATAACTTTTCAAACAATTGAAAGAATATATTTAGTATTTTAGTAGAGTTCCAGGGACATTTCATCACAAAATTTGAATATATTCAATGATTTCTAGTTGCCACATACCAAGGGGACATATAAAATCAAGCATCCGGAGTAAAAAAAAATTCTCCTCGAATTTCGAACATATAACTTTTTAAACGATTTGAATAACATATTCAGTATTTAAGTTGAGTTCCAGTGTGATTAAATTACAACCTTATTACATATTACCTGATTTGTAGATGGCATATACCCAGGGGAAACATTTAAAATTTACCATCCGGTGTAAAATACGATTTCGATCAGATAACTTTCCAATTAATTGCAATAACGTATTTATGTTTTTTATTTAATTTATTTACGTTATTTAATAACAAAATGTTGAGAATATCCCGTGATTTGTGGTTACCATACCCTCAGGAAACACTTTTGAAAATCAAAAGTTGTGCGTACAAATTGTAAATCTAATCTGATTTTGAATATTTACGTTATAAAACGTTCTTAAATATTTATAAATAGCTAATTAGATTTTCTATGCGACAGATGTACTACCTTCGAAAATATATTAGTAAGTGTTTATGGCCTTAGGAAGTGTATTTAAGAGTTTCGATTTTGAAAAGACCACTTTATTTTTCAGGCGTTTTCAACGGGTGGGCGGTAGACTAGTGGTAATCGCATTGGATTCCCACGCGGGGGTTCCGGGTTCGATTCCCGGCCGCGGAAAAAAAATGCGAACAATTAGGGTGTTAGGAGGGTTGCGTTAGAGTCAGGTCGATTAGAATGAAGGGCAGACAGGTGTTCGTAGGTCGTAGGTGCCTCCAGTGTTCAGTGGCCGGGTGCGATCCCGGGTCCCTGAGTAGACATCCTTTTCCCCTCGGGGACCGGGTTCTTATCCCGGCCACTGAACACTGGAGGAGGGGAGGCTGGAGGCATTTTGTTGTTTTTACGCAGACAGAGGGACACAATGCGATATCTTCGAATTTCAACTGGTTGTCAAGTAATTGAAAATAAGTGACTAGAACTTGGTTTACCATTTATTCCACTGAATTGGATTTTTTTCATTGATGGTGACTATTCTGCTGAGACAGTTTATATAGTCACCTATCAATTTTGATTAATTAAACATATAGTATAGTAAATTTATTTAAATAAAATTTATGAATTTTCTTTAAATTATTGATGCCTGCTTTTTTATCACACAATAATGGCACAAAAACAAAATAAAAGCATTATTATCTAAATGCTGGTATTCTACCGATTAAGGTAGGTTTCCATGGAGTGTTCAAGAAGTGATCTGGAAGCCTCCCTTTCCTTCCAGCGCTGCCTTCTTCAATTCACTATAAGGCCCACTCCCTTTCATTCTATCTAAAAATCCTATTCTTTTCCTTCCCCTCCCTCGTTTCCCCAACATCCTACTCTCCAACACCATTTTCAACATCCCCTACCCGCTAAGCACTAACTCCATCCATACCTTCTGTCTCCTCCGTAAGTTAGCAAAATAAGAAACACTAATCTTATAGAATTCACATGCTAAAATACATTACTGAAAATAATGTTTGAACGTAGGTTTCCGCGGCGATGGTTTGATCTCTGCATTTCTTCTGGGTTTTGTTCCGCGTCAGCTTGTTTGTGGACTTAAAATAATACTTAATAGCGTAAAGAGCACATTCAATCACACCTTGCTGGATTGGTCCAGCGGATGGTCAGGGAGCAACTTCTTCACTAATTAGTGAAGACTTAGGTGACTCAGTTGCTAGGCGTCCTAATAACATCTTCAACCAATGGAATCCTGTTATGGCCCAAACTAGGTCAGTGCTGTATGGAGAATGGGGTAAAAGTGTCCGGCACTACTTTGTTCAACTGTTCTGAAACTTGTGAGCGTCCGAGGGTTAATGTGTTGAATCAAAACATCACCTCTGTTGGCATGGTGCCTAAGTCGCAGGAAGCGCATCTTGAGGTCTTTCAATGCGTTGACATATTGTTCTGAATTAATGGCTCTGCTTCTTTAGTATCACTGACATGACATCAATGGTATCAACAATATCATATTAGCTAATAACTATTAAATATCTTGTATTAACTTTGTTGAAATATTGTAAATATCTGAATGTCTGCTTCCATTGAACCTCCATAATAATGGCAATTTGGTATCACAGCAATGGCAACATCACCTCTCTCTAACCTGTCAGGTGTGACAGCCGTGAATGGTCTCCCTGACTGCTGTAAACCAACAAACTGCCTTCTGACGCTCTCGTCCTCTGAACCCAGGGAATAACTGCAATCGTGTTGGTTGTGTATGTATCCATAACCTTTGCACAAACGTCACTTCTTTCCCAGCGTTGAGAAATTCAGTGTAGGCACACTCTTCTAACGGACATAACTGATAGATTCCATATTTAAATGGTCATACAGCTAATGCTATCAGTCGGAAAAGCTATTCATTTTGCGTGTGCACCCGTGAAACTTCGCTTTTGTGGACTTGATGATGAGTCTCACGAAAATACATAAGAATAACGAGGAGAAAACTCAGAAAGTCAGAGGATTTTACGAGAAAATATACAAAGCATCCCCATTCACCTCTCTTATGTTGACGTTCCTGGAGAGAAATCGTGGAGTGAATGTACTAGTCGATTGTGATTCCTCCAATATCTCCAACTTAGTGAGACGATTGGTTAACCTGGACGGTGAAAAACGAGATGGAACAGCATTTATAACGTTCAGATAATGCATACATGACGTTTCGCATCGATACCATTGTTGTCAGATGATAAAACAGTAGTGGTGTATTATTTGCTGGGTAAACTCTCTAGATTTCTTTTTTTATTTCTAGGTGCAGTTGAAAATCAACGCATTGCACAGAGAGATCACGTCCAGGGATATTCTGCTCCGAAAACTGGAGGAGAGCGTCACCAGATTATCTGAAGATATCGCTCCTCTGAAGGATTATGTGACGGCAAAGATGCAAGAAGAGGCGCACAGTGCAAGTTCTCAATCTTCAGACTCGCCTGAAGGTGGCGCTTCTCAGGACGGAGACCAGGAAACTGAAGAAGAGGAAAATAATAGAGCTTTAAATAGATGTGTAGACATGATGACGTAATACTACGTCCATGGCAATCCTCAGAAGGATTAGCAGGGCATAATATTACGTCCATGGCACGCAAAGTGTTAAATACGCGGTGGTGTGACAACAATATTCAGGGGCAGATTTGAAGACCCTCTTTCGTAATATCAAAAAAAAAAACATTTGACATATGAAAATTTTATTGCAAAAAATACGCCGTTCCTTGTTCCTTGCATATCTCATCACATTTTCCACCCAGAAATATTCTTGTTAAACATTTACCTCTGCTGCTAACCGACTCATTTTGTTTGGAGAGAAATCATAGGTATTTAAGCTGGAATAATTAAGAATATATCTCCTCATTTATTAGAATCAAATTACAAAATCATTTGCAAAAACATAAAGGTTTACATAACATAACAAACATCCGTTTATGGTTGGCAACAGGTTTGAAAAATATATATTTATCAACGAACTGATATTGTCTTTCTTCTCAGCGACGAAAGACAGAAATAGCAAAAAAAACATATGGCTTCAGGGCTAAATTGACAAATAATGGCAATAAAAGAAAACTAAATCATTGTACAATGCATTCATTTGTAAAAATATGGATCTTGTAAGTTCCGTATTGTATGTGAAACCATCAAACAAATTGTAATGAATAAATCGGATCAAACAAATTAACATTAAATACATCATTGTCAAAATTAAGTACCTAGATACAGGATCTCTTTGCCGGAGAATGTAAGACACTTTCATAAAATAGAAAGAATTAACAATAAGCACCTACTAAAAATATACTGAATGTGGTTCATTCATAAAAAAATGAGTCTCAATCTTTTTTGCTGCCATTGTAGGATAGGGTAAATAAAATTTACAGGTATTACCAAGGAGAATGTATGTTCTTTTTAAAAGTGGAACATCTGTAGTAATGAATTAATGATTATAACTTCAGAATGCAGATATTATTGCATTCGAGCTGTTGTGCGATTATGATTAAGGCATTAAAAAATTAAAATGGGATGTTATAATATCAATAATAAACAAACTATAACAATAATATCCAAATTTGCATATAAAGGCTTTGAATAAAGCACCAATTAGGTAACAATTGCGAAGGCATTGATATATGTTGGCCATAGTCACTTTTCAACTCCCGGTTCACCAAAATGACTGACGTGGATTAAAATACGAACCTCTTCTTCTTCGAGACAATGAATTTCAGGAACTTAAGAACAATAACTTCAAGGCACTCATATCCGACGTTTTGTTGAAGGTACATTCTCCATACCTGTTGAAGTAACAAAACAGATGTAAACAAATTGTATGTACTTGTCGCAATTCCAATTAATGAAAAAGTTGACGCCGAATGATTACAATGAAGGCAACAAAATGTACCGCCATCACGAATCCACGAACCCAGTTCCCCTGGATGAAACGCTAACCACTATTCCACCTGATATCATGGAATTATATTCGGCTTGTGAAAAGTACTGCATGAAAATTAATTACTTACAGCCAAACTAATGCCCATTCAATGGAACCACTTCTAGTTTAGGGATGTGTTCACCATTCCGAAGGCCATAAAAAATACGGCACTGAAAAAGGTGGAGCAAGTCTTGTGGTCTCTCCTTGTGAGTAGCTTTTGGATTTATATTTTTAAGTGTTCTGGCAGGGGAATGGAGCAGGTGTTGGTTTAATTATTCTCACGGATCAGTCTTCTTTCGTGAAAAAGTATTAGACGCAAGGATACCAGTTTAGTTGGAAGGTAATCTTCATTAAAAGGTAATGCGATTCACAATAGCACTTTCTCATTCAGTTCTTGTGCGTATTATTAACTACATAATTGTCATAAAAGTGCTTTGTCATAAAAGCGTTTGATTGCAAGTACCCAGGAGAAACTTGAATAACTACTTTGCTTTATAGCAGGAATGGGGTTATTATTTTTCCTATCATTTTGTTATTGCCTAAATCGAAAGATTGTTACTCCTGGAGTGCACATTTCACGCTTTTAGATTTTTAAATGACGATATCTATTTTTTGTGATTAAATGAAAAGTGAAAATTTTCAAGCGTGCGAAAACGCGACGTCTCAGTATGAATGATGGGAAAAGTCCGTGTGACGTCGTTCTGGTTCCCACTGCCGAGAGTGAGGTGACCATGGGGCGAGGCTTTGAACGCTGATACGACGCAGGTTGCTAGCAGGTAGCATAGTTCCCTACTAGCTGGAAGCGCTTCGCTTAAATAAGGATTATTAATACCTTATCAAACGAAGATAACTTTCCGACCTTAGCCAGTTTTAATAGGTGATTTTTAAGAGATGTTTCCCTGAGCTCTGTGCCTCATGCATGCATTGTTAATCTCAGACGATGTGTAACTCCTATCCTCTGGTGTAGAAACTAAGTCCCTGTGACGTCACGTGGAAGGGAATCGCATGAGCGCCAATCTGGCCTTTTTCAAATGAGGTTAAAATTTGACCATTGCCATTCGTTTAAAATGGGATTTATAAAAACCAAATAACTTGTATATTATGAAAACCCTAATGGTGGGTAATGAATACCAATCAATGCATTTCGTTTTCTTTGATGAAGGAAACTATCCTATTCAGAATAAAAGATAAGTAATGCTTAATAAAGGGATCGTTTTACTGCATGACATGACAAATGACCATGGTACTATAGAAAAGAGGTGACAATATTCAAACGCATTTTTTTTTATTTTTCCCGAAACTGAAATCTGGAAATTAGTGGGAGGGGGACTATTTTCTAAGGTGAACTATAATCAGAGAAATATGGTGTTCCATGAACCAGATAATACACAATATTATGCAAAAAGTCAACTCGTATATGTAAACATAAACGTGGATTTGAATACTGATCCCAATAATAATGAATAATGTAAAGGCACTTATGTCGTTTGCATGAATGAAAAATATGCCTATTTACATACAATTTGTTTCAGCAAATAGAGAGCTTAGAACAGGTTTCTACCATAATACTGATAGAAAATAGTTTTTTCTTTCAGTTTATTACAAATAGTGCATAAATGCGGCAACTTCAGTTTAGGTTGGTATATATATCAAACCTAAAAACTTATATTATGAGCATTAACTACATTTAAAATGCCTTAGAAAGACGTTGTTTTTGTTCCAAGGAATTAGGCACAGATCAATAAACTGTGTTTTAATTATATTAGTTATAATAAAATTCGATGGTAATCAGTTTTTAGCTTTGTTTATGATTTACAAGACTTCACAAGTTGCTAATAAGTAAAGCACCACAAATGTCTCAGCCGACGACAATGGTATCAAAGAGAATGTGTTGCAATCTACAGTTGACTACCATTAGTACATCTTTTAAGTGGATTTTTCATATAAAATCCTAAATTCTGATAATGTTCACCAAGTTAGTCACTTACCTCAGACACTAGCTCCTCATTTTGGGAATCACATGTTGCATGAAGAAGAACGTGAGTAAAGGCACCTGCTCCAGCAGTTTCGACATTCCTTCCTTCGAACCGTACTTGACCAGCATTCCTGGAACGACCGAAATCAATGATACTTCTCTCGCTAAAGATGATTTCATACTCAAGGCATGATATACACAGCCATCCATGGTCACTGAGTCCTTCTTCTGCGATGTTTCAAGCACAATTTTCTCGTACAGTTTCTCATACATTTCATCGTCACACGCATAAGGACATCCTCGGTTTTTGAAGATTAAGTACATCACTATCTGTGCCAAGCTCTGAGCCAATGAAACTTCAGGGTCAAAAGTTTCGCCAACATATTGGCCCCATTTATTTACGTCGATTTGCCCACGCACACCTCCCAAGTAAACCCTGCATTTAAAAATGTCGGCAAACGTTATAAATGCTGTTCCATCTCGTTTTTCACCATCTAGGTTGACCAATCGTTTCACTAAGTTGGAGATATTGTGGGACTCACAATCGATAAGTACTTTCACTCCATCATTTCTCTCCAGGAACGTTAACATAAGAGAGGGAGAGTCAAGGGGGATGTTTTGTATATTCTCTCGTTAAAACCTCTGACTTTCTGAGTTTTCTCCTCGTTATTCTTCCGTATTTCTGTGAGACTCATCATCACGTCCACACATTTATTCTGGACTATCTTATTTCTCTCTTCTTCAGTTTCCTGGTCTCCATCCTGACTAGCGCCACCTTCAGGCGAACCTGAAGATTGAGAACTTGCACTGTGCGCCTCTTCTTGCATCTTTGACGTCACATAATCCTTCAGAGAAGCGATATCCTCAGATAATCTGGTGACGCTCTCCTCCAGTTTTCGGAGTAGAACATCCCTTGAAATTATCTCTTTGTGAATCTCATCTCGCAGAGAAGCGAAATCCCTGGATTGGTAGTGGCGCATTTCATCCGTTGAATCTCTGGCCCCTTCCTCAATCTCAGTCACCCCATCTAGTGCTACAGCCTCTTCAACAGGAAGAATTTCCACTGCGTCACCAACATCTGCCATTTCAACTGCACCTAGAAATAAAAAAAAGAAATGAATAGAGTATGAGTATTGCCCAGGAAATAATGCACCACTATTGTTTTTCTCACCCGACGACAATGGTATCGATGCGAAACTTATGTATGCATTATCTGAAGTTCCATGGATCTGCATGCAAAATTTCTAGTTTTTCCGACAGATAGCTTAGTTGTATGACCATTTAAATTATGGCATCTGTCAGTGAGATACATTACAAGCTGTGTGCCTTCACTGAATTTCTCACTGATGGGAAAGAACTTGTGGAGATTATTAAGTGACATAATTCACAGTGCCCGGCGATGCCTGGAGGAAATGTTTTATATCCATGAGAATAAACTAAAATGGTAATGGTGACGTTTGTGCAACGGTTATGTATACATACACAGCCAACAGGATTGAAGTTATTCCCTGGATTCAGAGGACGAGAGCGTGAGAAGGTAGTTTGTTGGTGCTTCAAGATTTACAGAAGTTAGGGAGACCATTCATGGCTGTCACACCTGACATGTTGCAGCGAGGTGATGTTGCCATTGCCATGTCAGTGATAACAAAGAATCAGAGCCATTAATTCAGAACAATATGTCAGCCCATTGAAAGACCTCAAGATGCGCTTCCTGCGACTTAGGCACCATGCCAACAGAGGTGATGTTTTGATTAAACACATTAACCCTCAGACGCTCACAAGTTTCGGAACAGTTGAACGAAATAGTGTCGGACAGTTTTACCCCATTCTCCATACAGCACTGACCTAGGACTTGCACTAGTTTGGGCCATTACAGGATGCCACTGGTTGAAGATGTTCTTAGGACGCCTAGCAAGTGAGTCACCTAAGTCTTCACTAATTAGTGAAGAATTGGCTCCGTGTACATCCCCTCCCAATACATCCCCTCGACCAATCCAGCCAGGTGTGATCGAATGCACTCTTTACGATATTAAGTACTATTTCAAGTAATGTATTTTAAAATGTGAATTCTATATTATCGGTTTTTCTTTTTTAGTTAACTTATTTATCTAATAATGCTTTTATTTTCCTTGGTTTTGCCATTATTTTGTGAGAAAAAATCAGACATCAACAATTTAAAGAAAATTTAATATATATGTTTAATTAATCAAAATTGATGGGTAAATAAATAAACTGTTTCAGCTTAGTTACCATCAATTAAAAATCCAATTCAGTGGAATAAATGGTATACCAAATTCTAGTCACTTATTTTCAATTACTTGACAACTAGTTGTTTTTTACTATCGTAACACGCATTGCCAGAACCTTTTATGTGTCACAGTGATGAAATCATATATTCATAGTGGCTTAAAGAAATTTTGTTGAATACTTTCGTTTCAATTCAGCACTGATTTTGCTTAAAGACTTCAGCGATTTTTTTAAGGGGGGGCAGCTGGCACTGGCTGGCGCTTTCGTTCCAATTCAACACACATTTTTAACTCACTACACAATTTTAACTAAACGATAATTATGCACTGTAGGGATATTGCATACCCTTTATAGACAGTGTGCTGATATACTACAGTAAACACTCAGTAGCGCAATATACTTTTTACCGCTTGAAATTTAGTTTATACACTAGAAAATGAATCCCAAAAGTCTCCCGAGTTTAGCGGGCTAAAAAATACCGCCCCCACTAATATTACGCCGTGACGTCATAATTCAGTATGATTCCAAGATCCAAGCCCAGTAACTGCAGGTTTGGAAGAGCCACGTTGCGTTTAAAGGAGAACATGGCTGAAATAAGGAAAAATTACAAGTGGTGCATTGTTCCTCTGTGCATTAATTAAACTACCCTTTACACACATAACAATTGTTGCTATTCGCAAAATATCACACGCGAACGTCAAATTCGTGTTCGGCGGGTTGCATCTGGTTGGAAGGTTAGGAAAATAGTGGATTCGGTCGTCCCATCCGTAATTGTTGCTAAAATTGTTGCTAACCGTATCTCGGCCGATTCAGCACCTTATTCGACCGGAACTCCTCCTATGAAGTATGCTATGCATGCATTTGTTGCTATCATCGTAAAATAGTACCCATTTGTTGCTACTATTGTTATAAACAATTAAATTGTTGCTATCGTGTTTACAATACCTTGACCCCCATTGTGACCTCCAAAGGTCAACAAATCAACAACACTGATAAATGAACTGCAAAAATGACTTAAGCACCCTTCAAAACCTATGGTTCGACACGTTGGTTGTCACGATGGCCCAACGCTTACCCCTATGACCTTTGACCTCAGTATTACCCTTGGAGGTCAAATAGTGGATAAGACGAGTATTTGGACAATACCAGTGACTTGGGCACCCTTTAAAACCCATGGACCGACACCTTTGATGGTATGCTATTATTTTTGCCACCCTTATGACCTTGAATGTGACCTTACTGGGTCAACGGTTGAATTTTCGTGAACAAACTAAGAATTGACATCTTGGTCAATGAAATTCAGACTTTTTTCTATCTCGATTTTTTTAACATTGAAACCCCATAAGGCTAATTCAAAATTTTGGTTTGGGCCCACATTGTGAGGTCAAAAGGTCAAAATTGTAAAATTTTGCTTGCACTCAACAAAACTTAGGACCTTTCCCCATAAGTATGCCAATTTTCATGAACATAGCTCTACGGAAAGTTACTAAAATTACAGCTCAAAAATGACACACGACACTTGGGACAGTCTGTATATGTTTTTCTATATATCTTTTATTCAATGTCAACTCATAATTTCCGGTTTATTATTGGTTAAAAATAGACAACTTTTTGAAATCACATTCATCGTTTCAGCCATAAATACACCTGTTAAATTTGAATTATGGGTGCCGCAAATTTTTCGTACCTTTCGGTGTACAATAAAAATTACAGATAGAGAAAAGAGTATTCATGAGCGAAGAAGAAGGAATACGTCGTGGAATGTTTGGAAACAAGCTTTCGACTGAAAGATATCAAGCATGCCAAAACTATTCGGACGCGCTTCATGCGAAGAATAAATTTCCCCGAAATACCTGAGAAAATGGAATCAAAGCTCGAGATGAGTATTTCAAAGTGACGTTCAAAAGCTGGTTGCAGAAGGAATTTTAATTCCCTCCAGTAGCGTATATCAATTATCAATATCTCCCTCTCACATCTACTGAGTGCAAATGATTACCGTGCATGAATGCAGTGTCGAAGAATACATGCAGTATGTAAGAATGATCATTAATTAATCCCAATCATCATATTTTTAAAAGTGAAGTTTTAATTCAGGATTTCATTCCAGACAAGATGAAATTACGATTAAGTTTAAAATTATAATAAATCAATAAGAAATATCGAACCTATTTCCATAATATTCAAAAATCTACGAACAGATGCTTTAGGTGCATGAAATGCTATTATTAACGTGATTTGGAATTTTCATTACAGTTATCGATGAAGTACTTATCCTTCGAATTTCAGTGATATTTAAATCTCTTTCCTGCGGCTACGAGATGAATAATGAAGCCTTCGGCCAATATAGCATGGAAATGTCTGAGCTGTACTTAGAGCTTCGTGGTTGTATTATATGCTGCCCATATGGTACATAAAGTGCTGATACATGGAACAGCAATTGCCAAATAATCCTTTCTTACAGTTGAAGTTTTAACGGAGGAAGCATTGGAGGCAAGGAACATTGAGGAAATGAGGAAACATGAGGAAATTCCGAGGGCACCGTGAAAAAAAATCCTCAAGAGTGTTGGATAATAAAGATATCTTTCGAAGACTCCTTTTCATATCTGAAGTGAACGTTTAATTAAGCGAGAAGTTCCATAAAAAAACGAGGTCAGCCTATCAGGGGAGGTGAAAATCTGATAATTTTAAGTGAATCGTAGGGCGACAAAGAGTGAGGTGGGGTGACATCGGACGACGATTCTTTTAAAATTCGTTTTTTGGGATACGTAAAAGTGATTTTATTGAAATTTAAATATTTTTACCCTCAATTTCCTTAATATCAGTCAATTTATTTAATCTAATGTGACTTTTCAAATACATGGAAACCAAAAATGTGTAAGTTTGAATAGTTTTTCAGATTTCGGTATCTCGCCGACTACGCTGATGGTCGCGGGTTCGACTCTTGACAATTTCACGTCGTAAGTTCTATCATGGCTTTTACATACAATTTATATCTCTTTTACATTACAACTATAAGGTATAAAGTTCTCCAATAACAGCACGTTATCGCCAATCGCAATGACATCAATATCGAGATTTTCTAAAAATTGTTGAAATAATAACAGCTCCAAAAATGCTAAAATGAAGAGATAGCGTAAAAATTATGCCAAAATCAGATTCAAACGATCAAAATCAGAATAGAACTTTCAATTTTGTTTCTAATTTATATCAAATTACGACGTTATTAATTTTGGCCAGCTTTTTTCGATTTGGGACCACTGTGCTCCGTCGCTTGTATTCAGGTATGCAACAACTACCATGGCCGCGCCTCCTCGTACTGAATAATGACGTCACTTTTCTACCAGCCAATCATCGGGCGTTTTCGATTCTCACTTGTATTTCAACATTCTCGTGAACTTTGATGAATTAAATATCGCAAAACACGTCATAAAATAATAATAAAAACATTCACCGTGGTATGCAAACATATACGAGGTGTGTTCAAAAAATATCGCGACTTTTGTGTTTTTTCAAAAATTATTTATTTATTCATGAATATCTATGAGTTCTTGCCACAGGGTAGAACGGTCAATAAAGAATGTTACCTGCAAGTTATGCGCAATTTGCGCGAAGCAATCCGCCAGAAACGCCCGGATTTGTGGAAGAAGAAAAATTGGCTTTTGCACCACGATAACGCCCCTGCTCACACATCGGTGCTTGTGCGCGACTTTTTGGCCAAAAACAACACACTAATGATGCCACAGCCACCGTATTCCCCAGATCTGGTCCCCTGTGACTTTTTCTTGTTCCCTAAACTGAAGAGACCCATGAAAGGACGACGTTACGCTACGATTGACGAGATAATGACGGCATCGAAGGAGGAGCTGAACAAGATTTAAAAAAATGATTTTTTGAAGTGCTTCGAAGATTGGAAAAACCGTTGGCACAAGTGTATAATATCTCATGGGGATTACTTTGAAGGGGACAAAATAGATATTCATGAATAAATAAATAATTTTTCAAAAAACACAAAAGTCGCGATATTTTTTTAACACACCTCGTATTCTTATATAATTTTAGGGCTCTTGATTATATCTGAAATACATTCGAGTTCCCTATCATGCACTTTCCGGACATCGGAAAAAGGCGCGTGTCCGAAAAGTGCATAATTACTCAATAATAATAACAACATTCGATGCAGTCCACTACGCACTGATATCCGGCAGGGATCGCGTAATTAATAAAGACATTGAAGAAACGAGGGGAGTGATACAGAACTGTCGCTATGTTTTTATGTGACTATAAACAATAGAACCAATGAAACACTCACCGAAATTCACGCCAAAACAATACCGATCCTCTTATCCTGGCTCCTCTGGGGAATAAAAGGAAGGGGAATGCACACTTTATGACCACACCTTACACGAAAACTGTTGACTCTGTTCTCGCTCCAACCTGCTACCTATTTTTACTTCGAATGGCGATTTCACGATGATTCCGAAGCTCCGAACGCCGCGACACGTCAATACGTGCAGGATTTTCATTCCTTGATAACATACTGATAATATACTGATAACATTCTGATAAACCACAGCGTTGCTATGGAGTGTTGACTCTGCCCTAGGTGCGTGTAATAGGAAGTGGTCTCAGCTGAAACTGCCGTGCCGTCGTGACGATATTTTTGTTGTAACTCATTGGAATTTGATGCGGAAAGGCGATATCACGACCCGGTCTCTGCTTATCAAGCAATTCACGGAGTTCCTAACGTAGGCGTATGCCATGGAATAACAAGCGGAAACCGCATCGTGATATCGTCTTTCCGCATCAAATTCTTATAAGTTACAACTAAAATATCGTTATCAGCCGTCAGATTATGTTTTGCACTCTTCAGGAAAGACATTGTTTCCTCCGACATTCAGTCATGGTTCAGACCTAAGTTCCTAAGTGTTCTACCTATGTTGGGTTATTATTTATTCCTTCTAGTGGCACTTTATTTCTGTTGTGCATAAATTATAACTCGTCAATTAGTCCAGTTACTCCAATTTCCATCATGGCAGAGTGTTGCAGTTGTCGTAGAGCTACTATAGGTCGCCAGCCACGCCAAGACCTTCCACGCTAATTGTGTAAACATCTCCAAGGATGACCTGGATTATATTAATGAAGAAAAGCAAATCTGGCGCTATCAACCGTGTACTGCATTGCGACGACAGTCCATCAGGTCATTACTATGCTAGAGGAGGGCAAAAAAGACCGTGAAAGGATTGAAGCTGACCTTAACAAATCCTTTGAGTTTGTGCACCATAAGATTGACGATAACAAAAAATTACTAGAGGATCAGTATGCGAGAATTAATCAATACCTGGAAATTATTGACAGGTTAAGTGCAGAAAATACGATGCTAAAAAATCGTGTTTCCTTACTAGAAAGTGTGTTTGGAGGACAACGAACAAAGTGCTCGTGCTAACGTCATTGAAATTTTTGGAATACCTCAAGAGACAAATGAAAATGTCCTTGACATAGTACAAAAAGTTGGCGCTGCCCTCGACTTCCCTATATCAAGTGAGCTTAATGACTCATGTCATCGGATGGGGAATAGAGGTTTCAATCAACCATTTCTGATTTGTGTGCCAATGAATCGCCTTCATTATCACTTTGTTGTTGAGCTCACCTTCAGATAGAACGAATTTGCAAAAATTCCGAGGAAATGAAATCAAACTGCTTCATTATAGCCGATGGGAAGACTGATATTTCCAACAACAATAGGGAAATTGCATACTTTTTATAAACAGTATGCTGATATACTACAGTAAACACTTAGTACCGCAATATACTTTTTTCCGCTTAAAATTCAGTTTTTACCCTAGAAAATGACTCCCAAAAGTCTCCCGAGTTTCGCGGGCTAAAAAATACCGCCCCCACTAATCTTTGGCCGTGACGTCATAGTTCAGTACGAGTCCAAGATCCAAGCCCAGTAACTGCAGGTTTGGAAGAGCCACGTTGCGTTTAAAGGAGAACATGGCTGAAATAAGGAAAAATTACAAGTGGTGCATTGTTCCTCTGTGCAATAACACCCCAGAAAAAATTTTCGTCTGCATTCCCACGGAGGAAATTAGAAGAAAAGCCTCGATGCAAGCCGTCTGTCGGGATGAGCGTTACGGAAAAATAAGAGTATAATAAACGGAATGATAAACCCGTGTGCTGTGTGAGCGAAGATAACTTTAATATAAATAATATTTCCATATTTCATTGACTGAATAACTTGAACCTGAGATTTTTCTATGATTCGGCCACCGTAGAATAGAAACTTCGAGATACTTGTTTCTCGATGGGTAGGATGGGCTCGAATTGTTTACGGCACTCGTTTTATTTCAGTTACGGAAGGACATATAAAATTGCATGATGTTTAAAATCAAGGGAGGGGGCATGAAAATAAAGAGCAACGTTGATCCTCATACATTCGACTGCCAGCCAAGAAGACAGCGTTTTCTCCTGCTATCGACGTCAAAATGATGTGCCGCAGTACTTAGCAAATTTATACCCTGGCTTCACTGCATGCTATAATAATGAACTATATGTCATTTTAAAGGAAATTTTATCCTAAATTCTGATTTATTTTATTACAAAAAAATTGAAAAATGTATAGACACGGCCAGTGCAATATAAATGACTCCGCGCACCGAAAAATTAGCCGTTTTGTCAACTTCATGAACTTTGCAACTCAACCTAAGGAAAACTACTACGTCTACAGCATTCATCTTCCACATTAATTTACACTCGTCAGTGCGGATTAATAAAATGGCTTTTGGGTATTTATAGAACTTATATTTTGTTATAAATTAATGAAAATATTTAAACATCGTCTTGTCCCAAAGATAAGGGAAGTTGTAGATGGAAAAAGAATGGAATCCAGAGGTGGTCACAAAAAATGAATCGCAGCATTCTTTGATTTTATTCTACGCCGGCTTGCTTTTCAGAAAAAGTTGAGTCACAATGAGGAATGTTCCGCGGCCCTTGATTTGGAAACTGTGGAGATGGAGGAAGACGTGTGGATCAGCAATTTCCATTTAGTTGGTTGTCAGGATAAACCAAGGATCCATTTAAAGGTTGTTAGGCTATCGTATAAAGATAGGACTGATGTGCACCACAGGGGAAATGGGATGTTTGAGGGAAAGTCAAACCCAAAGTTGTCCAAAGAATGTGCAGTTCTATGTTGCTCTTTCCCAGTTAAAACCAAATAGAAATTGGATTGGGATGATATTTTCACCACGGGTTCCAGTGATAGTGAGAGTGCAGGTGATCATGGTCATCGTCGAAGGTCATCCCTCTAGGATTTCCGATACGGAATTTTTAAGTGACAACCGATCGCAATGACGATGAGCTCGCCTTTAGAGTAGGTTTCAGATATATCGTGAGAAAAGCTCCCAAAATGTATTAAAGACTCTGTTTGGAAAATATTCAAATTTTAATGTTACTTTAGGAAGGCCTTCTAATTACAAAAGTAACTTATTAACACCTGAAGACGTATTTATTATATTAATCGAAATGCGATTGACCGATTCTTTCTGCAGAATAGGAAGTGGTTTCGGGGTTTTGAGTTACAAGATGGTAGATTGTGTTGGAAGTTCGTCTATATTATCGCTACTAAATTGAAACATTAATAGTCTGGCTTCCTCAGAGCTTCCTGTCGCCCTCCAGGCAAGGTATTTTTAAGTTGAAAGTATCATCGACAGCTTCGAGGTGGAAATAAGTTCACCGTAAGACTCTCTACCGGACTGCCAAAAGAATACACATTTCACATGAGTATACGCTTTCCCCAATGTTATACGCAAGTCTCACTTTGTTATGAACTATAAAACATTTCAGATGCACATCGGTTGGATCCTTTAATTGCGACGATGTTGCCCGGGCGACCACCATATCGAATTCCCATCGTAAAAAATGCCCCAGATATGATACGCTAAATTTTTTTCGCGTATAGAAGCCGATATTCACTTTTAACATTGTTTCTTATGGGATATATGTTTCGATTAACGTCATTTCGTTTATCGTCACATTTTTCAGGAACGTTAAACGAGGACTCACTGTACTGGAACTAAGAAATGCCTCACAACCAAGCCGTCGCTTGTGTCCAAATGCCTATGCTGCTTCCTTCGCTTCCTCGTACTGAACTATGACGTCAATTTGCCGCTAGCCAATCATCGGGCGTTTTCGAGTCCCACTCGTATTTGAAAATTCTCTTGAACTTTAATGAATAAAATATCGCTAACGACATCAAAAAGTAATAAAACCTTTTCACTGTGAAACGCAAACATGTATTTCTACATGATTTTGGAGCTCACAACTGTTTCTGAAATGTATGCAAGTTCCCTATTGCTTGGAGATTTGTTTACATACACGGTAATCAATTGTCTACTCGAGATGGCCTTACAATTAGCTCGAATAAAATTTTTACAACATGTTTTCAATATTTGTAATATTTTTAACTATGAAAACGTTAATTTGTTTCGAAGATCAGTCTTTAAATCGATAAAGGTAAACAAACAATTTAATTAGGAGTTTTTACCGACTCAACTGCTTTTGTAGTTTTACCTACTTCTGATATAATTTTATGGTAATATCCCTATGATCAAGATAATTTTTTCGTTCCCTTTCACCATTTTTTAAATTTTCATTCTTTTATGCGAGGCAAAGACCAATAAAAAAACACGTATCATAAAAAATCGGCACAATAGTTCCGGAGTTGCAAATGTTCTAAATAAAACGCCCAGACGGCACAGAACCCTGCGTATCTAATTCGTATGTACATAGTACCCATTGACTAAGGGGATACTGTGCCGTTCCGTCGCTTTTCGTCAATGGATAATTTCCATTCGCGGCCTGTCGACGAAGCGCGTACGCAGCATGTGAATGTCCGCTACTAAGCACGTACGATTGGATACGAAGCGCGCAGGAACACGGCACTCAGGCTAATCTCAATCGATTAGGTCGAAATTAGATATATCGTAACTCGCACGATCGAAAAATGTATCGAACGCAACACAATCGATAGCTACCGACCGTAGCGAGAACCTTGATACGAATCATTATGAATTGTAAGTTCTCAATAGGTAAATAACACCATATCATGAATTCTAATTACCATGAAAGACTCACGACCGACAAAAACTTTGTCGGTCGTGAGTCTTTCATGGTAATTAGAATTCATGTTATAGTATTATTTACCCATTGAGAACTTACAAAACTTACTCGGCCACTTAAATAACTCTGCGAAAAATGAGATTCTCATGGCTAATTCACGCACCCCCAGCATCCAGCATTGTTAAGTGGCTCGTACTTACTTGGAAACCTTGAGATGTTAATGAGAGTAAATTCTTATTAATTTTGACACTAAATAAGACATCACATAGCCCACGAGCATTAAAAAGCTTACCCTAAAGCCTGACGAAATAAAATTTTTAAATAAAAATTGCCGATGAAACAGGATTGCTGACACATCTGCTATTAGTATGATCGAATTCATCAAAATGCAAGCAAAAATTAACGTATAGTTCAGTCTCAGCTACTAAAACTTACCCATATCAGGCGCTTAAGTATTTGAAAAATTATTTGGGATGAGTAAAAGTCTCTAGGTCACTGCAGTAAATGTATCAACCTATTAAAAATATGAAAGTCCTGCCAAATCACCAGCATAAACACTTGTAAAATAAAACATGGTATATCTTAGATCACACCTCCGATTTTATACTTCCTTTGCATGAAGTCACCACCACAAGAAATTTTAAAGAGGCAGGAAAGAAAAAACCCACAGAAATACAATACATATATTATGTATTTTCTATTGTCAACCACAATAATATTTCCAATTTTCTCTTCTATCCCACATCTAATTTAGCGAAACAATTACTCTTATTCTCTTTCGAATAGAAAATTATTTAAAAGAGGACTGGTCGATACATAAAAACTATCTTCAATACTTTCTCCGCTGAACGTCCACTATCACAGCATCAACTTGCACAAATCAAATCCACATCCACAAATATGTCACTTCTGCCACAATGTCTGTCTTCTTGGCGACAGGTAACAGTGAAGCATTGGTACCTTCCTCCAATCTGGGCACCTTCAATTCAGCAAGAATTTTCTCCTCGTCTTCTCGTCCAAGGCCACAGATTATTTTCTAATATCACAAGGTGCGATGTGAAGCTCACACACCTAAAATTAATAAATAATAAAATACCATATGTAACTTATTAGGTCAAATCATTTCCAATTTTTGGTATTTCTGCATGAGATATCAAATTACTAGGCTCGTAAGTATAGTAAATATTTGTATGCCTGATATTTTTATTGTTTTTAACTATAGCATAAGATAATTTGAAATGATGAAAGCCGACGTGTAATACACCATAGGGCAAGCTAAGAAGCAATATTCGATCCTATTAACTTGGCAGCTTATTCCTAGTTTCTCCTTTAACCACACGTTTACCGAATGAATTAATACAAAAAAGACAACTAAAATGCAAGAATTTTCAAAAGAATTGCTGCTACAATATTTTGAATCACCATTTTTAGTACTGAATAGTACTATAGTACTGAATTGTTCGGGATGTTGATGCATCAACATCCCGAAGCCACTTCTAACTTGAAATTACATCCAAATAATTACAGCGAGAAAGAGTACATACCTCACAGCTTTTCGTAGGGGTGAAATGTTTTCTTCTTATCGCCCAAATGCACTTCTTCTTCAACTCAGGATCTTTTGGAAAGCTAAAACCTTGAACCATGTCCCGGAGTTTCCATTACGTCATCCCGACAATAAACACACGAAAGGCATTTTTAACAAAAATATCTCACAAACACGTTTCTGAAGCCCAGTGAATGAAATTAAAGAATAAGGGAAACTTCACTATTACCAGACACTCTATTTTTCACAAACTTAACCACAAAAATCCCTGAAATGTGGTAAGACGTTACGTAAACGACGCGATTTCCAACGGCTTGTGCTAGCTTGTGAAGACATGTGATCTTTCTAGGAGGATATGGCACGATGGCACCAGATGGCACCACCCGCGAAAGAAAATAGTCCCAGACCGAATACAGTTTTATCGATGAGATACAATTTTATCGATGCATATGAATTTGCCAGTCCTCTTGCATCTTTTTTCGTCATTATAGGAAATAAAGAAACAAAACCTTTTTAGTAACTTCCTAAGCGCGATTTTTGTATCTTGATGGTCCACCCTCGTATTCAGGTACGAAAACTTCCTGTGCCGTCTGGGCGATTTTCAACTTTCATATACTTTCGTATATGATTTACCATGTAAATATGTAAGTTCCATACCCGTAAAAAAGTCGTGTAAAAACTTAAAAACTTGCCTGAGGCAGGCTTATAGTTTATTATTAGCCCTTCATTACTTTTTTTGTGGCGAATTAAATACTACTGGTGCTCATTTAGCTCAGATTACGGTCTGCAATTTTGAAGTTTCTACGAATCTGCAGTCGTGGCTTTCAGTTTAAAATTTAAAAATGGAGATACTTCAATAAAATAAACGTATTTTTTACCTATTTTTACGGTAGCTTATTTCTCTTATGAGTTTATAATTTCAAATAGCATTATACATTACGATATTTTACGGATGAAACAATGGGATATGTAGAGTACTTTAATTCTCCTTACTTTGCTAGTCTTATGATGCGATTGAAAAGAAAACATTGTCTTTCCTGAAGGGTATACAACGTAATCTGATGGCTAATAACGATATTTTTCTTGTAACTCATTTGAATTTGATGCGGAAAGTCGATATCACGATCTGGTGTCCACTTGTTATTCCCTGGCATACGCCCACGTTATGAACTCCTTGAATTGCGTGATAAGCAGGGACCGGGTCGTGATATCGTCTTTCCGCATCAAATTCCTATGAGTTACAACAAAAATATCGTCACGACGGCACGGCAGTTTCAGCTGAATCCACCTCCTATTACACGTACTACCTAGGGCAAAGTCAACACTCCATAGCAACGCTGTGGTTTATCAGTATGTTATCAGAATGTTATCAGTTTATTATCAGTATGTTATCAAGGAATGAAAATCCTGCACATATTAACGTGTCGCGGCGTTCGGAGCTTCGGAAACATCGTGATATCGTCATTCGAAGTAAAAATTGAGTGCAGGTTGGAGCGAGAACAGAGTCAACATTTTTCGTGTAAGGAGTGGTCAGAAAGTGCGGATGCGCTTGCTTTATTCCGTGAGGAGCCAGGATAAAGGGATTGTTATTGTTTTGGCGTGAATTTTGGTGAGTGTTTCATTAGGTACTTCTATTTTTTGTATTCACGTGAAAACATTCAGAGAGTTCTGTATCACCGCCCTCGTTCCTTTAATGTCTTTATTAATTACGCGATCCCTGCCGGATATCAGTGCGTAGTGGACTGTAAGGCATGTGTTGATATAATTATTGAGTAATTATGCAGTTTCCGGAGACTCGTCTTTATGCGAATTTTTTTCCCACGCCACTCACCTCCATAGTCCGCAGACCGTACGCTGTGATAGAGCCAAGAATACCAAAGCGCGGTCCATTGTCAGAAAGTAGTTCCAGCTTGTGATACGTGATAATGAACTTATTTTAGATTCGATTTGAAAAATATTTGCATGACTGTGTTCGCCATAATATTACAAACATTTTGAATGCCCAAATGACCACCTTTTATGGAATTTATTCCCCCCATTGTCTCGCTTTTTACGTAATTTGCCGGCTTTTCCGCCACAAAAATAATATTTTCGTATCAGGACACTGTTATGATTATATTGGTCGAAAAAAAATTCGCAAAAAGACGCGTGTGTCCGGAAAGTGCATAATAGAGCATAAGTATCGTTTAGTAAAAATTGTGTAGTGAGTTAAAAATGTGTGTGGAATTGAAACGAAAACGCCAGCCAGTGCCAGCCCTAAAAGAAATATCGCAAAAGTCTTTAAGCAAAAACAGTGCTGAATTGAAACGAAAGTATTAAAAAAAATTCTTTAAGCCAACGAAAAACGATATGTATTAGTATAAGATACGCAACTGAAATAAACCTATTTTATCAAGGAAATAATCTCATAAATCACATGTGTTGCCCCACCCCCCTAGTTATGATCCTGGGTACGCCCTTGCCTGATTACATGGTACATTAAATCACGTACGGGTTAATGTCAAAATAAATGAACGTGAGCATGAACGCCAAAATGCACAATGTAACCACCCAAATTGTGAGAATGCATGCACAGGAAATAGAACCTGTTCTAATTTGGTTCATCCATTCGTACATGTTCCGTTCCGGTTCACCAAAATCATTCACGCTAACGTACGTTAACTTGTACGTGTTAATGTACCGTGTAACCAGGTCTTAATAGCCCACACAGCACAAAATATCTGGAACGTCTTCAGCTAATATCTAGTACGCGAGCCGGATAAAAGCCCTCCGCGGGCCGTATTTTGGAGACCCCTGTTCTAGACATTCATATTCAAATTTTACCCGCTGAACAAATGCAGAATAAGCAAAGCCGTAGCCAGAAAATATTTTCGGGGTGGGTTTATGGAATATTATACAAACATAAAATTATTTTTTAACATAAATAAAATAGCGTGTAAAATAACGTGCGTGTAAATATTTATTATAAACCCTTAAAGGAAAATATAAAAATATTATTCTAAAATTGAATTTAGCCTTCTTGCTTTTTTTGCAGCGACCAAATGAAATAACTCCTCGGTGTCGAATCATATCTCGGAATATATCTGAATGTCTGCTTCCGTTGAGCCGCCGTAATAATGGCAATTTGGTATCACAGCAATGGCAACATCTCCTTTGTTGTTATCATGTCAGGCGTGACAGCCGTGAATGGTCTCCCTGACTGCTGTAAACCAACAAACTGCCTTCTGACGCTCTCGTCCTCTGAACCCAGGGAATAACTGCAATCCTGTCGGCTGTGTATGTATCCATAACCTTTGCACAGACTTCAATGAATATTCTCCACAGTTTCTTTCCTAGCAGCGAGAAATTCAGTGCAGGCACACTCTTCTAACGTACATAACTGATAGATTCCATATTTAAATGGTCATACAGCTAAGCTATCAGTCGGAAAAACTAGTAATTTTTCGTGTGTACTCGTGTTAATTCAGATAATGCATACATAACGTTTCGCATCGATACCATTTTCGTCGGATGAGAAAACAATAGTGGTGCATTATTTACTGGGTAAATCTCATACTCTCTGCACTTCTTTTTTATTTCTAGGTGCAGTTTAAATGGCAGGCGCTGGTGAAACAGTGGAAATCCTTCCTGTTGAAGAGGCTGCAGCACTAGATGGGTTGGCCAAGCCAGAGGAAGGGATCAGAGATATAATTACTGAATTACGCCACCAGCAGTCCAGCGGTTTCGCTTCTTTGCGAGATGAGATCACTTCAAGGGATATTCTGCTCCGAAAACTGGAGGAGAGCGTCACCAGATTATCTGAGGATATCGCTCCTCTGAAGGATTATGTGAAGGCAAAGATGCAGGAAGAGGCGCACAGTGCAAGGTCTCAATCTTCAGGTTCGCCTGAAGGTGGCGCTCCTCAGGACGGAGACCAGGAAACTGAAGAAGAGAGAAATAATAGAGCCCAAAATAGATGTGTGGACGTGATGATGAGTCTCACGGAAATACTTGAGGATGACGAGGAGAAAACTGAGGAAGTCAGAGGATTTTACGAGAGAATATACAACACATCCCCCATCACCTCTCTTATGTTGAAGTTCCTAGAGAGAAATCGTGGAGTGAAAGTACTAGTCGATTGTGATTCCTCCAATATCTCAAACTTAGTGGGACGATTGGTTAACCTGGATGGTGAAAAACGTGATGGAACAGGATTTCATACGTTCGCCGACATTTTTGAAGGCAGGATTTACTTGGGAGGTAAGGGTTGGGAAGATGAGGTATATGAAAGGAACCGTTGGGTGCGCAAAATTACTGACCCTGAAGTTTCCCTGGCTAAGAGTTTGGCACAGATGGTGATGTACTTGATCTTCAAAAATCGAGGCTGTCCTTACGTGTGTGACGATGATCAGTATGAGAAAGTGTACGAGAAAATTGAGCAGGATGCGTCACAGAAGAAGACCGCAGGGGCGTGCATGGACGACTTGATAAAAACGGCCTTGAATAGGAGTACACCTTTAGGGAGAGAAGTACAATTGATTTCGGTCGTCCCGGAAATGCTGGTCAAGTACGGTTCGAAGGAAGGAATGTCGAAACTGCAGGAGCAGATACCTTTCCTCACGTTCTTCTTCATGCAACACGTGATTCCAAAAATGAGGAACTAGTGAATGAGGTAAGTAACTTACTTATGCTGCTATTCTGGATGGAATAGCATCATGCTATTCTCCGATATTTGCAACCGAAGTTGCTTTTAATATAGCGTATTGCAACCCAGATATAATACGGTATTCAGAACGGTTGCAATTCGTGTCTTTACTGCACCGGAAGACGTAATTCTCAAAATAGCTAATGCGCCGTTGCAATTCACTATTCTGTACGGCGAATCGCAACCGGTAGGGTTGCAATAATATTACGCGGTCTCCCAGGCCGAGCTATTTGGTATTGCAACCATTGCAAAACAGAAACCGTGCGCATTGCAATGTTGACTTGTTCTTATGAGGTTAAAGTAACCTAATAAAGTATTGAAAAATGGTAGAATAGCCAAAAATAAAATTATATCAACTTTATTTTAATTAAATAATCGTAGCATAAGTTATGAATATTTAACTTGTTAAGCGAATTGGGTAGAAATAAAAATTCAAGCTTAATATATGAAGCACAAGCTTGCTTCATCGTCAGTACGAAAACAATAACAATTAATGCAAAGAATTACAAGGAATAGCCCAAATTTTCAGTAATTCATTCATATTTCCAATGAATAATTTTATTTCATCACTTGACGTGCGACTAAAACATCCTCAATGTGGGCTATATGAAAAATTTCAAGATTGCGTTAACACACTAACTCGCCAAATATAATAATAGTTATAGCTTTCAATGAAAACTATACGTTATCATAATAATACCATATACTTTGATCAGCCATTCATTTCCCCAATTCGACAGTATATACAAATACATGCAACGAGTTGAAATTATTTTCCCCACTATTCGCTACCTTTTACAAATATATCTTAAAATTTACTAAATTATAACACGGGCAGTCCACTTGAATTGTTGAAGAACTTGCTTGAAAGCAAAGGATTTCTCCGAACACCAATAAAGTTTCCGAACAAATATGATTCACCACAAACGTTTAATGGAATATCCATGAACAACATTGATGCAATATATATCATGTGGAATTCAATACAAATTGTTTCGTCCATAAGCAAGAAAGCCATCCTCAAACTCACCATCACCTCCCTCTACTTTTTTCACTTCTGCAGCTGAAATATCGATACTATTCCATCCTAATACATGAAAGCACAGCTGTGACGTTTTCAGCTACTTCATTTCCTAAACAGAGAACGAATACTGAAATTAGGAAGTCATATTATGTAAAGCTAGCATTGGAAAGGAAAGTTTCTAGTTCATATGGTAAAGAAATATCGTCACCAGCAACACAATAAAAGTTGATGTATATTTATTTTGACATGAAACAAACAAAGAGACATCGAAGCCTAACGCAATTGCGAAGAAAATCAACCTTATTTAGCTCCCAATGATTATTTCGCATAGCAAATATCTCACGTTAAACAACCGATCGGATTCAGGTAATTGTTTCAATATTTATGCCCGATAAATCATCATTATCATAATGAAATTATGATTAAACCCACCTGTCTAAAGCCATTGTGAAATCTATCACAGCCACATCAAATAGCTGATTTCCTAAACGACATTTTCAAAGCGTATTACATACATCCCAAGTTTTTAATACAATTTTTAAATGTAAATAAAGGAATAGGGTGGTTTCCTATTATTTTTTATTGCCTAAATCGAAAGATTATTACTCCTGGAATACGTATTTCACGATTATAGATTTTTAAATAACGATATCTATTTTTCGCCATTAAATGAAAAGTGAAAATTTTCAAGCGCGCGAAAACGCGACGGGTAAATATGAATGCCGGGAAAACTCCGTTTGACGTCGTTCTGGTTCCCGCTGTCACCGTGTGTGGTGACCTTTGTGTGGGGCTTTGAGCGCCGCTGCGATGCAGGCTGCTAGCAGGTAGCAGAGTATCCTGATAGCAGGTAGCACTTGGCTTAAATAAGGATTATTAATACCATATCAAGAGAAGGAAAATTTCCGACCTTCGGCAGTTTTAATAGGTGATTATTATGACATGTTTACCTAAACTCTGTGCCTAATGCATGCGTTGGTAATCTCAGGCGATGTAAAACTCCTATCTACTCGTATAGTAACTAGGCCCCTTTGACGTCACGTGGAGTGGAATCAAATGGGCGCCAATCTGGCCTTTTTTCAAATAATGTTAAAATTGGTATTCGTCTAAACTGGAATTTCTAAAACCAAATATATTGTAGATTATGAACACGCTAGTGGTTGGTTAGGAATGCAATCTATGCCTTTCGTTTTCTTTGATGAAGGAAACCAACCTATTATTAATAATAGGGAAAGACACTAGACACACCAAACACATTTTTAAAATTAGAGTTCAGAATAACAAAATTTCTTAAAACCACAGTTTAAATCTTAGTAGTGTATACTTGATTCGAGATTACCGTCCGAAATATGGAAAAATTCAAAGGCCGCTGAAACGGGTGTCCATGTTGAATATTGGCCGTGACGTCACAAGGCAGTAGCAGAAGGCAGCTTCTGCGCCGTTTAGTTCTACCACTATAATTGCATGGAAAAATTACTGAATTTGAGGGTATCCGTTTTTTGCTGTCATAAAATATCTTCAGAATATATATGTGGCTACTTCTCTTTTGAGTACATGACTTCATCATTGCGTAATATATTAATAATATTCATTTAGGTGTCAACTTAAAGTTTGGAAAGAGTAGTGCGAATAGCGCATTGAATCTTTAATAAATAGATGATGGTATTTATTTTTAGCTGGATATATTTAAGCACAATGCCCTTTATCATGCCAAAACATTTTTTTGTAAGAACTGAGTCAAACTAATAGACCTATTTCAGACGTTTGCTGCAAGACTTATTCGTTGCCTATGTATTCACGCCGGCCGGAACGTTCGCCCTTCGCAAATAGAATCATGGGATGTTAGCCGCATTTCCGTGCTGGCTGGTTGTTGCTGCGGTTCGCTGTCCAGATGGGTTTATGAAAAGTTAATCTTGGTTGGGAGAAGGAAAATTCCAACGATGTACCAAATTTTGATGTATTTATCGTCACTGAATTTTTGAAAAAGATGGACAGATTCAACGCTCCTGAAATGCGAGGCGTTAAGGCTAAGTAGTGAGTGGTTTTGTATCAACACCTTATCCTATGTAATTTCGTAGATATTGCCGCAATATTAAATAATTGCGGACTTATTATTAATATTAACCCACTCTTATGCATGTTTACTGCAATACAAGGGAATCTTACGGTGACAATGCGATTTTTTACGCACAAATCCGAAGGGACATTTTCAATAACAATTTCCTCGAGTATCAGATCCTTTATCACCATTTTTCTGTGGTGTTATTTATGGACGACTTTGGTTGGAGTTTTACTAGCTCTCTTCCTGTCAATATGGCAGTCAAATATCCTAGGAATAGTACCAACTTTGGCCCTGAGCTTAATATTACCTCCCATGAATTTGTATTGCATAAAATTTTCGTCTAATAATAAAGTCTTCTTCCATCTGCAGACGAAAACATATAGGATAATTTGAAAGACAATGGATTTTGGAATAAAGGTTTTTGTACAAATATGCAAGAAAATTCAAGAAGGGCATAATTCTTTTTCACCAAACTACTTTCTGTTTACACATAGGTCTACGCGGAAGATGGTATAACACACTTTCTGATATGAATGAGGTACCTATTAAGTAAATTATTATAATATAAATATCAATTAGATCTTACAATACCTTAAAACTATCTTCAAAACAAAATATAATCGATAGGTAAGAGTCAGGAGCAGCCTTGAACCATTCGTTCCGTATGGCTTATGCTTCAGGCACGGAAATGAATATCTTCTGCAGTCTTTCGTTTCGACGTCGAGATGCTATTTGGAACAAAAATCATTTATTATTTTTTTTTGAATTCATGTGTTCCGTTCTAGCCGACATTTTTAGGAAGCAAACTCCACCGATTCCCGGAAACTCTCGCCGCGCACAAAATATATTCTATGCTCAAAAATAGTTTATGTAGATAGTCTTAAGTTATTAGTAATAAAATGATTAACCTTATTGTACAGCCCACTGGTTAATTAATAATAACCACCCCTTCATCATCAGGTGAAATCACAGATATATACAATAGATTGGCAGTGCCTATGTTTTCCTCACGGTGGCGCTGAAGCCGGCCGGCAGAAGAATTTTGCGCAACTAGCCATCTTGCTTTCACCGACCGTTTCTCATGTGCCATTAACACACGTGTATTTGAGAGGCTACTTTTCCTGATTTTGGAGCTTTTTAAAAGAAGAATGGTGAACCACTGCGTTATGTGGGGGTGCACATTTAAGTATACTACGAGGGGAAATTTTCCTGGGGGCGAAAATGTGTCTCTACACGCGTAAATAATAGATATAAGGAAAGCATGGTTTGCGTTCAGTAATGTCTCCGCTTCCATCTCACAGAGCATGAAAATATTTTCCAATGCCTTTTTTTGTACGTATCGTCCCCAAAATTAATATCACGTGAAGTGCAGGTTATGCCCTACCTTTTTAAATTTATTGTTGGCAAAATTCACATAGTTGTAGAAATAGCATCACGAAACTGTGACACGTTATTTTTGCTGAATTGCAAATTGTTCTCGAAAACAAATTCTAAAGGTGTGTGACGGAAGCGGATATTTACCGGAGTTTCTGAAAGCGATATCATTTCAAATGCAGTAGCTTCATATCTCTAGGATCGGTAATTAATAACATGTGCATTCTCTGTCTCGGTGTCTGTGTTTTGGTGACGGAATCATCATGATGTTTTCAGTTGTGTTAATTTAATATTTTGCTTCTTGTTTTTGTGTATGTGTACGCTGCAATTCTTTTTGTAAAAGAGAATATATCTAAGCATGCAACCAAAGATGATTATCATTGTAATTATACCAGGAGTGCTACAAGCCACCAACAAATATTTATTAGAAGTAAAAACTCGAGTTATTCCCCATGGCATATGGGCAAATATATTTATGTAATGATCTTCCACTGTATTAAGTTACGAGAGTGAAGATTATTTCCCTCTTCAATTGCATGATTTGTGAGTTTTTTTTAATCAATCACTTTATTCTGAGCACAAATTTCTTAATGTGTGACATTTTTTCCTTTCTTTATTTTTATTGTTTTTATAACTCACTCACTCCTTGACGTGTCCTATGTTTGTGAAAGCAAATTACCGGACGAATGAAAATATTAATTTAATGATAATTTTCATAACCTTAATGGTCTTACAGACTTAGGAAAGCATCAAATTTAAAAATGTCTCATTGTATTGGAGAGAAACATAAGTAATCGTTGCATAAAAACACACATCACATACGTACATTCCTAAAATTTACCCTTCACAATATTCCGAAGTGCCATAGAAGTCGTTCTTAAGAAGGAGAGACGTAAGTAATGTTTTGAATTTTGCTAATTCATGGTTCATTCAAGTTTAGGAGGCAGCTTAGGCGCAGTGAGGGGGGTGTTTTGGGGGATAAAACCCCCCAGAGCTCAGAGAAATTTTTAAGTTTAATCCATATGACTTAATTGGATTGATATTACAAACAGAATAATGTAAGGAATAATAAAATATCTCTCAGAGAGCCATAAAACTCACCATTATTCCACAATTTACCGCTTATCCTGGTGGATATGCCATACCCCCACACACCCCGGTATCAGTTGCACCCAAACACCCCCACCCTTAATTCCTAGCTGTTTTCTTGGGATGCAAATGATTATGAATTTGAGAACAGGTGAAATGTGGCCTTTTTTTGCTGAAACTGGATTCGAATCTCAACAGGTGAACATCCCTTTTGTCTTTGGTGTCATGAGAGGGGAAAGGGCGAAATATATATATTAGGATTTTCCTTAACAAAGGGGGAACATTGCAGAATGAATAGACTGGGTAGGGTTAGAATACCCAAGGATTTGAAAAATGGTCTGCCATATACTCTTATTGAGTTTCCTTCAATTGCTTAGTTACAGCTTGTTTTTGAGAGAGGAAAATTAGCTAGCCTGGAAATAATTACACCAGACAATAATATTATATTTAAGGAAGGACTGTATTTAAGCTAAATACAATAATTTCAAGATGACTGGAGTGAGTCTCCTAATCATCCAGTTGCCACTCAAAATATTATTTTAATTAAGGACAGACGTCACAATATGTTCATTAATCATAATGATATAATCAGACACTTCTTCTCTTCCCTCCCCCCCTCCATTTTCGCACTCACAACCTCGAGACAGCCCTGAATGTTGCCAGGGATGCCAAATTACAAAAAAATATTCGGGGGGCCCAATCCGGGTATCCTGCCACGGAAAATTTTATAAGTAGTGATTTTTAAGTTTTCTAAGCATTTTAGATGAGTCATACGATCAACAATAGAACCATGATAACTTATAATCTCGGTATCTGGACACTCCAGGAAAAATCGACAAGCCTGACACATTTTTTCCTCACACCCATAACGAATTTCAGAGGGGGTTCGGGCCCCCTCAGGCCCCATGGAGTCGGCACCAATGAATTTTGCTTACGATAGTTTAGGTTATGAGTGATAGCACTTTTATTTCTGCGTTTACAATCACAGCATCCGTTGCATTTTTTAAATTTTTAGTTAACGATCGGCCTATGATTTTTATGGGATATATATTTCTGCCTATAATGGCAGGCGTGAATTTGACAAATAAACCTGGAAAAAAAAATCGAGAATTTTATAATGTAATTAGTGGGAGAACCCTAACTGATAACATTAATAATACTATTAGTAATAATTATTGCTTAATATTATGTAAATTAATGAAATTCGAACAATTTTGTTACATCTGATTTTTTTGGTCCTTCAACAGGTATGAAGAATGTGCCTTCTACAAAACGTCGGAGATGAGTGCCTTGAAGTTATTGTTCTTGTTCCTGAAATTCATTGTCTCGAAGAAGAGATTCGTATTTTATTCCACGTCAGTCATTTTGGTGAACCGGGAGTTGAAAAGTGACTATGGCCAACATATATCAATGCCTTCGCAATTGTTACCTAATCGGTGTTCGATTTAAAACCTATATATATATATATATATATATATGCAAAGTTGGATACCATTGTTTTAATTTCATTATTATTGCTATTATAACATACCATTTTGAATTTTTAATGCCTTTATCACAAATCGCACAACTGCTCAGATACAATGTTTGTGCGATAATATCTGCATTCTGAATTTATAATCATTAATTCATTACTACCGGTGTTACATTAATAAAAAGAACATATATTCTCCTTGGTAACACCTGTATATTGTATTTATCCTAATCTACAATGGCACATAAAAAAGATTTAGACTCATTTTTTTTTATGACTTAACCACATTCAATAATTTTTTGTATTAATTGTGTATTCTCTTATTTCATGAATGTCTTACATTCTCTGCCAATGAGATCCAATGTCTAGGTACTAAATCTTGACAATGATGCATTAAAATGGTAATTAGTTTGATATGATTTATTCATTGTAATTTTTTTCATGGTTTCACATACAATATGTACCTTACAGCCATATTTTTTTCAAATGAATACCTTATACTATGGTTTAGTTTTCTTTTATTGCCATGATTTTTCAATATAGCCTTGAAGACATATGGTTTATGCTATTTCTATCTTTCATCCATGTGAAGAAAGAAAATATCAGTTGGTTGATAAGTGTATTTTTCATACCCATTGCTGACCATAAAGGGAGGATCTAATACTATGAAAACCATTATATGTTTTTGAATATGATTTTGTAATTTTATTCTAATAAAAGAAGAAATTAATTCATATATATTCTTGCATAAACTCCGCATGAATTTTCTCCATGCAAAATCAATTGTTTAGTGGCAGTGTTCGAAATTGTGCGAAATATATATATTGTGAGAAAAGATTTCTTCCTCTGTGGATTTTTAGCACAATTTGTGGATTGCGCGTGACTCCGTAAAAGTTATCACTGTGGCTAGTCCCGGTATACTTGAATGAGGTAAGTGTTTATCAAGAATATTTTGGGGTGAAAAATGTGATCAGATATGAAAAGGATGGCATATTTGTGTGCAGTGTCGTCTATTCCTTCATCAAAGAAAACGAAATCCATTGGTTGCGATTCGAAACCCAGCATTAGTGTGTTCATAAAATACTAAGTATTTAGTTTCAGAAATACCGGTTGAGACGAATGGCAACGGTCAATTTTATCCTCATTTGAAAAAGGCAAGATATGCGCCCATACGATGCCACTCTACATGACGTCACAGGGACCTAGTTTCTATACGAGTAGATAGGATTTATACATCGTCTGAGATTACCAGTGCATGCATGAGGCACAGTGCTTACGGAAACATTTCTTAATAATCACCTATTAAAACTGCCTAGGTTTGGAAAGTTTCCTTCGTTTGATAAGGTATTAATAATCCTTATTTAAGCCAAGCACTACCTGTTAGCTGGGTACTGTGCTACCTGTAAGCTGCCTGCATTGAAGCGGTGCTCAAAGCCTCGCATCAAGGTCGCCTCACACAGCGACAGCTGGAACAAGAATGATGTCACACGGGCTTTTCCCAGCATTCTAACTTAGCCATCGAATATTGGCGTGCTTGAAATTTTTCACTTTTCATTCATTCGCGTAAAATAAATATCTAAAAGTATTTTTCGATTCAGACAATAAAAAATGATAGGAAACCACCCTATTTATGGAATTTGTGAGAAAACACAGCAGGGAACATTGGGAAATAGTTCAGGAGTCACTGGCGGATACATAGGGGGGTTGGAGGGGGTGTAACCCCCCCTTGCGGGGCTGCCCGCGTTGCCGAACAATGCAGAACCACAATTGTAACTTTTTCATTTCATAAGATAGCTTTGTATTGTATATGCGTATAATCAGTAGAAATAAAACCATCTAAAATTTTACATGTAACTTCATTATTTTTCATTACGATAAAAGTGTAGATAGCTCAAAATATCTTTTGCACCCCCTTCAGTATTTTTTTTCTGTATCCACTTCTAGCGGGGGTGCAACTAAAAAATTAAAAAAAACGAAATTGATTTTTTTCATATATCTTTCAAATTGTAGCAATCTGATCTTCATCACTAGTTTCACCAACGTACAATTTACGCTTACTTAAGAAATTTTATATACTGTGTAATGCAGTTAAATGATAAATTCAGAATTATATGAGCTCAGTTGTCGGGTATTTAAACGACGATTTAAATGATTAAACTCAATTGCTTTATTAACTGTAAAAAAATGTTTTTAGTTCTAAAGCTTGTTATAAAAGCTTGGCCCATTTACGGGGCAAATTAACGCAACACTAGACCGACGCTTGACTGATTCTCAAAATCGTGAAGAGAAGCCAATATAGTTAGCAGCATTCGTGTAAAATGACTTAATAGGCGCGCCAGTTATAGTATCTCACGAAACATAAAAACACGATGATTGTCCTTCATAAAAGATAACGAAATATTAAAAACTCATGAATTTACACAAAGTTGTTTTAACGAATTAAATTTTTTCGATTATGGAAAGAGTTAAAATTAGTTTAAAACCCATTACTTGGTGCCCGGTTTATCAAAAATTCCCCCCCCTCTGGTTTTGAACAACCCCTGAAAGAAATTCCTGGCTACTCCACTGTTTTGGGGGGGTAAATCCCCGTCCCCAGAGCTCTGAGATTTTTTTATTGATAGCTCTTTTTACTCACAAAACGCGTTCCGTTGCATAGTTTTGGTTGGTGAAGGTTGCGAAGCATCATGAAAACGGAGCCAACCTTTTGCTGCAAATTTGCCATGGTCAGTAGGCCGGCCCTTATTTTTCAGAATAGAGAAAATCTGTTTTTCTGGTCACAAAATGATCCAAATTAGATCTATATTCACGTGTTAAAATTTGGTTACTTTAAAATAACGGCAACCCGTGCCCCAAGGGCCCTAAGTACTAAGGACCCTTAATTGATTTTTTTGGGGTTAAAAAAAAGAGCTATTCTTGTGTAAAACGTAAAAGTAAAGCCCTTAAAAACCAATTTTCTGTTTGTTTTGACCTATTTCTAAGCGTTTAGGAGATATCGTCCGTCGTAATGTAATCCCCCCCAGGGCACCACCCCGCACCGCGGCACCGCTGAGGCACGGCCCGCACCACTTACTACAGAGTTCTCCTCAACCCCCTCCCCTCCCTCGGCAAGGACTTTGCTCCTGATGACAAGATTTACATGGTAGTGGTGCAGTATTGAAGAGGTTGTTTCTCTTGTGTCATGATTAATGTTGTCAAAGCCTATAATGTCAATTTTGACCCTTCAACGCCGAACTATGAACTGGGTACCAACCCCTTAAACCTGGATTATTGCCGCCATACGGCCGCGAACCATTAGAGCCCAATTTTTTTCAAGACTAGCGTTTGAAATTTTCAAATCGACGCTATTTCTCCTTACGCCCCTGAAAAGTTGTGAAAAAATTGGGCATGTGCTTCATTAAGAAAGCCATAAAATGACGCAAATTGCATTGAAAAAAAAATGCTTTCTATCTCGAGATATTTAAAAAAGAGTGGAAATCGAAATATCGAGCTGGCCGGCCCTGGTGGGCCTCTAGCGGGCTGGAAGTGTGGGGAGGTTAGTCCTATTTTATCCCAAATCCTATGCCCCAAGTCTGGGAGAAATCCGTGAGGGGGGACTTTTCAATGTCTTAATCTGCTATGCCCTTTCGGTTGGTTCCCATAATTATGCCATATTTCCCCGGAAACTAAGATCACCTTGTCCATCAGCGTCTCAAGTGGAGACTTTTGTAAGCCCATTTAAATGCGCCGTGGGTGACGATACTTGCGGGAAATTTGCGGTTCCTCTTTCGTCATATTCGTGCTTCTGACCAGACAGCCAGAGTCCCCTCGAGTGCTGATACGGAACTACACAGTGGCGCGGCATTTTGGCCTGATTTTGGCGCTTGGAACACAAAGGGCAACATCGTCATTCGAGAGGCGGACGTGGAGAGAGAATAGGGTCAACAGTTTTCGTGTGCGGAGTGGAGATAAAGTGCGCATGCGCTTGCTTTTATTCCCTGAGGAGCCAGGATAAGAGGATCGGTATTATTTTTACGTGGATATCGGTGAGTGTTTCATTGCTTGTATTTTTCGTATTCGCATAAAAACATAGCGACAGTTTTGTATCACTACCCTCGTTTCTTTAATGTCTTTCTTTATTAATTCCCAATAGAAGCACCGAAAGGATTATATCATGATTAATGCGTATCATAGTATACACTAAATATATTACATCTGTAGAAAATACATGCAAATGTCCTCTACCACGCAGATAATATCTAGATATTATACGTATTGCATCTGCGGTCATAATATAGGTCTTATATATAGATTAAATACGAGTAACTCGCCGTAAATCTGTATATTATACTTATCGAATGATCCCTGATTACACCATAAGGATATTATTTGTATATTTTAAAGATTCTGGAATACGTCAAGGAGTATGGATCATCAGGCTTGTATAAAATATGTATAGTGTAATGCATCTCGAAATCTTAGAAATATACAGATATAATTCTTTAGGTGCTGCTAGTGTTACACTATCCCTGTCGGTTATCAGTGCGTGATTGACTGTATTGCGTGTGTTGAATTAATTATTGTTCAGTGAAAATTGTGTAGTGAGTTGATAATTTGTGTTGAATTAATTTCGAAATGAACTGTATTCAGATCCCATCAGTGTTGTCCTTCGAAAGTGTGAAATCGTAAATGGTCGTGCAACTTTGGAGGGATAGGGTTCGCCTGTAAACTTATGGCGGAAATCTATGAGAAGTTAAAAAGAGTTCAGGAAATGCATTGTGGCTGACGCGATATCCCTGTTAACTTGCCTAATCGTAAACTTTGCGTGGGTAATTCTGCGATAATTACACGCGAGGAAGGTCGCGCGAGGTATTGCTTACAATCCTAATTAAACCCACTGTAACTGAACGATACCAAGAGAATGTAGCAATTGCATCAAATTGCTGAAATTTCATAATTCTTGGGAATGAATATGTGACCTCATGATAAAAATATTCCAATCAACTGTTGCATAAATGTGGAAGGAAGAGGACTAATTCACTCAACAGAGGACATATTTTTCGTTTTAAATTTTCATTTTATGGATAACGTTACATTTCGGAGGGAGGGGGGAAATACCGCTGTTGTCAACGACGAAAGTTGGGGGGAGTTAGTAAGGCAACGAGTGTTGCTAGGTATTTCTGTAACCGGAATAATAAATAAGAGCATATATTTTGTCATTGAAATTGGTTTTCTTGTTTTTCAAACTATTCACCTCGATAACTGATCCACTTTTGCATACCTGTGGACCAATTTTAATCATTGACAGCATTAACAGCATCCTCTGGCGTCTGAAATCGTTGCGAGCGTCGCTTATTCTTTAAGGTAGGAAGCAAAAAGAAATCAGTGACTGTTTTGGCTGATGTCCAATATCAATTCGATGTTTTGCAAAAGATTAAATATTCAGTTATTTGGGTTGATGCGTGTTAGGTGCCATTGTCATGAAGAAGGATGATCCTAAGTCGCTGTGCGTTGTTTTTCCTAAATACTTTAAAGAATCGCGGGGGAAAACATTGTACTGTACTATTCAGAATTGATCGTTCTTCAATTCTCTAGATGTACTCAAGCCATATTCCAGTTCAGTGGCGTAACTCTAGGAATATACTTGGGGGGAGATGTGGGCCCCCCAAGCAACGGGGGTCCGAGAAAGTTTTTGAAAAATTACATGCCTGGATAGGCATTATACATTATGTAGGTACTTCAACTTTAACTTTACGTACATGCAGTTATTAAATAAGGCAATAGTTTTTTATTATGTTTTTCCTCTGAGGCTTTGGGGGGCCTCTAAACCCCTCGTCCCCCTCCCATAGGTACACCACTGTGCCAGTTTATCTAAAAAAGCTATAACGATAGAAGGATATTTTCTTAATATCTTTTTTGTCCGTATTTTAACATTTCCGTTGGCTTAGATAAAATTAAATGCGAGTTTTAGTGCAGGAAAATGACTAGTTTACTATCGTGAAACTTAATTTTCAGCTGATTGCTGGTTGTAGGTCGCAACCGTGGTGATTGGTGATGATTCTTTCCCAGGAAAATATGTTTGAGTCATAAAATTGCGAAGCCATTGAAAAATTTATCCCTTATTGAAAAAACTGTTGAATTTGTAAACAGTAAATTGGGACCGCTGTTGAATTCAACTGTTGGAATTCAACAGTAACCGTAGAAAATACAAGAGTTACCGTTACAATCCAACTGTTACCGTAGAATATCCAACAGTAACTGTTAAAATCCAATAGTCAAATTTAAAATACAAGAGTAACTATTAAAATGCAACAGTCACTGTTGAAATCCAACAGCTTTTTCGCAAAGGGGAAGTAAAAAGAAGTTTACATTGGGCATGGAAAATTTTTATTTTAAAGTATTAAAGAGTTGTGGCTAAATACTTACCAAATAGTTAGCACTGACCCTCAGGGAGATTATCAATATTCCGGTGAATGTGGGCGTGGTTTATCCTACCAAAGCACCCCCATTCCGGCCACCCTTACTTAGATCCACGTTCAGAACCAGTGATGCCCCCCAGTGGCGCAAGGGGGGGGGGGGGTTTAGGGGATAAACCTCCCCCCCAAAGCTCTGAGAAATATTTAAGTTTAATACATTTCACTTAATTAGATTGATATTACTAATAGAATAGCGATAGTATAAAAAAAATATCCCTGAGAAAGCCGTAAAACTCACAATTTTGAACTATTTATGTTTTAATTCCGCAATTTACTAATCTCTCACCCACAGACTTAGATTTTAAAAGTTTCATCCATTTTACTTAATTCGATTGATATTACTAATACAATAGCGTTAGGATAAATAAAATATCCCTCAGGAAGCCGTAAAACTGACAATTTTCTTCCATTTATCTTAAAATTCCGCAATTTACTAATCTCGCACCTACCGCTTATCCTGGTGGGTATACCAAAACCTCCACACACCCCGGTATTAGTTGCACCTAAACTTCCCCCCGCCTTAGTCTTAATTCCTGTCTGCTCCCCTGGTGCCCCCCCCCCCAGATATTTACTCCACTCCTTCGGAAATAGAGCCTTCTTTTTTTCCTCTTGCCTGTACCATTCTTCTCTTTCCCAAGAATGACCTTCATTCGACTGCATTGTGGGGTCTATACACCCTACGGGACCCCACACAAACAAACTCCCCGTCCACTAGCCTTCACCCTTGCTAGGCCTTTGCTCTGCTTGTCGTGTTTATTTTTTTATATTTTGGAGCTTGGAGTTGCGGCGTCAATACGGGACTTGTCTCCAAAGGATAGGATTTTTCTGATATAGAAACAACGTATTGTTCCTCCCCGAATTACTTTTTCGCGTACTTCCATATTTACTCAATCGGAAGTGAAAATACTTCGGGTAACCATTCGAAGACTAAGTTTCCTTATGATCATGTTAAAGAGTGCACTCGTATCTTTAAGCATTATAATGGTTGCACTGGAGCGTAAACAACTTATTACTTCGTGGCGGGATATCTAAACTCACAACAGCTGCGATTTCTGAAAGTGGTTTCCCGCTATCCATTACGTACCGTTTTAATCCCTCTCATTACTTATTACGTCATTACCAAACGAAAGTATGCAAAATACAAAATTATATTCGAGCGTGCATGTGAAAGAAGCATTCCGTCGTCCGCGAGTTACGAGATAGTGATATGGGTCGATCATGAACGATTCGATCAGAAAGATTGAATCTCTAGGTGAATCAAATGACTCATCATTCATTTCGTTAAACAATTCGATCATCAATCACTCCGACTTCCGGTTTCATATCAATCATCCCGGTTTCCGTTTCATTTCAAAATTTGGAAATATTTTTTGATTGATAAATATTCCTTGTCGCCATGGACGACCACCCACATTTGTTCGAAAATAAATAGCTATATTTTATTAAATAAATTATAGCGTTCGCCATTTTGCCATTGTAAATCATTATTGCGTGTCTCTCCCCTTCCCCCCTTCCACACATGAAGTTGAATTCCTAAAGCTGTCCCCACTTTCAGTTTTACGATAGATGCCCTATTGAAAATGGTCTGTAATTTGTAAGAGGGAAAAAAATCACTGTAGGAAAATCTTTGAGTTCCCATAGTCAAATTACCAAGGATTAGGGCATTTTCACTAGGTTATTTTGATTACTGTACATATAAATGCCTGACAGAAATCCTCAAAAAAAACACCTGTGGTTCATCGTTAACCTTCTGCCACGATTTCTCCGGAGAAGCAATGAAGATAACAACGTCAACATGCGCTGACTATATTTTATAAATTTACTTATTCATTATTTTTCTTTAAAATTATATGAATCAGAGTATGCTGACTATCTGTTACTTGGAAATCGCGATCAAAATAGTATATGAAATGATAATATGGATAGCAATAGCGTTAACAAAGCTCTTCGCAGATGTGGCAATATTTATTTGTTTATTCAAAGTGATTTATTACATCCATTGATTGAGTCTTTTCGATCTTGATTCCTTTGAGTCTTTTCGATCATAAAGATTGAATCAATTGATTGAATAAGTTATGTTTCTCAAGTCAAATTGATTGAATCACTAAAATGATCTACTCTGCCCATCACTATTACAAAATAAAACGTGATACGGTCGGAAATATCGATAGAATCGACATCCATTACCGATAGTCGCACGAGTGCGCATCGTTTCTGCGCAGAAAACCCGCCGAAATCATTCACCTTGTAGAGCGGTCACGGCGAATGAATTTAATTCGAATGATCTTTCTCTGTGTTAAATTTCATGCACGGTATTGGATTGTATTTAATTCACGAGAGAATATGCAAAGGACTTCAGTCGGTGATAGGCGATTGCCTTTTGTTATCAACAAAGAGTGGAGTAGAACCAGCGGCCGGGACTAGGGTCATGACAGCAGTGACGACGAAGATGAAAGCGAGGAAATAATTCCACCACGTCAATATGAAGTTTGCGAAGCCCTCTGGACGTTAAGGAATCTTGATCTCAACTCCCAATTAACCCTTTCGAGACAGCGGAGTTTTCGTCTTACATTAGCATGACCGCTTCACTTCGCCCCAAGAGACTCTACTTTCTCGTGGTACGGAGCAGTTTTGGAGGACATTCGTTGAGAAGGGTCTCGCTGAACCTTTTTCGACCCCTCCACGCAGGGACTTTGCATTATCTCGGACTCCGAGAGTAGTTGTGCTCCCTCCTTTCCGGGTTTACGACCATACCTGCGGCATTGGTTCGCGGTCAACTTATGTATTTTTTATATGTATTTAGCGTATGGATAATATTGTTGGTTGTACGTAAATCGCTACTTTGAACTGAATTCCTCATTGTTTTCAGAGCATTGTCAAATTTCAAACGAAGTTCTAAGTTCAATATCAACCCATTTAATGCAGCAACGATTTCCATGTTGATGTTTATACAGAACTCAAGATATAAGTTAATATTTATCGTAGAATTTCGTTTAAAAATTGTAAACGCTATTCAAAAGACAAATAATTCAATTCTTAGTGTTAATTTCTTTTGAAAATAACAAATATTTATTTCGAAAACAGACTGTATAAAAAATTGCATGACCCTTACCGCTAAGAGGGGTGATATAAGGCGAGGGGTCAGGGTACCTGCTCCGAGATTCCGGGGGTACAGCCCGCAGTATTATTGGGTCCCGAAACAAAGACGTCGTACACCCGCCACTGTCATTAAAGGGGGAGAGCTACAGGAAACGTTAATTTTAATTGGAAGTTCTTGTACGAAAGTCTCTGTACACGAGAACGTATAGGAAATAATGTAAATGCTAGCATTCCTTCACTTGTGTAATAAAATCCCCGAAGAAAATATACGGCTTTCGTCTCTCGTGTCAAGAAACGTCCACACGTGTGTTTAAATCTTTATTTGGGAAAAGGTTAAGTTCCCATCTATGAAAGTTGGACGCCAATGTGGAAGAGCAAAAAACAACAGATTTATTTAACTAATATATTACATCTACGTCTACATAATACCCTGCAAGCCACCTCTAGGATGTTTGGCAGGGGGTGATGAATCACCAGCATGCAGCATGCAATTGGACTCCCACATGAACGCCACACCGTCCAAAAAACGTCACGCATACTATAAAATATACAATCATATGTTCTTAGGAATAAAAATGAAATTAGGAAATGCTAAGTTTTACATAGGTTAGTTGGCTACACTAAAAGTCATATAATCTATTTATGAGTTCTGTCGCTGCCGTTATAATCTCTTATTGATCGTGGAAAAAAGACATTCTGAATCTGTCTGTTCTACAATCTATCTCTCTTATTTTATTTATATGATCTTATCCGATCTTTGCATATTTACCGTATAATTTCCTGATTAAACAAGTTAAATATTATGCTCAATTTCCCACCATTCTATTTCGCTGCGTACTCGTAAAGAAATGGCACTTCCAACTCTATTAATGAACTTTCTTATAGCACTCCTAGACATAGCTGTCCATGAGGATAATGCAAACTGGTTCCCTGCGACTGTATACCCTCTATAGGAGCTGTACGGAAATGTATTTATTGAATTTTGAATTGTGAAATTATATCTCTTCATTGCTTTTTTTTAAGATGTACTGGTGAATAATATTGCATAAAATGAAGAATTTAAGTTACAATATCGTTAGGCTCTATATACCACCAATTTATTTTGCTGGGTACTCGTAATGAAATGGCACTTCCAACTCCAACCATGAACTTTCTTACACAACTCCGAGAGATATTTCTTTCCGAAACCTTTGTTTACTGTTTCCTGCACCCCTATGCTTTCAAGAGTCCCAAACTCCCCTCCACTTGTATCCCTCCCCTCCCACTAGCATTTCCCACCCCACCCTCTGTTTTCCTGAGCTGGGGTGCGTCGTATGAAAACACGGCCAACGAAACGCAGTGGCAGGCGAGGCACAAGTCCCTTCACCCACCCCTTACCCCTCCGCACCCCTCTTCCTCCATCACCCCCCACTTCGTCAACCAGGCTGAACCCACCCCACTCTCAATCACCCCACCCTAGAAATGGGAGAAATTACGCCGCAATCCATTAATCGTATCCAATGATCATCGCTTTCCAAGAATCAATCCAGTGTAAAGGCCTTTTTACACGGGCCACGGAATTGCGCAGGTTAGAACTGCATTAATTTCTAAAGCAGCGTGGAATTGCGCGAATGCATGAACGAAATTAGAACGGGCTATTTTGCCGTCTCGCATCCACGCATTCTCGCATACGTTCTAGCAATTCACCGCTTTCACACGACGCGTTTTTTATTTCGCCTTCGCACGTACGTCAGACTGCGCAATTCCGTGTACCGATGATTCTACCGATTATGTGCAGGCAACGAATTGATGCGATTGCACCGATACTATAATAATCGCGAGGATATCGTTCCAATTTTCAATACGAATTTTAATCATCACTATCAATTCAAATGTACTGCGGTATAATTGCAATATAAAAATAAGCCACCGGTACTTGATTCTCACGCGAATGGAGATATATTAAAGCAACAGCTATTGCATACGATTTTTAAAAGTTGAGATGGAGCTTAAGTAATCGATTCAACGATTAAATCGACGCCTCATAAACGATTACATAATCAAAACAATCGCAGTACAATGATCGATTATTTTTACCAATCACTACCCCACCCCCTTTGAACGTTTTTCGGCTGTGGAGGACACAAACAAGGATTGGAAATTATGATATTCTTTATATGATATAAACAAGATTTTAGTTTATCACAGGAGTACTAGTACTTCATAGATACAATTAGGTCATGTTGTTGATTCCACCAATATCTCTTTTAAAAATCTTATGGAACACGCCACTTCGCTGAAAAATGTTTGCTCTCCATTCGTCATTTGCACTGCTGCACTTGCTTTTATGGATTTTCGTCTGATGTAAAACTTCTTATCCTGCAAACGCTATTTCCAGTACACATATTCACGAGAGCAATTTGCATGTTTTGCATAAAACAACCGTTTTCGCCGGCGCTGTAATTGGGTGTTAGATGGATCACAAAGGCCAATAATAGTCTATCATTTGAAATGTTCCTGTATAATAAATATATTTTTTAAATAATTGAGGCAGTGTGCTAAGTGTGAACAATGTTGCGTTAATCGTCAGCGGCACGCCCAACTCGAGGCGTTCTGCAATATTCACGCGCTTCTTACCCGAATTCTTTCATTCATCTTCAATTGTTTTCAGTCCATCTTGTTCTCACTTGTTTCTTCGGAAGGGCCGTGGTCCGAAGACGGATAAAAATAAAACTTATAAAAATGAAACCTTTTTTCGGAAAAAAATGCCGCATCAACTGCCGAAAAGCTCAGCTGCGAGGATATCGTGTATCTCCAGAAATCACTAATTTATTTTTCCAACTATTTCCTAGCTTAAAATGCTTAAATAACTTTAGATATACGCCGTGTTTGGTCTTGTTCTCTTTTGCATTACGTGCACATTACAAATATTTTAATCTAATAAAAGTACAATACCTATTGCCGAAAATCATTTTTAAACACCATTTAGTCTAAGAGGTGATTCATGCAGCAGTTGACCTCAAGAAACTGGGAACTTTGAAGCTGGTAGGCTGAAATAGGCAAGTAGGCAGTGGGTGAGAAAAGGGAGGGGGGCGTGAAACACTTTTATATTGCTCTCGGGTAACTTGATAGTTTTTTCGAAGCTAAGGTCTTCGTAACAAGATCCCTGTGAGAGCTGGGACCATTTTTTATTTCGGAGAAGAGAAAAGGGTCAGAGGGGTTGGGGAGGCGAGTGCTGAATGGAGGGGGATAGCGAATCGTGGGAAATGCGCAAATGTTACTTTCCCACGGCACTGAGCTTCTCTCTACGGTAGTTCCATCTCCTGGCGAAGATTGAAACACTGTGCCTGTCCTTATTAGCCGTAAATGACACATTGCATATATTTCTTCTAATTTTCGTCAAACAATGGATGCGGGAAAATTTTACGACGGGACCGCGATCTTCAAACGATCAATGCGGGAGAACGATTCTTAAGGGAACTAAAGATGCGGGAAAAATTACACTGCCTACATATGTGAAATATTAACGGTGAACGTGCATGAATTGCGGGAACGTGGAAATGAAAAAATGCGTGAACGATAAATCGGCGTTCCACAGTACAAATCCCCTGGCGGCAACAATTTTAGGGTCACTAGCAACGGAAATGAGTGTTTTTAAGAAGTTTTGGACAATATTACCTGAATTATTTTTTTTTAAACGTGTGTACATTCAAAATGATGCTATGAAACGCTGATATAGAAAGCAGTTTTTTTTTTACTTTACCGCTAACATTGAGAAACCAGGTCGTGAAGTAGTGATAGCATATCTGTTCTATTTTTTGTTGTATTTATTGTGCACATTATATAAATGTATTTCAATATTTTTGTTTACCGTGGTACACACAGTCAGACATGCAATCCTGAATGGAAGAGGAAATGTCCCTTGCTGGAATGAATGGGTTTTGAGTTTAGATGGCCTTGCACTCACTTTCCAAACAATGTGCTCCCTTCTTCCAAGCCCCCGAAGGAGTCCGTGATATTGTCCTTGGGTCGTAGTCTATTGAGAATTGGTTCACCAACCTTCTTCGACAAGAAAGAGAGCCGTTTTCGAAGGATTACATGCGCAGCCAATGTCTCAAGTGCGCGTCGAAAGACTTGTGTATTAGGTCCTATCTTCGGAAGGTATAGAATTGGTACAAACGGGACACGTATTCATAACTAACTATAATTTTTTCCGTTCCCCAATAAATTTTTGCGTGTAAATACAACGATCAGCGGCACCATAAGTCAGAAACGGCTCATAAGAGTCACCTCTGACTTGACGAGAACACATTGAGTTCTCTCCTTGTAGAATAATTAATGTATTTACAAACACCACTAAGGTGCACTGCATTTTTTTGGATAGGAAGAAAGGAGAAATTAAAGCTGATTGACCCTACCGGAGATTGGTAAAGTGTATCATCATATGCATTAATATTAAAATAAAAAGGCATGATAGAAGCATGAAGAATTAAAAAAATACCAAACTAAAAACGAATAAAATTCCGAAATATATCATAAATAAAAAAACGTGAAACAATTAAAAAATATGTACTACTTAATGTTACCGTGGGTATTTATAATAATGATATACATGTATTCCACATTATGGTACATGAAATTATATTAGCCTACTCAATCATGAGTTTTTACAAGGTGGAATATGGATGCACCCCTGTGGTAAGAACCAGTGTTGGGCTTATTCACGAAAAAATACAGCGACCGCCTAAGCCTTTTCCCTTCGCCATATCCGAGCGTCATTTATAGATGACCTTAAAAAAATCTTAAATAGCATAAAAAAATTTGTGCGCACCGATTTATTTCGATCATTTTTTATAAAAATGTAACACTTCCAAGTTTAAGTGACGAAAAAAGTTGTTCGGATCACGGCAAAGTCCTTCTGTCTTGTCCTTCAAAAGTGTGAAATCGTAAATGATAGTGCAACTTTGGAGGGAAAGGGTAGGCCTAAAAACTTAGGGCAGAAATCTATGAGAAGTTAAAGAGTTCGGTTATATACAGATTTGCAAATCTGTTTACCGATGTATTTCGAAATCTTTTAAAAATATACAGACACAATCAATTTGGTGTTACTAGGGATACGTTGATCTCTCTAAGCGCTGAGCTGCTTCTAATCCGCTGTAGTTCTCGAGGTTTCCCGGGGTGGTCCGATAAGAAGTACCTAATTGTGAGGCCCCCTCCCATCTGTTGCCCACCCGCGCCAGTGCTGATTCCTTCGCATCTCCCCTCCTTATCTCGTTGGAACGTGTTCTTGGCCGTGGAAGAAGTCCTTCTGCTTCCATGGCACGACCACCGAGAGAGAAGGCCTGAGCGCTTCGCCGTGATACGTCACGAGTCGTAGGCGGACGGAGGCAGTGACGAACACGATGATAGTGTCGATTTGCGGGGAATACGTAAGAAAACCAAACGATACGTAAACAGACATTTCTCCGGCTACGATTTCCATTATGCAACGTATATACCAGGCACGTCGACTTGCAAAAAATATTGGGGGGGCCCAAACCGGGGGAACATGCCCGGAAAATTTTATAAGTAGTGAGTTTTAACTTTCATAAGCATTTTAAAAGAGATTCGTGTGATCAACATTAGAACCCAGATAACTCGAATTCGATATCTGGACACTCCGGGGAAAATGGACAAGCCTGGCATATTTTTTTCTCACAGCCATAACGAATTTTAGATGGAGCTCGGGCCCCCTCAGGCCCCATGGAGTCGGCACCACTGTTATGTACTTACATTTAAAAGATATTTACAGTATATCCCTACCTCGGGAAACGTAATTGTTTCAAATGGACCAACGCCTTCGCCGAAAAATCTTCTTTGAAGAGAAACAGGCTGCTTCCGAATGCATTCGAAACCTCGGGAATATCATCAAAAGTCTTATGATCAGTAAAACATTAGTGGTACTTATAACAGAGAAGTCATAGGAATTTTACATTCTTCACGGGGCTTCTACTTTCAGTATCGCTGAAGATTACCTTCTTCTGATAAGGGTGTAGTAAGTAAGACTTAAATAATTCGCTGTGCATACAATGGTTATTTGATTAACAATATTTGATCTAAAATACCAACTTAGACATGGGCCGTATTATCATCTCGCTTGAAGGTAGCCCATTAATTCATCCCTATCGTTTCACATGCTTTCATAATTTACTACCTACCGAGGAATCATTAATTTAATACCCTCAAAGACTTTAAGATTTTTCTCTGTACATAATCGCACTTAGATTAACACGATTTGTTGGTACATAATACCTGTGAAAGAACTATACTTAATGCGAAAAAATCTACACGAGGATATGCGCAGCATTCTATATAAGCGTTGAAATGCGAGAATTTCAAAGATATTTAAGTACTATGAAATAATTGAAACCATTAATTATTCAAGCGATAACGCAAATAATATTGAAATCAACCTGCAAGTACACTCGAGAGTAGAATTATTTCAAGAAACCAAAAACAATTCGTCTACCTGTCAGTGTTTAGTTCAAATATCTTTTTAATTCACTTTCAAGGACGATAAAAATTTTCTGAGGCACACAACATAAATACACCATTTCTTGAACAGTTGTATTCAATACTGTTGCCCACAAAACCTCCGCAAAAGCTTTTAACCTCAAAAAAATTTAGCGTTCAACAACCTTATCACCATTGTCACCGCAATGGCTTATGAATATAAACAACTGCAAGCATTGTCGGAAGGCGTGGTTGTTAGCCTACGGCTCGTGACGTCGGTGAAATGAAAGGCATCAGGCCTTCTCTCTCGGTGGTCGCGGCTTGGGTCTGTTTCAGCAAGGAGCCCAAATACGGAAGCTGGCCTGGTAGCGGAGACGGGCAGTTGAGATGGACGAAGTCGTTCCTTGCAAAGATCCGATCTCTATGATTCAAGTCTACAGTGTTGCTTGCCTCGTACCTTATTCCTTGTCTATATTTTCGTCGAAATCCAATGGCCTAAAAAAATACTCGTCATGCCTCCAGACAGTCGATTAATCCACCAAAATAATAATTCTGGTCCCCTTAACTGGATAACATTTAGTTAATTTAGATCATTATTTAAGTTTAAATAATAATAATAATGATGATTGGCGCATTTTAAAGTACATATGTTAACTATTAACTACGTATTGTCCTTCAAAACTACGTGTTTCTCTACGTTTGATACGCGATTACTATTTGCAGTATAAATGCCGCGGGATGCCCACTCGTGGAAGTAAATTTAGCGTGTACTCCGGAGCGAAAAACCCCACGCGATATATTTCCGTGTTAACCTCTGAGTTGCCGACTCGACGGCACGGTGTTAACGAGTGAGAAAAGCAAACAGGAACATTTTAAAAATACAACGTCACTGAGGGAGAAACTCCCCTGCCTGCCGCTTGTTTTTGACCCATGGTTTCAGATGACTGACTCACATTGAAAACCAAGGGCACTCAGTTCCCCTTGGACATGCGACGGGGGGAAGATGAGAAGTTTGTGTAAGAGACGCACCCTAGTTTTCCGATTCCATTTCTGAAAAAAAGGTGCGTCTCTTACACGCGCTCCTTCGGATAGATGCCGAAGATCCTGCAATCGCCCGTTCTCGAATGAGGTGCCGATACAGCTGAGTTTGCCATGGCAATGAATACAACTGTATCACTCACTCGCGTTGCTCATGGCGACAGTGGAGCCGAAATATTGACCCCTCAATTTTTCTTGTTTTAAGAGTTGGTTTAAAATTTTGTTTAAAATTTTAATGTTGCTTTTAGTTTTGATCTTTGTAGGAACTATTATTTGTATTTTTCATGTATTGTGAACCATTTTCCAACGTCTATACTTCGCCGATGAAAGCTGAAATTGAAATAAGAAATACATCTGTATTTCGCTTGTATTCACAAATATATTTTAATGACATAAATATGGCCACCGTCTCCACAACTCATACTCACTTTTACCCATATATGAATGATTTTTAAACTTTCTGGTTAAAAACTTGAATAAAAATAATTGATCGTATATCCAACAGTCATTTGGTGCGGCGTTCATTAAACATGATAAGAGAATGAAAAATACCAAGAGAGAGTCCTTATGCAGTGTGTTGATGCAATTTCAGTAATTTACATAAAAAACTTGTGTCTGATAGTGTGATTATATTTGTTGCCAGTGGTGATTATGGTCGTGCATGTAATGTGTGCTTATTCTTTGTTAGTAAATCTGAGTCCCCTAGTAACCATCAATGGAAATAAACGTTGCTCGTTTAATATTAAATGCGTTTCTGAGTTTGCATTCGTGAATCAAGGTTTCCTTGTTCCCAACCACCATTTTCTTAATCGAATTCAACCCGCTTATTTTCCAACATCCCTCCATCCTGAGATCCTGAAAATCCGACTCACTTTACATACGTAATTTTACTCATTGATACCATTGTTGTCAGCTGAGAAAACAATAGTGGTGCATTATTTCCTGAGCAGCCCTCATACTCAATACATTTCTTTTTTTATTTCTCGGTGCAGTTGAAATGGCTGACGGAAAGAGGAAAACCTTCAAGAGGAAATCGGAACCAGAGGATGGAGCCAGAGATTCAACGGATGAATTGCGCAACTACCTATCCAGCGATTTTGCTTCTCTGCGAGACGAGATTCACAGAGAGATCACGTCCAGAGATATTCTGCTCAGAAAACTGGAGGAGAGCGTCACTAGATTATCTGAAGATATCGCTCCTGTGAAGGATTATGTGGCGGCAGAGATGGAAGAGGAGGACGACGACGCAAGTTCTCAATCTTCAGACTCGCCTGAAGGTGGCGCTCCTCAGGACGGAGACCAGGAAACTGAAGAAGAGAGAAATAATAGAGCCCAGAATAGATGTGTTGACGTGATGATGAGTCTCACGGAAATACGGATGAATAACGAGGAGAAAACACAGAAAGTCAGAGGTTTTTACGAAAAGATATACAAAGCATCCCCCTTCACCTCTCTTATGTTGAAGTTCCTGGAGAGAAATGGTGGAGTGAAAGTACTAATCGATTGTGATTCCTCCAATATCTCAAACTTAGGGGGACGATTGGTCAACCTGGATGGTGAAAAATGTAATGGAACAGCATTTCTAACGTTTGCCGACATTTTTGAATGCAGGGTTTACCTGGGAGGTGTGTCTGGGCTATTCAGGTTATATAAAAGGGGCCAATATGTAAACGAAACTTTTGACCCTGAAGTTTCCCTGGCTCAGAGCTTGGCACAGATGGTGATGTACTTGACCTTCAAAAACCGAGGATGTCCTTATGCATGTGGTGATGAAATGTATGAGAAACTGTATGAGAAAATTGTGCTTGAAACATCGCAGAAGAAGGAGTCAGTGATCATGGATGGCTGTGTATATCATGCCTTCAGTATGAAATCATCTTTAGCGAGAGAAGTATCTTTGATTTCGGTCGTCCCGGGAATGCTGGTCAAGTACGGTTCGAATGAAGGAATGTCGAAACTGCTGGAGCAGGTGCCTTTGCTCACGTTCTTCTTCATTCACCATGTGATTCCCAAAATGAGGAGCTAGTGTCTTAGGTAAGTGACTTACTTGGTAAACATTATCAGAATTTAGGATTTTATATGAAAAATCCACTTAACAGATCTACTAATGGCAGTCAACTCTAGATTGCAACAGATTCTCTTTGATACCATTGTCGTCGGCCGAGAAATTTGTGGTACTTAACTTATTAGCAACATGTGAAGTCTTGTAAATCATAAACAAAGCTAAAAACTGATTTCCATCGAATTTTATTGTACCTAATATAATCAAAACACAGTTTATTGATCTGTGTCTGATTCCTTGAAACAAAAACAAAGTATTTTTAAGGCATTTTAAATGTAGTTAATGCTCACAATATAAGTTTTTAGGTTTGATATATGTAGTTACGAACCTAAACTGAAGTTGCCACATTTAAGTACTATTTGTAATAAAGTGAAAGAAAAAAACTATTTTCTATCAGTATTATGGTAGAAACCTGCTCTAAGATAGCAGCATTATCTCTCTATTTGCTGAAACAAATTGTATGTAAATAGGCTTAGTTTTCATTCGTGCAAACGACATCAGTGCCTTTACATTATTCATTATTATTAGGATCAGTATTCAAATCCACGTTTATGTTTACATATACGAGTCGACTTTTTGCATAACATTGTGTATTATCTGGTTCATGGAACACCATGTTTCTCTGATTATAGTTCACCTCAGAAAATAGTCCCCCCCCCCACTAATTTCCAGATTTCAGTTTCGGGAAAAATTTAAAAAATGCGTTTGAATATTGTCACCCCTTTTCTATAGTACCATGGTCATTTGTCATGTCATGCAGTAAAACGATCCCTTTATTAAGCATTTCTTATCTTTTATTCTGAATAGCATAGTTTCCTTCATCAAAGAAAACGAAATGCATTGATTGGTATTCGTCACCCACCATTAGGGTTTTCATAATATGCAAATTATTTGGTTTTAGAAATCCCATTTTAAACGAATGGCAATGGTCAAATTTTAACCTCATTTGAAAAAGGCCAGATTGGCGCTCATGCGATTCACTTCCACGTGACATCACAGGGACCTAGTTTCTATACGAGTAGATAGGAGTTTTACATCGTCTGAGATTACCAATGCATGCATGAGGCGCAGAGCTCGGGGAAACATGTCTTAATAATCACCTATTAAAACTGGCTAAGAACGGAAATTTGTCTTCGTTTGATAAGGTATTAATAATCTTTATTTAAGCCAAGCGCTTCCAGCTAGTGGGGTACTCTGCTACCTGCTAGCATCCTGCGTCGTATCAGCGTTCAAAGCCTCGCCCCAAGGTCATCTCACTCTCGGCAGTGGGAACCAGAACGACGTCAAACGGAGTTTTCCCAGCATTCATACTTAGACGTCGCGTTTTCGCACGCTTGAAAATTTTCACTTTTCATTTAATCACAAAAAATAGATATCATCATATAAAAATCTAACAGCATGAAATGCGCACTCCAGGAGTAACAATCTTTCGATTTAGGCAATAACAAAATAATAGGAAAAATAATAACCCTATTCCTGCTATAAAGCAAAGTAGTTATTCAAGTTTCTCCTGGGTACTTGCAATCAAACGCATGCACTTTTATGACAGTTATGTAGTTAATAATACACACAAGAACTGAATGAGAAAGTGTTATTGTGAATCGCATTACCTTTTAATGAAGATTACCTTCCAACTAAACTGGTATCCTTGCGTCTAATATTTTTTCACGAAAGAAGACTGATCCGTGAGATTAATTAAACCAACACCTGCTCCATTCCCCTTGCCAGAACACTTAAAAATATAAATCCAAATGCTACTCACATGGGGAGACCGCAAACCTTGCTCCGCCTTTTTCAATGCCGTATTTTTTATGGCCTTCGGAATGGTGAACACATCCTTAAACTAGAAGTGGTTCCATTGAATGGGCATTAGTTTGGCTGTAAGTAATTAATTTTCATGCGGAACTTTTCACAAGCCGAATGTAGTTCCATGATATCAGGTGGATTAGTGGTCAGCGTTTCATCCAGGGGACCTGGGTTCGTGGATTCGTGATGGCGGTACATTTTGTTGTCTTCATTGTAATCATTCGGCGTCAACTTTTTATTAATTTGAATTGCGACAAGCACAGACAATTTGGCTACATCTGTTTTTTGTCCTTGTTTCAACAGGTATGAAGAATGTGCCTTCAACAAAACCTCGGAGATGAGTGCCTTGAAGTTATTGTTCTTAAGTTCCTGAAATTCATTGTCTCGAAGAAGAGATTCGTATTTTATTCCACGTCAGTCATTTTGGTGAACTGGGAGTTGAAGAGTGACTATGGCCAACATAAATCAATGCCTTTGCAATTGCTACCTAATCAGTGTTTGATTTAAAGCCTTTATATGCAAAGTTGGATATTATTGTTTTAGTTTCATTATTATTTCTATTTAAACATGCCATTTTGATTTTATAATGCCGTCATCAAAAATCGCGCAACTGCTCAGATGCAATGTTAGTGGGATAATATCTGCTTTCTGAAATTATAATCATTATTGCATAACTACAGGTATTACACTTGTAAAAAGAATATATATTCTCCTTGGTAACACGCTGTATATTGTAATTATCCAATCCTATAATGGCAGAAAAAAAGATTGAGAATTTTAATTTTTTAAAGAATGTAGTACATTCTGTGTATCTTTTATACTAATTGTTAATTCTCCTATTTTATGAAATTGTTTTACATTCTCTGGCAATGAGATCCAATGTCTAGGTACTATATCTTCAAAATGACACATTGAAATTATAATTAGTTTGATGAGATTTATGCATGATAATTTGTTTGATGGTTTCACATACAATATGGACCATACCAAATCCATATTTTTACAAATGAATACATTGTACAATCGTTTAGTTTTCTTTTATTGCCATGATTTGTTAATTAAGCCTTGAAACCGTATAGTTTTTGCTATTTCTCTTTTTTGTCCCTGAGTAGAAAGACAATATCAGTTGGTTGATAAATGCATTTTGCATACCCATTGCTAGCCATAAACAGATGTTTCTATATTATGCAAACCTTTATGTTTTTGCAAATGATTTTGTAATTTTATTCAAATAAAAGAAGATATTTATTCTTACTTATTCTTTTATGAATAGCCATGATTTCTCTCCAAGGAAAATCAGTTGGTTAGTGGCAGAGGTAAGTGTTTAACAAGAATATTTCTGGGTGAACAATGTGATCAGATATGAAAACAAAAGGCAGTTGTTTTGCAATGAAATTTTCATATGTTCTTTTCTTGTTTCACGAATATTACGATATAGGATCTTCAAATCTGCCTCTGAGTATTGTTGTCACTCACAACGTGTATAAATATGTTTACATAAACCTCCATTCTCTAGGTATTTAGACAAATTTATCTGAGTTTAACAGAGAATTATGGTATAATTGGGGATAGTAACAGATATTTATACCAAATTTGATGTGAATTATCATGACTTTTAAACGATATTACTCATAATGAAAACGTAACTCTGCAAAATATCGGAAAGTGGTTTACATTGCAGTACATAGTGGATTACAAGAATGATGGCAATCGGGCTTCTCCCAGCATTCTAACTTAAACATCGCGTTTTCACGCGCTAGCGAAATTTCATTTGTCATACAATCGCAAAAAATATATAGTGTCATTTGAAAATCGTGAAATGCGTACGGAATAAGTAATAATCTTTCGATTTAGGCAATAAAAAAATTATAGGAAGCCACATTAATTAGGGATTTTGTGAGAAAACACAGCAGGGAATCTTGGGAAATAGTACAAGAGTCAGTGGCGGATACATAGCGGGGACTAGAGGGGGCATACCCCCCCCCCCCTTGCGGGGCTGCCCGCGTAGCCGAACATTGCAGAACCACAATTGCAACTTTTTTATTTCATAACATAGCTTTGTATTGTGTATGCGTATAATCAATTTATATAAAGCCATCTAAAATTTTACATGTAACTTCATTATTTTTCATTACGATAAAAGTACAAATAGCTCAAAATATCTTTTTCACCCCCCTTGGGTTTTTTTTATGTATTCGCTACTGGCAGGAGTCAACTTAAAAAATTAAAAAACAAAATTGATTTTTTTTCACAGATATTTCAAATTGTAGTAATCTGAACTTCCCTAATTGTTCATCATTAGTTGCACCAACGTACTATTTAGGCTAACTTAAGAAATTTTAGACACTGTGTAAAGCAGTTAAATGATAAATTAAGAATTAAATGAGCTCATATGTCGGGTATTTAAATGATTGAACTCAATTAAAAATGTTTTTACGTCTAAAGCTTGTTATAAAAACTTGGCCCAATTACGGGGCAAGTTGACGCAAAGCTAGACCTACGCTTGACAGACTTTAGAAATCGTGAAAAGAAGCACCTTATAGGATACAGCATTCGTTAACCGACCGACCGAGTTAGACCGACGCTTGACTGACTCTTAAAATTATGAAGAGAAGCTCCTATAGTATACGTAGCATTCGTTTAAAATTAATTTAGGCGCACCAGTTAATAGTATCTCTGTTTGGATAAAATGCACTGCGTAAAAGCGCCACGGTGAGCCCTACACATTCAGGTTTAATTTCTTGCTTCAAACACCGTCTGATAAACAAGAGTTTTATTAATATTCGCAAGATGAAGCGAAACTAACACAGCGAAGCAGTGACGCTGCGAGGGGGGGGGTTTGGGCAGTGGCGTAGACAATGTGTGAACGGGGGATCCTCAAACCCCCTGAAATATTAAAAAAAAACAATTATTGTCCTTCATAAAAAATAATAAAATATTGAAAAATCAGGAATTTACAAAAAGTTTCTTTAACGAATTAAGTTTTTTCGATTATAAAAAGTGTTAAAATTAGTTTAAAACCCATTACTTGGTGCCCAGTTTATCAAAAATCTCCCCCCTCTGGTTTTGGACACCCCCCGAACGGAATTCCTAACTACTCCACTGTTTTGGGGGGTAAACGCGTTCCGTTGCATAGTTTTGGTTCGTGAAGGTTACGAAGCATTTCATGAAAACGGAGCCAACCTTTCGCTGCAAATTTGCCATGGTCAGTAGGCCGGCCATTATTTTTCTGAATTGAGAAAAGCTACCCCAAAAAACTCAATTGAGGGTCCTTAGTACTTAAGACCCTTTGGGCACGGGTTGCCTTAATTTTAAAGTAACCAAATTTTAACCCTTTAATATAGACCTCATTTGGATCATTATGAGACCAGGAAAACATAACTTTTCGCATTTCCGAAATATAAGGGCCGGCCTAATGGTCAGCCATGCCACGGCTAGGATCAATCTATTACTGCTTTAAAAACTCAAATAAATATTTGACGACTTCGTCTTAATTTGTAACATAGTCAAAAGATTTAAAAGGATATAGAGTACTAGCAGTTTTTTCCTGATTTACTCAGTTTGAGGTCATCCACATCTTCGTTATAGATCGTCAAAATTGTTCACTCAATGAACCATTTCTGATTTTTGTGTCGTCTTCATGAACACTTTGTTGTTGACCTCACATTCCGATGAAACGAATTCGCCAAAAAATTCCGAGGAAATGAAATCAAACTGCTTCATTATTGTCGATAGGAAGACAGACATTACCATCAACAATTATTTGGAGATTTGTTCACATACACGGTAATCAATTGTCTGCTCGAGATGGCCTTACAATTAGCTGGAATTAAATTTTTAAGTATGTTTTTAATATTCGCAATATTTTTAACCATTAAAATGTTACATTGTTACGGAGCTCAGAACTTTAAATTGAAAACAAACAATTAATTTAATTAGTAGTTTTTAACGACTCAACTGCTGTTGTAGTGTTATCAACTTCTAAAGTAATATTGGTAATATCCCTATGATCAAGATAATATTTTCGTTTACTTTCACCATTTTTTATGTTTATTCTTTTATCCGAGACTAAGACGAATAAAAAAAACAAATATGATCGTTAAATTAATTGGTACAGCATCTCCGAGTTATTAACTTTCTAACTAACAAGAACAACAGCAATTTTCGACTTTCCTTTGTAAATATGTGCATAGATTCTGTGCTTTAACGTATGTAAATGCAAGGAAAAGCATTGCAAAGTTATGAATTTAATACATCTCATCATAATACACATAAATGTTGGTTGATTCCCGTAATTATACCATATTTCCCCGGGAAATAGGATTAATTTGTCCATCAGCGACTCGAGTGGACACTTTTGTAAGCGCATTTAAATGCGCGATGGGTGACGAACCATGCGGGCGTTTTGCGGTTCCTCTTTTGTCAAGTTCGTGCTTCTTACCAGACAGCCAGAGTCCCCTGGAGTGCTGATACGGCACTACACAGTGGCGCGACATTTTGGCGCTTGGAACACATCGCGCAATTTCGTCATTTGGGAGGCGGACGCAGGGAGAGGACGGAGTCAACAGTTTTCGTGTGCGGAGTGGAGACAAAGTGGCATGCGCTTGCTTTCATTCCCTGAGGAGCCAGGATAAGAGGATCGGTATTGTTTTGGCGTGGATTTCGGTGAGTGTTTCATTGCGTCCATTTTTTGTATTCGCATAATAACATTGGGACAGTTCAGTATCTCTCCCATCGTTTCTTTAATGTCTTTCTTAATTAATTCCCTATAGAAGCACCAAAAGGATTATATCTAGATTTAATGCGTATCATATTATACACTGTAAATATATTACATTTGTAGAAAATACATGCAAATGTCCTCTACCACATAGAGAATATCTAGATATTACACGTATTGTATCTGCTGCCATAATATGGGTTTTATGTATAGATTAAATACGAGTAACTCGCCGTAAATCTGTATATTATACATATCGAATGATCCCTGGAGGGCAAGTCTGTAGCTCTGTTCTCTCCCGAAAATGGGAGAAAGGAGATTCGTGAAGCGCCTGCGCGAGAGTTGTCGCCCGCCCCAAGTCTCTAGGGCGCCCCGCCGGAGAAAGGAGACTATTTGTCGCCTGGGAGAGTACTAGTCTCCCGACCCAAGTCCGTAAGCCCCCTCAAGCGCCTTTGGCGCCCCAGACGGGCGCTTCAGTTACGTCCCCCTCAAGAGCCCCACGTATCTCTTTCTCCCATGGAGAAAGTGCGTATCTCGACAGTGTTTTGTTGTATTTTCTCAATATGGCGCGTTTTCTTTCAAACCATAGAATATTATTGCTCGTATATGAGGTGCATTTAAGAGAAAAGGGGCAATTAACACCAGTGAGAAATTGTTGCGGGAAATTAATAAACCGTTTGAGACGAGGGAGGAAGATTTCCGGCCGCATTAGCGGAGGTTGTCCTATCCGTCCTTCGATGGTCCGCTTCTCTTCCTGCTGAAAATCCATCACCCTCAATAGCAGACAAAAACACCACAATCTTATGAAATAACAATTATCTGTTGCTCTGAATTCTTTTCGTGTAAGTAGTGGGGTTTAGAAAGCTAATGCTAATTCAGAGAGCGCAAGAAAAGCACTTTAAATAATGGAAAATAACTTCTAAACAGTTACCTATGAAAAGCAATAGATAGAAATGAAACACAAGACATGCCCTTATTGTTAAAAGAACTTATTCCATGACAATGTAATAGAGTTTCACCATTTCATTGGTTTCACGAATACGACTGCTCAGCAAAACCGTGTGCACACAACATATGAGATCGCGAATCGGTTCCGCTGTCAACACATACAGAAGCTATAAATGTACTTCAATAATAAATGAATATCCACAAACTAAGTACTAGCACACACACCGTAAATATAAAGTAAGACATAGGCAAATAAAATATAAAAAAACTGGAAATCACTTGCACTCTTTTATTCATCACGAATAACTTACAATCGCTAAGCTCGTTATGATAAGAACAACTATTAATTCACTGATTTAAAGCCAGAAATTAGCCCACGAAAGAGGCACAGGTGACTTTTCTCACAATTATTCGTTAATATACTAGAAAAAGAAACTTCACATACAGTTTGATCTTGATAGCTTGATCGTGAAATGTCAATGTACCTATACGATGAACAACGGAGGTGAACACGCCACTGACAATGTTTACATTGCTGTCAGACATTAATCGATATGGTAATTAACTATACTAAATAATTAAATATACTAATTAACTAACTAAAATACAATTCAGTCACGATGGAGCACTGATAATTACAACTCTTAGCCGATATTTTTCAACCTTTCCAAACTTTGTACATTGCAACCACTGCCACTGTGATTAACAGCAGAAGATTTACGGGAGTTGTCACATTGACATTAACACAATTTTGGCACAAAAGATGTTTGCACAAATCTGCAAGCAGCGAGCAAAAGCTGTAATCATATTTGAAATGTACTCTTAATTTTCAACTTTGGTGAGGTTGTAATTGATACGAAATGAAGAATTTACATGGTGACAAGCAAAACTCACTGGCACTTGGATTTAGCCTTCCAACCGATTGCAAGCGAGGAATCACTGCGCGCGGTCAAAAAAGTAGTCCCGACTTTAGTAAGTCATAATGAGGTTATTATGCATTCAATTTAGAAAATATTTGTATGGCTGAGTTTGACATAAAATTAAAAACATTTTAAAATTGCACACGGTTAATTTTTCGATAAATCAAGCACCAATATCAGATTCGCCTTAGAAATTTTTCATACTCATCGGAGCGAGTTTTCTCCCATCCGAACGGGAGAAACAGTTCTCTCTACCTAGTTACGGACTTGGGTCGGGAGACAATTTTGGGAGAGAACTCTCTCTCCCAAACGAGGCGCCCCAAGTTACCGACTTGCCCTCCTGGTTACGCCGTAAGGATATTATTCGTATATTTTAAAGATTCTGGTACACATCAATGACCGTGGATCATCAGACCTCTATAAAATATGTATAATGTAATGTATCTCGAAATCTTAGAAATATACAGATATAATTCTTTCGGTGCTACTAGTGTTACGCTATCCCTGGGCTGCTATTATGGATGGAATAGCATCATGCTATTCTTCATTATTGCAACCGATGTTGCTATAATATAGCGTATTGCAACGCCTATGCTATTTGGTATTACGAACGGTTGCAATTCATGTTTTTACTACACCGGAAGACGTAATTCTCAGAATAGCATAGGCCCGTTGCTATTTACTATTATGAACGGCGAATTGCAACCGGTAGGCTTGCTATAATATTACGCGGTCTTCGATGCCGAGCAATTCGGTATTGCAACCAGAAAACGTGCGCATTGCGATGTCGAATTGTTTTTCTGAGGTTAAAGTAACCTAATCAAGCATTGAAAAATGGAATAATAGCCAAAAATAAAATGATATCAGCTTTATTTTAATTAAATAATAGTAGCATAAGTGATGAATATTTAACTAGTTAAGTGATTTGGTTAGGAATTAACATTCGAGCTTAATATATGAAGCACAAGCTTGCTTCATCGACAGTACGAAAACAATAACAATTAATGCAAAGAATTACTACCATTAGCCCAAATTTTACGTGTTTTATTCATATTTACAATTCATAATTTTATTTCATCACTTGACTTGCTACTAAAAATATCCTCAATGTAGGCTATCAGGTCGATTCTTGAAAAATTTCAAGCTTGTGTTAACACACTAACTCGCCAAATATATTAATAGTTATAGCTTTCAATGAAAACCATATATTACCATAATAATACCATATTCTTTGATCAGCCGTTCATTTCCTCAATTGGACAGTATATACAAATACATGCAACGAGTCGAAATTGTTTTCCCCACTATTCGCTGCCTTCTACAATTAAAACTAAAAATTTACTAAATTATAAACACGGGCAGTCGACTTGAATTACTTGCTTGAAAACAAAGGATTTCTCCGAACACCAATAAAGTTTCCGAACAAATATGATTCGCCACAAACGTTTAATGGAATATCCATGCACTACATCATTAATGCAATATATATCATGTGGAATTGAATACAAATTGTTTCCTCTATAGACAAGTAAGTTATTCACACAATTAAGTTTCAGTTTATCGGCACAGTTCAGGGTCTATCAAAAATTTCAGTGAGCACATAATAAAATCAGCTGATACGAAAACAATGATAACTGACACAACAGCACTTTCCACACGATTCACTATTGCTAGATTCACTTTTTCACAGCTGTTCCATCCATCCTCAAATTCACCATCACCTCCCTCTGCTTTTTCCAAATATGCAGCTGAAATATCGATACTATTCCATCATAATACATGAAAGCACAGCTGTGACGTTGCCACCTACTTCATTTCCTAAACAGAGAATGAACACTGAAATTAGGGAGTCATATAATATATAGATAACATTAGAAACGAAAGCTTCTAGTTCATACAGTAAAACGATATCGTCACGAGCAATACAATAAAAGTTGATACATATTAATTCTGATATGCAACAAACAGACTTCGAAGCCTAACACATTTACGAAGAAAATCAAACATATTTAGCTTTCAATGATTATTTCGCATAGCATATATCTCACGGTAAAGGACCGATCGGATATAGGTAAATCATTGAATATTTATGTCCGATAAATCATCATTATAACAACGAAATTATGACCTAACCCACCTGTCTGAAGCCATTGGGAAATTATCACAACCACAACAAACAGCTGATTTCTTAAATGAGATTTTCAAAGCGTATTATATATTTCCAAGGTTTAATATAAATTTTAAATGTAAATAAAGCAATTATTTATAATTTCAAGTCAATATTCCGTAAAATACAGAAAAATATATAAAATATCTTCTCCCTCATTGGTTACGCAAACTGTTCAGAAAGTTTTTCATACGGGAAGAAGCGGAGCTTCCAAATAGCTCGCGCAAGAAATAGCATGCTGCTATTCCGAACAAAATTATTACTACGCTTCATTCATAATACGGGGTCGTTGCTATAATGACCCGCAGAATAGCGTATGCTATTTTTTGCAACGCTTATCCATAATAGCAGCCCTGGCGGTTATGAGGGCGTGATTGACTGTATTGCGTGTGTTGAATGAATTATTGTTCGGTGAAAATTGTGAAGTGAGTTGATAATGTGTGTCGAATTAATTTCAAAATGAACTGTAATCAGATCCTATCAGTGTGTTGTTCTTCAAAAGTGTGATATCGTAAATGATAGTGCAACTTTGGAGGGAAAGGGTCCGCCTAAAAACTTTCGGCGGAAATCTATGAGAAGTTAAGAGAGTTCAGTGAAATATTGTGGCTGACGCGATATCCCTATTAACTTGCTTAACCGTAAATTTTGCGTCGTCAATTCTGCGTTAATTGCACGTCAGGAGGGTCGCGCGGGGCATTACTTACAATCCTAATTAAACCCACTGTAAGTGAATGATACCAAGGAAACGTAGAAATTCCATAAAATTGTTCAGATTTCAACATTCTTGGGAGTTAATGGGCGACCTCGTGACAACAATTTTCTTATCAAATGTTGGAGAATTGTGGAAGGAAGGGGACTATTTCACTGGACGAGGGGTGAAAACTGGTTGTAGGACGTAAAATATACTTTTTGCCGTATTTTAAGATTTCCGTTTGCTATTATAAAATTAAATATGAGTGTAAGTGCAGGTAAATGACTAGTTTACTATCGTAAAACTTAATTTTCAGCTTTTATCTGGTTTGCAGGACGTAATCGTGGTGATTATTAATAATTTTTCCCTGTGGAAAGATATTTCTGACATAAAATTGCAAAGCCAACCATTGACCCTTAGTGAAAAACTGGAAATTTTCAACAGATAATTGGGACCACCGTTGAAGCTCAACAGTAACTCTTGAAACTCAACTTTTACTGTAGAAAATCCAACAGTAATTGTAGAAAATCCAAGAGTAACTGTTTAAATGCAAGAGTAACTGCTTAAATCGAAGAGTAACTGTTAAAATCCAACAGTTTTTTCGCTAAGGGGAAGTAAAAAAATTTTATATTGCATACATATTGCATTGCATTTTCATATACATTTATATGAAAATTTTTTATTTTAAAGTATTAAAGAGTTGTGGCCAAATACTGCCGAAATAGTAAGCATTGACCCTCATGGGATTATCAATGTTTCTGTGAATGTGGGCGTGGCTTATCCTACCCAAGCACACCCATTTCGGCCACACTAACTTTAGATTCACGTTCAGAACCAGTGATGCCCCCCAGTGGCGCAAGGGGATGGGATTTTGGGGGATTAAACCCCCCCCCCCAAAGCTCTGAGAAATATTTAAGTTTAATCCATTTCACTTATTTAGATTGATATTACTAATAGAATAGCGATAGGATAAATAAAATATCTCTGAGAAAGCCGTAAAACTCACCATTTTGAACTATTTATGTTTTAATTCCGCAATTTACAAATCTCTCACCCACGGACTTAGATTTTAAAAGTTTCATCCATTTTACTTAATTCGATTGATATTACTAATAGAATAGCGTTAGGATAAATATAGTATCCCTCAGAAAGCCGTAAAAATCACCATTTTCTTCTCTAGGCCTGCAAATTAGTAGTCAACTCCGTCTTCTACCAGTTCTTCATTTGAAGTGAATCATTTTATCCTCCAAGTCCACCATGAAAAAATATCTGTTTTGGGAAGAGATGGAAGTCTGACGGAGGCACATGAGGTGAGTAAAGCGGAAATGGTAACAATTAATACCATAGCTCGTGTTATTTTGGCATGGTGGCAACACATCGCGCATTGTATCGATGTAAGATAACGTCTTCCTTGCTAAACCTGGCCTTTTTTCGCGCACATATTATTGCAATTAGTCCAAGAGTATTCTTTAGTAATTGTTTGCATAGTGGGGAGACAATCTATAAGCAGAATCCCCTTCACATGCCAGAACACTGATGCCATGACCTTTCCAGTCGAAAGCACTGTCTTTGCCTTCTTTGGTGGTGGATAATCATCATGTTTCCACAGCTTTGGCTGTGCTTTTGTCTCGGTAGAATAGTACATTTTTACCCAAGTTACATCTTTGGTCACAAACCGGTCCAAAAAACTTGTTCGTTTTCCCTAAAACGGGTCAAATATTGTTCCGATATGTCCATTCTCATGTGTTTATGATCCTGCGTCAAGAGTCGCGGCACTGATCTAGAAGATATTTTTTTTCATTTCTAATTTTTCAGTTAAAATATAATTTCCCCTTTTATATAACATCTGGCAAGCAAGAGCAATTGCACCCACTTTCAATCGGCGATCCTCCATTACCATTTTGGGCACTTTTGTATTTAAATTCTGGAGTAGTGACACTTCTTGGCCGACCTTTGCGCGGACCATCATCTAAGCTCTCCCGACAAAATTTAGATTCATTTGTCCTCTTGGCAACAGTTGACTACGAAGGAGCACAGTCCCCTTATGTATTCTGGAAATCGGCATGAATATTCTTTGCTTTCATAGCTATTTTTACGAAGTACTCAAAACTACACGAATATCGATTTTTTCCATCTTTGCAAATCACTATGCGGGAACACTAAAAAAGCCACGTCACCGCCACAGTTATTTTCCATGTTGGCATGTGTTTACAGCGAACAGTCCTATGAATATCACGTGAAAAGTTCGTTGCACTAGCGCTGACAACTCGTGGTGATTCCGAGAACTTTTCAAACCACCCTCGTAGTTTTACCATTTATGATAGCATGCTAAAAAATTCAGGTGAAGGATTTGCGATATTTCTGAGAAAAAGCCTTTTAAATAATAATTAATAATGTTCGGAGAACTCAACAATATAGTCAAGCATATTACGGAGAATAGAGCTCCAGCCTACATTCGAAAGGCTTTTTCTCAGAAACGGTAAACCTTAGGGAAAAAATAGAAATAACAATTTTGTAGATAAATTTTTGATCTACAATTTTGATGGGAGCAATTTTTATCATAAAACTAACCGTTTGGCCAAACAATGCAAAAAACTCATTTTTTTAACCTTTGACCTTGAATAAAATTTTTTGCACACACGGTATCGATGGGGACTTTTCAGGATTTCATTAGAGTGGTATCCTTAAGGTTCATGCAAATTTTCAGCTAGTTGGCAATTTATGTAAGGGTCAATGTCTATTTTGACCGGTCTATGTAGGGTTCTACGGTACTTATTCATTTGGTTTTATAAGCATATATTCGAGTTCCTCTAACATTGTTAACTCCAGTATTTCCCTAGTTTCAAGAGAGAATTACCTCAGTTAATGATATTAGAGTTTTCGTAGTAAGTACCAATAAATCAAGAAACTGAAATTCGTCGGCACTTTTTCATCCGAATAATTCGTCGTTCACCGTCTTGGGGGACCGTATGAAAATACTTATTTGAGGCATTTCCACAAGTATTACTGCACATAGGCACAATGCAGTACTTATAGCTGCGCTTCGACAATTCGACGAAGTACATACGACAACAAAAACGGCGTAATATCCACAATATCACAAATCCTTTATCTCCTCTACAGTAATGCGCACGGACACGAACAACACTATTGCATGAGCTTACGTCATTCAAGATGGCAGTGGTGCGAATTACGTTCTTCTTGCACGGCAAGTAACCGCTATTTTAAATGCTCGAAATAAAAAAATGCAAGATTATATGACCTAAGTGTTGCGCCAGTTAGCTTAATATTTACACGTTCTTTTCAGAAAGGTCTTTACGTTGATAGGTGTCCAGAGGTCTATTGACAGAGGCCGAAATATTCGAAAAGCAAATAGAGTGGCGCACATGCGCCCTAGACGTCCCCACCCCATGGGCACAAGGAGAGTCCCCAAGGGCAGAAGTCGTGTTGGAGCCGCGAGGAGGACATTGCACAGGGAGACGGCCTTCGAAATGCAGCCCCAAAGTCAGAGAGCCTGCCAGGGAGGGATGCTGGTACCTTTGCTATTCGCAACTATAATCGCCGCGACCACGGCCGAATACAGCGCCATCGTACCAAAACACTGTGAGTCCGTACCTTTATTTAACTCTAGCATATTCAGCGCGAAGCACGTCCATTGTCGTGGTCGCGTCTAAGCCGAGATACGGACCACGTCAATGGGGTGGTTTCCTTTTATTTTTTTATTGTCTAAATTGAAAGATTATTACTCCTGGAGTACGCATTTCACACTTTTAGATTTTTAAATGACCATACTTATCTATTTTTCGCGACAAAATGAAAAGTGAAAAGCTCTGCGCCTCATGCATGCATTGTTAATCTCACACTACGTAAAACTCCTATCCACTAGTATAGAAACTGGGGCACTGTGACGTCACATGGAGTGGAATCGAATTGGTGCTAATCTGGCCTCTTTCAAATGAGGTTAAAATTGACCATTGCCATTCGTCTAAACTGGGATTTCTAAAACCAAATAATTTGTATATTATGAATACACTAATGGTGGGTAACGAATCGCAATCAATGCCTTTCGTTTTCTTTTGATGAAGGAAACCAACCCATAGACGTGCTCTGGCGGTCGGCCTTTCTCCGCCTCCGTATGTAACTAATATCCACTTCCGAGTTTTCCAACCGTGTGCATGGCCTTAAACAAGCTTCCCTCTTTCGAACCGTGTGCGCCGTTTGTAAATAGCAGCATTTTAACGGAAGTTATGCCGCGAAAACCTTTTCTCTATTTTTCTTTCTGATTTCATCGGCCGATTCTGACGACTTCCATAAAAATCGGGCCCGAATTGAATGTGCCAGTCTTATCTGTTCAAGGTTGACTGGCGCACAGCGGTCGAAAATTCCAGAGAGTAAAAAAAAACTCGAAATTTTCTAATTAACTTTATTGCGATCACTGCGATTCGAAAGAGGAAATAGTAATATGCCGGATTCTCAATTCGCGACTCTGTTAATCGTCTACTAGTGCTTCAGTCGTACCCTCAGAGTATGACGAAAATATCAAGTCTTTCCATGAATAGTTCTGCATTGGATATTTAATTACGAATGTGAATATTTATCTTAAATTTCTCATCACGAGTCGTCGCTAGCAGACCACCACCCTATGTATGTGAAGTATATGTGTTTGTTTTTTCGTGTATGAAAGATTCAACCGTCGTTTCGTGACGATCTAAGCCATTATAGCAGCGTCGCATTAAATTATAATTATATAATTTTTCCTTGTCTTGACCTCGTTTAATTCATGTTGAAATAGTTCTTGGAGTGTAGGTCAATGTAATGCTAAAATATATTGCGAGATCACGTGAATCGCTTAATTGCAAACGATAGCCCAAGAGCCAAACTTCAACCTTCTAAGATCTCGGCGGCCACCAACTATCACCCCAACCGCAACTTGGGCAGTTGACCGACTGGGGATGAAAGCACGGGTGTTAGCCGTGTGATAACGGCAGAGATGTTGAGTTTAGCAGCTGAACTTGTAGATGGTGTCATCTTGTGTACTGTCAATATGCGAGATAAGTGCATCTGATAAGGGGTGGTCTATCCGAGGGGACATTTTTAACCCTCATGCATCTCGGGAGTTTTTAAAAATTTCCGTCTCAAGAAACCTAAATGCGCTCGCCTCTTCGATAATTTGAGATATTCTTCACCAATAAATTGGGCGTCCTGCAAACATAATTTCGCACGCCCTTTGAGGGCTCAATTGAAATCAGGAGGAGCCGAAACCCCTGCAAAATTGAATATCTACTTTTTTTAAATTTTGTCTCAGGAGGTTTTATTCCGACTACTTATACGACCTTGTCGGCCACTGTGCCTCGTGAAGAGAAAGTCATGCAAAGGTTGACTCTAAAGCGTTGATTTCAAATGTTGATGTCACATTCGTAATGATCTCGAGCACAATTTCTTTTTATGGTGGCGGCTATGAAATGATATTGAATTATTATGAGACCCGCTTATCCTGTTTTTCCATCCACTGTTCTCCTTCTTCAGCTCTTCGCTGCGAGCGCAAACACTTAACAGATAAGCTGTTGACACAGCAAGCAAACTCATGCCGTGCCACTCATCGCTTGTAAGCTGACCCTTGGACTTCAAGGACCTCACGCATGTTCAGTGACGATTTTCTCCTCCCAATCCATAGAAACGGCACAAGTTGTCTTGATATTTTCATATAAATAATGTGATTATAATATCCGTGGTGTAGTGCCGATCCGACGCTTTTCCAGTCAGCGTGATCCTGGGTGTGGCAGTCAACCCGTCTCGGGAATGGACTATTATTTCTCTTCTAAAATTAACGCTGGAAATTGAAAGAGGAAGAAATTTTGAGCGTAAATGTTTACTTTTTACTGGATGAATGCTTTTTCGTTCATTCAAGTTCGATAAATTGACGGTGGAAACGGTCGATAAAAAAATACGATTTCAAACGATTTGTCATGAATTTTTCATAGAATGCACAAAGATTCAAAAACTTTGAAATTCAGCTCGTGCAAAAACAAAGATATCTTGAGGACTGAAATAAGTGGAATACTAAGCGAGAGGTGTCGGAGGTCGGGGGGAACTTTATTTTCGCGAATACTCGAATCGATGTAAGCTGCGTCCAACGACGGAAATAAGGTTGATTTCACCGGTATGTCGACGAATAGACTGTTATAGCATATGTCATAAGCTTTCAAATGAGCAGTAATAATATATCTAACAAGGGGAGACCACGAACCTTGCTCCGCCTTTTTCAATGCCGTATATTTTATAGCCTTCGGAATGGTGAACACATCCCTGAACTAGAAGTGATTCCATTGAATGGGCCTTAGTTTGGCTGTATTTGATTAATTTTCGTGCGGTACTTTTCACAATCCGGGCATAGTTTTATAATATCGCACCATTTAGCAGATGGGTCAGGTGGGGTAGAGGTAGCGTTTAAGACTTCCACCCAGGGGACCAGGGTTCGGGACTTCGTGCTAGCTTTATAGTTTGTCGTCTTCATTGAGATCATACGGCGTCAAATTTTTCAGTAATTTTAATTGGGACAAGCATAGACATGAGACTTATTTTATCATCATAATGGCGTTTAGGGTATTTAAGCAGTGTCATTTCCAACGCGGAGAAGTTAAGTCTTCACCTGTTACTCTCCTCAAAATCATACCGAAAGATTAACGGGGGGCTAAAAAAGTGGCTTTTTTTTTTCGAAGAAATGACATTTGTTGGTGGGCATCTTGTTATTATATTGGAAGGGCTACGGAAGATTTTGGGAAGCGGTGAGCACAGGACACATTTGGTGTAACTGTTGCTTTTAACACTATAGCGGGCACGACTGTTATTTCTACACAACCGTGCGAATGGCGTACTGTGCCCATGTTATGTGCATGCATGATAACACTCGATTTTTGTTAAAATTATTATTTATTTATAGAAATTAGATAAATCTCGTACATTTATAGGTGATACAGATATAAAGGTACGCAGGTGGTACACGGCTGGTCGCGCGGCGTAATTTATACGCTATGTCTTACGGGTTCCTCTTGCTGATCTAAAAAATTAGCTACAATACCTCGAACCTTGAAAACTCGCAATGTAGACAGTCAAAGTACATTGTAGGGATACACGAGACCTTCCTAGCCCAGAATGTACAGTCACTTTCAAATGTCGGTCCACATGCTTGGCGCAGCCGTCTCCGTTATTCTCCGGAGTCGACCTTAGCGTAATGCTTACGCATTCCTTGTACACTGGGGATCAATTTGACTTGACCGGGTTGTGCAAATGGTGCAACTTGACTACTTTAACCCTCGCCCAGAGCCCAAAGCACACTTTTAGAGGTATTTAAGGATTTTTCCGGCGACTAACCCATCACGCGAGGAAGATAGAGAAACATCTGAGTCGTTCGGTAAACTCATACAGCACATACAGTAGAAATAAAATTTTTGGAGCGTTTCGAGGATATACTCCAATACTTCAATACTTATTTATCCTCATCGTCATGTGAAAAATACGTAAATATATACACCAATGTTAATATTGTCGTTTGCGTCACGGTTACCATCCAGGCTCGCGTTCACCCGTATCGGCGGCGAAGGATTTTCAGTCATTTTTATATGTTTTAAAGTTTTTTTATTTCAGCGGGTACTTTACGTCGATATTAAAATCCAGCAATTAAAAAATATCTCGGATTGGTCGCCAAACGCATCCTTGCGGAAACGCATATTGGGTCCCTAGATTACCCTCCCAACGTTTATGTCGCAAATCCAAGTCAACATAGTGCAATTAGCAAATAGACCACTGGAAGGGATGAAATACGATTTGACGCTTTCCCGGCGAATGATGTGGGTAAACTCTTTTTGGGGTTCAACAAAATTTATCTCTTAGGATGAGCCCCCAGTCGGAGCTTGAAATGTTGGCCATTATGGAAAAATTAACTCGGTGGGAATCCCGAGAAGAGTCTACCCGGACTGCAAGGGATGTTGGAATTATGCTTATAGCAAAGGGATGATGCCTCCTTTTTGGGCGGTATTCGCTTGGTACCATCATAATCAAATCCTTTTTAATTCTGTGTATCTGATTTTCACTCGGAAAGGAATCGATAATCGCAGATTTTATAACTTTTGCTAATCCTCCGACGGGGGAGGCAAACCTCCAAAAGTGGGACCCTGTTTCTTCAACTAACACCACACACTCCCCTATAAACTTGTATTGATAAGTCCTCTTCCCTTTTTTCATCAGACAAGAGTATAGTCTTTCATTCCAATAAAATGAGACCCTTTGATGACACCTCTCTTTTCTTATTCACAGTAATTAGCATCTTTTTCTGTCTACGTAAGTAATTCCGGTACACTAGCTTTGATATATCTTACGAAGTTATGACTTTTGCGTCAGCTAAAGTTGCGGGAACGATCATTGCTGTTGCTTGGTTCTTGCATGTACCTCTGTCACAGTTGGCAGACGCATTTTCCCCGAAGAAGTTCCAATTTGAGGTTATAGTCCTTATTGTTTATTTCATGAGGAAAGTAGAGATACAAATCGGCTAATTTCTCGCCATTTTAATTTTCTTCGGATGAATTAATGAAGAAAACTTTTGATACTATTTTCCCGTGCAAGAATTGACGATGATGACTCAACGCTCGCCTACGATTCCCTTTTTTCCTAAGTTGTCGAGTTTCTGTAGGGTTCAATCCAGCAGCCATCATCTTTCTTTTCGTCAGATTGTCTCTCAAAATATTTCTCATTGGGGGAACCTTATGCTCCTCCATGCACTTACACGCAAATATATCGCATAATTTAAAATGTTCCTTTAAAATTGTTTGAGTCTTATACTTCAATAAAACCCTACTTTTGGCCTATTAGTAGTATTAGATTTTCGTAAGTTTTAGTACTTCCTGTGGTACCGCTAAATCCATTTAGTTACATTCATAATGGAAGAGAAGCGCGTCACCATAGTTCGCACACCTTCAGAGCCCCTCGAGAGGCGTCCTCATAGACCGTAGTCTCCTTTCCTGCGCGCGCAGGTCTAAAATTATTTCATCACCACTCTAAAAGTTGGTAACATCGATTTGTTTAACGCCGACGAGGCGCCAAATAAGGGACAAGTCGTCTCACTACGCATCGTTTTTTACCGTCTACCATCTTCTGATTTATATTATGAAAGATAAACGACCTCCTAGCAGCATGCGCGGGATGAATTTTGCTGTGTCAGAGGCGTGGGAGGGGGAAAAGCGAGCGTGGAGGGGAAGGGATCGGCCTGCGGCTCTGGTATCCGCGACGCTGCGTGGGCGTTGGAATATTTTCTTCGCGGACGCGGACTCAAATTAGGCATTTTGTGGCTAAACGGTGGCAGATACGTCAAAATGCACGAAATTTTTGCCCTAAAAGGGCAGTAACTCGGCAAAATCTATAGGGAATGACCATAAAATATTATATTTTTCGAATTTTGACCCTCCCCCCCTAAATTGCATTTGAGCGAGGGTCAGGGGTTCACGTACAGGTCTCAAATTTGTCAGGCCTTATTTTTGATCGGTCCCACAACTTTTTTTCATTGGGCCAGATGGATTTGAAAAAAATCGATTTTTGCGATCCGCCCTATTGTGTAGTCGTCGTATCTCCTTGTTTGAAAGGACACTGCTTCAATACCCAAACGCCATTGTGATGATAAAAAATAGTCTCATGTCTATGCTTTTGGGATTAAAATTAAAGAAAAAGTTGACGCCGTATGATCACAATGAAGAAAACAAAATATGCTGCCATCACGAAGGACCGAACCCTGGTCTCCTGGGTGGTAGTCTTAAACGCTATCCCTACCCCACCTGACCCGTCTGCTGAATGGTGCTATATTATAAAACTATGCCCGGATTGTGAAAACTGCCGCATGAAAATTAATTAATTACAGCCTAACTAAATCTCATTCAACGGAACCATTTCTAGTTTAGGGATGTGTTCACCATTCCGAATACCATAAAAAAAATACGGCATTGAAAAAGGCGGAGCAACTTTCGTGGTCTCCCATTGTAAGCTAAGCAATTCCTTCCCTCAATAAAAGGTACTCCCTACCACTCAAGTAAATGATCCATAACTTGAAGTTGTGGTAGAATGTCGAAAGCTGAGGTCATGTCATTAGCTCGTGAAATGTCGGTGTCAATTTCCGCTTTTTTTCTTACTTCCATCTTACAATAAAATCGCCTTTGGTGAAGATCGTCTCTCAGGAACCTTACAGTACTTTAAGGAAACTTATTTCTATTTCTGTTTAATAATTACTGTTCCTGTGTTTTTCTTTTTGAGCGATAGCCAATATATTGTTTCTTGTAGCATGAAATGCCTTCCCTCCATGAAAACACATTTTTAGATGTAAAGATTTGCTGTTATAGTGACAATACAATTGTATCTTTATTAAGGAATAAAATTTATCATGAAATAATACTTAAAATAAAAACGTACGGTTCGGGTCTCTTACCGTAACTGCTTCGTATGGTGATTTGATACCAATTTATTTCTGAAAGCTGACCCTTATACTGCACAATCTGTCATTAATGTATGGGGAGTTCTGTGATTGTCCTATTTTTCTTATGTGTACCCCACATATGTGCATGGGGTCATAGTTCAAAGTCGGCATTGGAACCCTCCTCATCTTCTCATCCTCAGAAAAATTCCAAATCAACCTTCAATTCAAAAAAACCAATTTGAGAAAATTAATACTTTTAGTCCAAATATCGTTCATTGCACTGCAAGTTGTAACTGTATGACTGTAAGAATGGTCCCCAAAAATTAGTAGTATCGTGACAAGCCTCGGAGTTATTAATTTGAGCAACTAATTGGCTGTAATATGGGCGTCCGAAGATAGAAAATCCAAATGGCAATGAAAGTTAGAAAGAAATAATATTTTCGGAACCGGTTTTTCGATGCCTTTGGCATTCATCATGGGGGAGGTGGGTATGTGTTATCGGTATGGTATTTTGAGTAGGTGACCGACAGCTGAGGTCATTTGCACCATGAAGGAAGGGTATGGAAGGAGTGCAAGGGTGGAAAGAAACACGGTATCGGCATCAGCCTGCTCTTAAACGAAAGGCGCCAAGGGGACCACGGCTTAACGTCCCATCCGACGGACGGAGCGTTGCACTTGAAATGTTCTCCACTCGACACTTAATCAGGGATCGGGGATTCTCAGAATCAACTCTGCCACTGCTATTTATTAAAATAAATATTATGCTAAGATTGATGATGATTTGATGCTGAGTATTACGCACTAGACTGTAACTACAAAGTGATGAATTCAGTGAAATGTTATATATACCTTGGGCACATATCATTGAGTGAACACTAAATAAATCACTGGTATCGTTAACCCTAATAGGTCAAGGATCTCCCTCTGGGCGATATCAAGCAAATGCTCATCAAGCATATTCTACACGGACAGGGTCATAATAACTACGAATCTAGGAATTAACATATGGGCATTTGTCAGTAACAAATATTTCTAATGACTCCATACATGTGTGTTTCACTTTATTTCTGACGTTCCCTCAATCGTCATGAATCAACTGTTTGTATTTTGGTTCTTGCAGGGAAAACATCTCAACTGTTCTTGAGTGCCCGACTATTCTCATATGCCCTGTGAATAAAAAAACATTAAAGTGCTACTCGCTCATCTCTAGTAGGATAGCTCCGGCGTAGAGAGAAATCCACCCAAAGAAAGATATACCTGCAGCGGGAAATTTAAGTATAGGAGTAAGGGGAAAAAGTCATCAGAACTAACTAAAGGAGTATGCATCTCCTGAGAAGTGTAGACAAGGCCATAGCCAGAAAATATTTTCGGGGGAGGGGGGGGGTTTATGGAATGGTAGACAAACATAAAATTATTTTATTAAGATACATAAAATAACGTATACGGTTAAATATACACCCCTATTCTATACAGCCTTTGACGTAATATTTATTATAAACCCTTAAAGGAAAATATAAACATATCATTATGAAATTAAATTTAGCCTCCTAGTTATCTTTGTAGCGAACAAATAAATTACTTCCTTGGTGTCGATGTCAATTCTGCGGTGGATTGACAGCAAGGCCAAACTATTTAGTCTTTCTTGGCCTGTAGAGTTTCTTAAATAGGTTTTGAGACGTTTTAGAGAAGAGACAGTCCTCTCAGGAGTACATGTTGGAACAGGCAGAATTTCCAGGATCTTTAGAAGTTTGTGCATACTTGGGATTACCCCCTCATTGCATTCTCCGAGAGCTTCAATAATAATATGTACATGTCGGGGTAGGGCGATCTATTTCAGACTGTTCTGCTTTTTCATCCACATTTTCTAATTCAGCATTTACAAAGCCCCACTTCAAGTATTTTTATAGAGCTCATAGTTACGACGGTTATTCTGTACTATCAAACACAGAGATGGTATTAAAATATTGAGAGATAATAATGTGACTTTGTGATTTTGAAATCTCGACGTAAACTGATCAATTAAATCATCCAACTGTGGTATCATTATAGTAATTATAAAATAAATATCAGGGTCTTTTGTGTTGTAGTTCGCCCCATGCTGGGCTGTTGTCCACGGAATTTTCATTTCCTCGTTAACACTTCCGAGCAAGTTCTCCGCGTTCTGGAAAAGTTCAGCAAATTTTTTATCAACATTTTGATGAACATCTTCAATAGTCTTGGTAATTAAATCGACATGCTTTAAAGCCACTGCCAAATCGCATAAGGGAGATTGAAGTGTTCTACATAATGACAGTGTGTAAGGGAACGACATTCCTAAGCAACATAATCTTACAACAAAATCACTTGAAATGACTGTTCTTAGAAAAGAATCAGCCTTTGAAGATGTTTCAGAATCCATGTCAGTTCATAAGTCGTCCAGTTTATCAACAATTGCTCTATAGATTTCTTTAAATCTTAACTACCCATCGGGTCTAGCACATTGCCGCAAGGCTTTTCCATTGCGTTTTGGGGAAGTTTTTTTTCGATATTCTGTTTTAGGCACTTATTTCATTTTGCCGAGGACTTGATAAAACTTCCAATCGATTTTATGATTTCAATAGCAATTCGATTCAATTTCAAATAGGCTGAACATGGCAAGAGTGACCCAAAGCCAACTTCAAGGTACAGTGAACGTGTTAGGCTTCGGGATGTGGCTCACGAATTACTGCTTGAGCCCCTTTAAAACTGCCTTTCATTGATGAAGGTCAATCATATCCTTGCCCGATCAAATACAATCTACTCCTAAAGATTTCAATTCAGATAATATTGCATTAGCTAAATATTTTCAACCGTGACAAAAGCTAAAAAATCTTTACGCAGGATAAATCCATCATCTTTCGGCTCGGTATATCTCACTCAAATTGACATCTATTCTTGTTGTGAAATAGCAGTAGCTTCATCAATAAGGACTGAAAAAAACTTAGCAGAATTGAATGCTTGCACAATTTTTATCCGTACTATTTCACCGCAAATTGATACAATTTCATTTTGTTTGGTCGGGCTTAGGTAGGTAGTGTTTAACGTCATATTCTCCATGTGCTTTATCAAATTTGAGTCTCCCCATCTGCTCCTAATCCGTAAGATAGCACGAAAGTTTCCATAATTTGTTTCTGGCTCAGGATCATTGATTTTTATAAGATCTGAGTCGCATGGAACTCTCAGAGCCAATTCTTGATGTCCACATAATTTTATTGTTTCAATAATCGGAATGAGCCATTTCCGATTTTCAGCTATTTGCGCCAAGAATCCACCATCAATCTGACTCATTATATTTGGTTGAGATTTGTTATAAACCTTCGCAAAAGTATCACCCAATAATACAAAGATTTTTGGTACTGGCTTTCACTGTGACTTTTGAAATCATGCATAGCATCTTTCCATTTAGAGAGCGGCTGAGAAACTAAGGATTTCAACTGCTGATGAGCACCTTTACCTGCCCAATCTGTGGCTAATAATACACTGTATTTGCATAAAGCACCTTGCCCTTTACTTATGGAAACCAACTACTAGTAGCGGTCAAACCATTTCACTTGAAAATTTAGTTTCTTTTATCATCACTCACCGGGAACTTGAATGCCTCTTCTGGAATCCAAGGAGATTTCAAAAGCCTGTACTTTGAAGCATCATCAATTTTAGTGTTTGATCCGGTATAATAACCCACACCTAAAATAAGATGAGAAGCATTATCATCAGTCTGGACAATAGGGGTTTCAGAAGTGCCAGGAGTACTTGTACTAGTACTGGTACCAGTAAAACTGTCGAAAACACTTGAATACTGATTTTCAGTAAAATCTTCACTGCCAGTGTCAGGTTTATATTTTTTTGAATAAATATTTAAATAATTTAATTTCTTGTGTCCTTTTTGCCGTTTCAAATGCTGAACAGACCTATAAAAATTAAAATATAAGAAGTCAAGTGACTAGGTACCTAATCATTATATCTTCGAGACTACAGATTTGACTTTAACAAATCCAAACACAAATATGTACGTACATACCTTCAAATTTACCAATTCATGACCCTTTTTTCAAGCTTTTTTATCTCCGAAACGGCTTTTTTTTAATACAGTGCTTTAAAAATACGATGCAAAATTAAAATACCTACCGATTCATATATTAAACAGGTTGACATTGATAAATTGATATATTACACTTTCCAAGTTTCACGTAGTACGGGCTACGGACCCTTACAAAAATCATAAGTCACTCACCTCTCTACTAATTCAAAGCACTATTATTCCACTCACTGCACTACAACTACACGCACTGCGCGTACAACTTCGCTTAGATAGTTATTGACTTAAGTCGCATTGGACTACTAGATGCCACTGCGCCACTACATAAGATCGTCGTGTGAGCACCAACCATGCATAAAGTAAGTAATATCTATTTCATTTTTTTTCATTTCGGGGGGGAACAATCCCCCTTGATTCTACCCCTGGCTACGGCCTTGACAGTAGAGGATAAATCATTAGATTTGTAAGAAGAGTAAAATAAAAGAAAAGCCTCGTAAAAACCTTACTATGACGGTGGAATGACCTAATCCCCAATATCTTGAGACGTAGGGGATTGTCTGATGAAGACAATCGTAGAGGAACAAGAGGATGGTAAGCATTGAAAATGAAGACCTTGAATAAAATATATGAAGCAGGCAAAGGAATTAAGTGATGAGCGGAACTGTGATTTTCCGATCACTTCGTCACCTGTGACTGCTTCTCTTCAGTGACGGTGATTCTTACCTGTGATTGCGATCACCGAGGTGAATCACTCTTAAAAGTCATCGGTGATTTGTGGCGCTGCTATTCCTGCTACTTTGTCCAATTCCAAGGAATGAGCTCTCCTCAATAGAAACGAATAAACTTATAGAAAATTGCAAAAAATAGGCGAAAAATATATTTTTGAGGGAATAGTTCTGATTCCGAGTTTATATTACAATAATTAAGTAAATTTGATGTGGTAAAAGAATTGATAAGGGGCAATCATTTTTCATAGATATTTATAATCAAACCATCATAATTCAAAGCTTTAGCTGAATATTTCGCACAGTATATCATAAAAGATGAATAAAACATCCTTATATTACTATTGGTAGCATCATGGTAGCTGCCGAAGCTAACTTCACCGTATTCACAGTCGCAGTGATTTCGAGTATTTGGTGATTTAGTCACCGGCAGGGATCGGCTACATCTCTTCAATCACAGGTGGCGATTTATCGAATATCACTTGCTAGCAGCCAGAGCTATCTTCACCGAATCCAGTGATTGAATCACCGATCACAGTGATTCCGAATATTGAATCACCGACAGTGACTGCTACTTTTCAGTAACGGTGATTCAATCACAGTTAGCGATATATCGCTCATCACTAAAAGGAATATGAGAAAAAGAAAAAGATAGGTGCGATAGGATTAATTATCTGATGGGAGAATTGAGTGGAAATATGTGTAAAATCAATCCTATTTACATGAATTTTTTACTTGATAATTGTAATGACTCTACTTATTCTACCGTATCGATTGACGGCCATAAAAATAGACTTCCCCAACTATATTTTCTTGAAAATTCATTCTTCAACACCTAAATTTTCTTACCGTAATACTTACTTAAGCATAAAATTAATAGTGATTAATGCAGAATATTTGTAGGTACTGTTGGAAAAAATCAAAAAATCAAAATGAAATGTCCTTTATTCCCTAAAAATCCTGGGAAAATAAAAACTAAGGACAAAAGTCACTGTACCACATTTTGGGTCATTGTCTGAGGAATGCTGTAATTTGAGACGAATTGCTTTATTTTCACGAGAATGGTGTTAATGTCTACCAGGGGAGAAGCTAAATTGGGTTATGGTTGTTTTCAGAAGTGGAGTATTGACTATAATTGGCAACTTAAATATAAATTTTACACTTTGGAAACTCCGTCTGAGGCGTTAATTTTTGGTGTGCATAAAGTCGGGCCTTAATGTATCCTACACACCAATATTGCATCAGTCCACGAGAGTAATATTTTGGGCAGTGTCACCCATTTTTTCATTATTTCTTGGAATTTCTCTGATAACTACAACTCACTTGGTTTTCTCGCGGTTAAGGACATGTATGAGATGAGGTCATTTCTTGAGTAGGCTGGAGTATCATCATTTCTCACTCTTCCACTGAGGGGATGTTTTATCTTGAAGGAATGGGGAAGTTGCATGACATTTTTTTCATCGAAATAATACATGATACTTATAGCAACTTTCACCAGGAATCCATTTTCACTAATAAAACTTCTCGTAAACCATTGATTATATCATGAAATTCATTTAAAACAGTGAAATCCGTCTGCAAACGCGAAGTTAGCTCTGATTGTTGGTGACCTCATTTCTCCCTACGGCGTTTTCGTTCTGCGTGCACGGCCGCAGAAGCTACAATGGAGCAGTCGTTGAGTGAGTTAATATTTCGGTATTTTTTTATTCCGTGTTTTCTCTCAGACATTTTATGACGGTATTTAGTCACGTCAAGCATATTTCATCCATTTTCTGTACTCGTATAACAAGAATATATCAAACATATGCGAAATGGAAGACGGTTTCGTGAAAAGACTGTTGCGATAATCTCCCAAAGGTGGATTCCTTAAAACATACAATAATTATAAGACATCGGGTACCACGAGGGCCGTCAACCTACGATAACTCAGCAAAAACAGCATGCAAGCGACAGGCGGGTACTGCGCGAACAGGACAACTGCACGCCCTCCGCACTACACGCTCAAGTCATTTCTCAGCATACTTCTGTTGTAATTACTTAAAGTAAAGTGATCTTCACGAACTAATCCCGTCGTTTTCGTCATCAGATCGTTCTTCCTCTTCATTGCTTTAACACATTTCTTTCTTCTCGCTTTATTATTCGACATAAGGACGAATATTTTATTAGAATTTCTAAATGTATTTGAACGCATAGGCACCACGCAATATTTATTATCCGAGATTATAAACAGCACTTCACGTAGGTAAACACACCGTCTTCCTGGCATAGGCATACCGCAACAATCTCCTAACTCTGTTTGGGGAGAAATGACGTCACTCCTCTTGGGCACACTACTTTTTCTCACTCCCCCCACTCCTCCGCTTTGGCTTTTAATATCTTGAAAATTACCGCTAGTATCGAAATTTCCCCTGGTAGATATTCTTTCCTAGAGATTTACTACATTTTGACTGAGTTTTCAAAAAATCTGAAAATTCCCCATGGGCTGTTAACTACGGTTAAAGAGTTGATAATATTTATTACTATGATCTAGCACACAAAAAAATCTGGAAAAATTTCCGATTGATTGTGAACTCATTGAGACTCTTCAAGTTGTTTTTAAAAACCACTAATACGGATAATTACGATTTTTAAACTCTTGCCAACATTTTAGTGGTGCAAATAGAATTCAATAATGAAAGTGATAGAATGCGTATGGCATTGGTATTGTGTTTTTATGCTGCTATGCTCTTTAACGGATACGTCCAAGTCCAAGTATATTTCTCGTTGTTGTTTTCCGCAGTTCCCAGCTTTTCAGCTGTCTCCTGGGCGTTTCGTTTAGTAATGTTGCAGGCAGATTAGTTTATCACGTTTTACAGATTAAAAGAGTCATGGCATAATAATACTGGACAGGGAATTAGGGGATAGGGATATGGGAAGGGTTGAGGGCACATTTGGGGAGGCGGTGTTTTGGTTTCAGCGGAGGTTCGTAGTCCCAAAGATTTTTTAACGGTGCATTATTTGTTTTATCAAACGTAAGGGCAAATTTTTCTAGAGCAGATTTTAGTTTGGCTAGAATAGGAGTAATTTTGAGATCCTTTTTGATGTTTTGGTTCCGGATAAACCAAGGCGCGCCAATGATTTTTCTGATGATTTTATTTTCTGTGGTTTGTATTTTCTTCAAGTGGGTTGCCGCTGCATGCAGCCAAACCGGTGATGCGTAGCTTGATAATGGTTTTATGGTAGCATTATATAGGAGTAATTTTGTTTTTGTGGGCAGCGGCGATTTTGAGCGCATTAGCGGAAACAGGGATGCATTTACTCCGATGGCTTTCTTGATACTATTTTGGATGTGGATCGCCCAAGTTAGTCGTTTGTCCATTTCATCTCCCAAGTATCGGGCAGACAGGTGTTTTGGGATTCTTTTATTTCCGTAGAAGAGTTGCGGGCCATCACCGGCTTTTGGGAAAGCACACATGTTCGCACTTGGTGGCATTGACGGAAAGTTTCCAATCGGTGGCCCTGTTTTCGTACTCGTCCAGGTGGTCTTGGATTAAATCTTCAGTCTTCTCCGGGTCTGAACCCTGGGCAAGGATTGTGGTGTCGTCTGCATACAAAAATAGGCTGGTGTAGGGGGAGGTAGGGGTGTCGTTTACGTAAAGGTTAAATAGAGTCGGAGTAAGGATTGCGCCTTGTGGGACGCCGGAGGTGATAGGAAGGAATGTTGATGCTGCGGTATTTACTTGGACAAAGAAGGAACGGCCGAAAGTAAAAGGATTGGATGATTTTAAGAAGGTAGGTTGGTATCGGGAGAAAGGAGAGTTTGTGAATAAGGCCCAGGGTCCAGACTCGATCGTAAGCTGCTTCCAAATCGATGAAAACTGCATGCGAAACAAGCCTTGCATTGAATCCAGCGGTGATGTTTTCAGTGAGGCGGATAATTTGATGGACCGTTGACAAAAACCAGTCTGTTCCGGGCGAATAATTTTCTCGTCGTGGAGAATGACTTTTAAACGGTAATGAATAACGGCTTCAAATAATTTTCCCAGAGTATTAAGCAGGCTAATTGGGCGATATGATGACGTTTGCGTTGGTGGCTTGTTTGGTTTGGGAAGTATGATGACTTTAGCGTGCTTCCATGAAGTAAGGAAATATGAGATTGACAAAAGAAAATTGTAGAACTCTGCAAGAATTTGAATTAAAGGTTTGGGAAAGTTCTTCAACAGGCGATTTGAGATTCCGTCGGGACCAGGAGCCGATTTTTTCTTAAAGTTTTTGATTACGGTTTGAAGTTCTGCAGCGGTGATGAAATGCGGTTCTGAGATTGGAATGTATTGAAGGCTTAACCAGGTTTCGGTACATTTTAACTTCTTGGTCAGATTCGAGTGAGTTGGTGAACCTTGACGCGAGCATTTCTGCGAAAAGATTTGCCTTTTCTTGGTTTGAGTGCGCTCTGCCTGTTGGAGTGATAAGAGAAGGGAATTCTCTGCGAGGTTTCCGCAGTGCCTTAGCTACCGGCCAAATGGAGCCGTCAGCAGCACTTAGGGAATTCAGCTTCTTGCCTGTGGTCACGCAGGAGCCGCTGAACTCTGTTCCGAAGTGCATTATAGAACATGCGGTCTTCACGGAGTCTTGTATTCTGCCAAAGCTTTCTGGCGGCATTGCGGCGCTGGATGACTTCTAAGATGCTTTTTGGTAGTGCATCTGGGAGAGATTCGGCTGGCGGAATGTACCGGGATTTCTTTTCTGCATCTTGAATGAGGTTGGTAAGCTGGTGCACAAAGTGGTCTGCATCTGTCCTGGTTTCCAAGGGAAAGTCTTGAAGTATGTGATAATTGTCTCCAAGGAGCCGGGTGAATTTGCTGAAATTTGTACGTTTCCTGGGAAGAACAATGCGGTGATCCGGAGAGCAGTTGACGGTGAAAAGTACTGGAATGTGATCAGAAGCCGACGAATCTAATGTTATTGGTTGAGTCTTCGGTGGCAGGTTTAGAGCTAAGGAGATATCCAGAATGTCTGTTGATCCCGTAGTAGCAGTGTGCGTTGGACAGGACGGCGCCAAAATCTCTAAATTTCTGAATCTCTGAAGACGAAGAAGCATAGAGCACCTTGCCTTGTTGCTGCCAAGCACCTTGTTGGTGACGTTACATCCCGGGTGTTTTCCCGGCGTAGGTGCTGGAAGAAAAGTTCTCGGGCTTTCCACCGGGTAATAAAATCCTTCTCCGCCGACGTTTCGATGTCCATTCTCAGGGCAACTGCTGCCCTGAGGATGATGCCCCTGATGGACATCGAAACGTCGGCTGAGAAGGATTTTATTACCCGGTGGAAAGCCCGAGAACTTTTCATCCACGTTACATCCCCATTCCGTGTGTTTGGCGCTTATGTCACCTCCAGCAATAGGGTAGTTTCCTTCATCAAAAAAAACAAAAGGCAATAATTGCGATTCGTTACCCACCATTAGTGTATTCACAATATACAAATTCTTTCATTTTACAAATACCGGTTTAGACGAATGGCAATGGTCCATTTTTATCCTCATTTGAGAAGGACTAGATTGGCGCCCATGCGATGCCACTCCACGTGACGTCACAGGGACCTAATTTCTATACGAGAAGATAGGAGTTATACATCGTCTGAGGTTACCAATGCATGCATGAGGCGCAGAGCTCAGGGAAACTGTCTTAATAATCACTTATTTAAACTGGCTAAGGTCGGAAAGTTTTCCTCGTTTGATAAGGTATTAATAATCCTTATTTAAGACAAGCGCTACCAGCCAACAGGGTACTCAGCTACCCGCTAGCAGCCTGCGACGTATCAGCGCTGAGCCTTGCTTCAAGGTCACCTCACCGGGCAGGAGGGGGAACCAGAAATGCGTCGCACGGACTTTTTCCCATCATTCCTACTTAGCCGTCGCGTTTTCGCGCGCTTGAAATTTTTCAATTTTCATTTAATCGCGAATAATAGATATTGTCATTTAAAATCTCAAAGCGTGAAATACGTACTCCAGGAGTAATAATCTTTCGATTTAGGCAATAAAAAAAATAATAGGAAACCACCCTATTGTACGGCCGTAAAGTAATGAATTCAGATGGTCGACATCAGTTGTAGTTGGAGGTTTAGGTGGTCTGTAGACGGACCAAATGTTGACGTCGCCGATCTTGCAACGGATTTTGACACCGACTGCTTCCAGATTGGAGGAACGCTGATTTGATAATTGTGTGGAAGGAAGTGATGTTTTTGCTAGAAGAAGTACGCCGCCTCCTCTGGTGCTAACGCGATCAAGTCTGTATTGGTTGAGGCCGGGATATATAAGGATTTTTCGGGTTTTAGCATTGTTTCCTGTATCAGTGCAATATCAACTTGATGAGTACAGAGCAGATGACGGAGTTCTTCCTTCTTTTCCGTGATGCCGCAAATATTCCATTGGAGAATCCGGAGCTGTGAAGCTGCTGAATTAGCCATCGCTGAGAATGGTTATAGCGCCTTGAATCAATTCGGTAATGATGATTTCTGTTTTTGGGGTTGCGGAAGGGACAAGGAGTTTCTTGATAAGGTTTGATAGCCAGGTGGAAAGTTTTGCTTAATATTCAGAGTCAGGAAGGAGGAAATAATGGAATAAAGGTTTGAATCAGAGGATGTGGGTTGAGGAGTAGCAGGAGCAGGATTTGGTTGGCTGGGGAGAGCAGGAACTGATGAAAGAGGAGGTGGCGCTGGAGCAGCTGTGGCGCGGTTGCTAATTAACGGATACGTACAGCCATGAACATGCACAATTCTCCATTTCGTCGCTGCCTGACACGAATCTCCCTACTACCGCCATGTAATTTTAACGCGACACACCAGCCTCTTTCCAAAGTGGCGACACGAAGTGACAAATTTTGTAAACCTATCGACCGGAAGTTCGGGAAACAATCGCGTGCATGCAGCGCCCTACGTCGATGATTGTCCATATGCATGTTCATGCGTACAGCAATAACTTCTTTAAAAGCAATACATCATTCTCTGGGATATTTAAATTTCCCAGACAGCACACTGGTAACGGTGTACATATACCGTAAGTATACCAGGTGTATACTGTTTTCTTTAGAATCTGTATACATATTTTAGATTCTAAGTATACATAAACAGTATCCTGAAGCGTATATGTATACAGTATACGAAAGGTATCTCTATACCTTTCAGATACTGTATACGTATGTGCTACACATGGAAACAGTATCTGAAAGGTATATGTATACCTTTCATACACTGTTTCGATATGTAATCTCAGTGGCGGATGCATATGGGAGGCGTGCCCACCATCCCTTTCTGGCCGCCCTCATAACCAAACATTGCAGAACTACAATTTTAACTTTTTTATATCATAAGATGGCTTTGTATTTCATGTGCGTATAATCAGTTCAAATGACAGTTTCTTAAACTTAGCATGTGACTTGATTATTTTTTTAGGATAAAAGTAAAGGTTGGTCAAGATATCTTTTGCGCCCCCCTCTAGAGTTTTTTTTTCTGTATCCGCTAATACTGTGTAGCCATTAGTAAACAAGTAGTGTCCTTTAAAGGTTACTCTGTCCGTGTACTATTTCCATATGTAGCCTTCAGTATACACAGCGTCCTTTCCAATGGGCTAAAACCTTTCCGTTACTTGCGTGCTCCTATGACCCCAAGAGCTACACTGACAGGTACAAATCTAAATTGCCTCAGAAAGGGCCACTCACGCCAAATATGTGGAAGGGTAGAAGCCAGACGAATGGTAGTCCACGTGATGGTGTCACGTGAAAAACACTGTTGGAATTTAGTTGGAAAACCTTACCGGCTAACTCTTCCCTGAAAACATGGAGTGGGACCTGTTCGCAAAAGGCAGGTGTCATTCACGGCAGCGAGGTTGGCAAAGCAAATAATTACGTTTGTACATGTATCTTCATTCTTTGTAAAGGTATCGGCTCGAGCCGCTACTCTCTTCTTATTCTCCTTCTGGTTTCATTGGATAAAGACGTCGTCTCATTTAATATCTTTAAATTGATTCATCAGTGAATTTATTTTCCCCGGTTGGCTTCATGCAGCCCTGGCAAAAATGAAGGAGGCTGATAACGGTGCGGGAGAATGTTTTATCATTTCTGATCGGAACACCCAAGAATGCCGTCCACCTGGGTTATTAAGAAATGCAGATTAATTTAAAAAATCAATGAACTGTCTTAAGATGTAAAAAATCCTGCCATGAAAAGTCCCTCTTTTCATAAAGAAAAATGCTCTTCGAAATGTGATTTCATTCGTGCTTTTTTATCTACTGAGGTGATGAAACAAAAAAAATATTTTTCAGTGGAATTTATTCCTCAAGTCATAACGCGAAACTTAATTTTTTTTAATGCCAAGATTTGGACTCCCGCCCGTGATTTCGACCTATCGATTGTGGATTCCGTAGATAGTCGATTCCACCAGTTGTCGATTTCCACAGATACAAACATAGAGTTTATATTACTATTAGTATTAAGTAATATTTTTTACTGTTGCTTTCTGTGACTTCTGAAGTTCTATCCATTCCATCCTGAGTGTCAACTTCATGTTAAAAGTTTTACCCCCTCTTTCTAAGACGTCCTGAGATCAAGTCAATCAGCATTTCACTATGACCGATAGATATAGGTGTATCTCTGTTATAGTTTCCCCACCCTTGCTTTACGTCTTTGTGGAGTCCACTCCGCAGAGAGGATTGAATCCAATCACCCTGCTTGTGGTTGGTACCTTAACCTCGATCTAACAAGGGGAATACACGATCTTCGCGTCGCCGATCGAAGCAAATTTTTTTCGTAAATGTGAATGACGTGTGTTTTCCTACAAAAATTATGGACAGTCGTTGCGGTTGTGGAAATATCGCCTTTTCTTTCACTTCATCAATTTCTGCTTCCTCCCTTACCTTCCTTGACATAAACATCCGCCTAGAAAACAATACCTTCAGCACCTCCATCCACAAAAAACCCACCAACCATGAACAATGCCTACACTACACCAGTTGCCATCCACCTCATACCAAACACGCAATCCCCTACTCCCTCTCAGTCCGTGCCCATCGCATCTGCAACAATTCACCATCTCTTCAAAGAGCCACACAGAACCTCCACCATGCTCTCCTCAAACGAGAGTATCCAGAATCCCTGCTTAAAAAGAAAATACTCTCTCCCTCCGAACAGTGCACCCCACGCACCAAAAAAGAACAAACTAGCAAACTTAATCTCACCACCACATTCTTCCCTGGCACTCAAAAAATAAAAAAAATATTAAAAGATCTGTACCCCATCATCAGCAAAAGCAATATCACAGCTGCTCTTCTTCCATCCTGCCCCTCCATTGCCTACAGAAGAGCACCTAACTTAGGTAATATTTTCAAATCCACCCGCCCCCTCCTACGGTACGCTCTGCCCCCACTTCCCTCCCTGACTCCATGCAACCGCCCCCGTTGCAAGTGCTGCCCCCTGCTACGCCCCACCACTTCACCTGTCATCAATAGATCCTCCTCCACACCGTCCTGCATTTCCTTCAACGTTGTCTACAGGCTATTTTGTAATTTTTGCCCCTCGTACTACATACGAGAATGTACCACCCCCCTATCCATCCGATTGAACAACCACAGGCACTCCTGCAAACCCCCCCCCCCTTTCATGAACCCATTCCCATTCACTTTGCCTCACACAATAGTTCCTTCGATAAATGTTTTTCCCTAACTATTATTGAAATTCTGCCAGAGAAGGCAACCATCATCGAGATGAGAACGAGGGAAATGGCCCATATTTGGGTTGAAAAGGCATTTGAAGCGCCCGGGCTAAACATTGCCCATTAATAGCCAAAGTAAACCCTACCCTCCCTTTCCCCCCTCTCCCCTTCCCCTTCTTCCACCCCCACTACTCCACGAAGGAGAGCTACTGGAGGATCTGCCTGCAGCAGTTCACTACCAGCACTGACGATAGCGGGTCAGCCCGCTGAAACGTTTGCAAAATTCTGTGTGAGTGTCCTTTTCTATGTGTTCCTATGTTTTTATTATTTTTTATTTTGTCCGTTCTCCTCGATCGGCCACATACTTATATATATATATATACATAATCATAATAACATATAATAGAAATTGAAACAAAGAGATAGAAACATAAATGCAGGACAATGACACTGTGGCGTGGAGATGGAATGAAGGCCGAAAACACATGGAAAAAAGTTCACCTGAACCGGGAATCGAACCACGGACTATATATATTTCTTGAATACTGTATACGTATACTGTATATGCATGGTAGGAGGACATTTGCTGCGTTATATACATTTGGTAGATGGTGGGTATAAGTTTTTTATACGTATACAGTATACGTGTATCTTCTACTGTATACGCATGTTATACACTATGTATACGTATATTTAATGTATACAGTAGCATGTGTGCTGTCTGTCTTAATTAATTTTTTACATGGGTATAAATTTGGACACTCCATGACTTCGGAGCTATATATTATAAATAGGCTTGATGGGCCATTTTCAGAGATCTATTTGACTTTCCTTGCATAAATCTAGGGAATTTTTAGACATTTATTCTACTTTCCCTGCATAAATCTTCCCAATATGCTTTATTTTTGCAAGTTGTGATGGCAACGTTACATGATACTGAAATTTCCTCAATTTTCTAATAATAATTTTCATAACTCCACTAATATCATTTTTGGAAGAAAATTGTTTCCAAAAACAAAATATTATTCAAGACTTTTTCCAGCAACCTTGAAATATGTAACCAGTAGGAAAACAATCAGGGGAAGAATAAATGCAAATTATATTTTATTTTACCAATAAAAGTTAAATTTCTATTATTTTGCGTCAACTTTATCCTCTTTTTTCTGTTCTCATGGCGATGATAAAATGTTTTAAAGGTAAGTTTTTGCTCCCCTATCACTTGATAACTTGTCTTTGAAACCAAGGCCAAAAAAGGAGAATGGTCTCCTGCCAAACCCACTGTACATTTGTCTTTAACTTCTTGCTAAATGTGCTCATTTCCATTTCAGACGATTTCCAAGAGAAATCCATCTGTGTCAGGAAACTAGACGTTTTCCTGGATCGCGGCGTTCTGCACAGCTACTCAAAAGATTTCCTCGCTTCCTGGCCAGGAAATTCCAATTTCGACTGTAAAACCTATGTGCACTCCAAAACAAGAAATACAGGAATTATAGCAGTTATCCAGAACACAAAGTTCCGGGGAACTCCCGAGGATTGTAGGGATTATGTGTGGGTAAGTTTATCGCTCTCTTTAAGCCTGAGTCGACCGATATTTAGTTTTGCAATTTCCTGAGAATTCTAGCAATTGTTCTTTTTCAATTTGCTCTTATACTTAGTGTCGAGGGGAGGATGGGAAATGGTGAGAAACAGATAAGGAGGGTGAGGTTAAGCCACGGACTGGGATTAAATAAATGAGTACTTGCTTCTCCACCAAATTGGGTATTTTAATGAAACGTTTTGGGATGAAGGCAATAGAATATAAAACTGATATGAAATGAAACTGAAAAATACAATGAAACTGATCGTGTTTTTGAAAATATTTTGTTTTTACCGGATCGTAATTTTTATTTCATCAACATGTTAGATTTCCTCTAGGGAAAACCTGAAAGCTCTATCAATGGTGATAGCAAATATTACGAACGATAATTACGTCATTAAAAAGAGCTCTGGATGGAATGTGTTGTTTTACAGTAGGATGGGGTGACTTTGTGACAAGGGGTCTATTTTTCATATTTTTATCTCGCGCCACGACCGCTCGTCTCATGAAAGAGATGTACTGGACATTACATTTGTGAGACATGCCGCGACATGTTTGGGCAGCCAGATGGAGCTTCTTAGGACGCATAGTTCTTTCTGATGCCATTGCCTAGCAATGCTATGTTTTACTCTTTCGGAAAAGGAGAGAAACTTTATATTTTGAAAATTTTTCTGTTTAAGACATGTCTTAAACAGGTATGCAAATTTGTTTATGAATATGTTGGTCAAATTATTCTAGAATATCAATTAAATCCAGCCATTTTTGTCGAAAATATGAGAAAAAACTGGAATGCATGCACTTTGTGTGGTGACTTTGAGATACGTAAACCTGTCAAAAAGTCATGCCGCCATGATTTTAGAGAAAATTTTATCATGTTTCTTTTGTCTTTGCAACACTGTGAGAAAGATGAAGACTTATAAAAAGAAGTGGGGTGCAAGGGCCTAGAGAAATTACTGCAACCACTAGATTCGCCATATTTATAGTTCTAAAACCGATTTGGTGTGCAATTTCGTCGGATTGGTAGCAATCAACGTCCAGTAACCGGTGCAAGTACGTTCCTGCAAGGACGAACTGCCTAGTCTGTTAAAGAATATCATGGACAAGCTGCAGGAAAACAGTAAAAATATCCCCAGTCATGATGCAGGAAGAGTGGAAAGATTCAGCTCAAAAAAATAGAATTTTTCCGAAGACTTTCGAAGGCCGTCTTGGAAGAGAGCCTGCCTTCAGTACCAGGAGTGGTTGGTAAGATCTTCATAGAAGTGCTAAACAAAAATAGAGAAGAGGTTATACAGGATGCCATATGCCCCCAAGAGAAGGAGAAGCGAGGATCCTTTGAGGTGAAAAATATCAACTAGGGAACACCCAGTTCATCGCTTGCAAAAATTCTATAGCTTTGCCAAAGCATAAAACACTGGTAAATTAAGTAAATATATTTTTTAAATTGTGACATTATTCTTTTAGCGTACTTAATAACCCAAAACAAATTGTCACAAAGTTACCTCACCAAGTGGGGTGACTTTGTGACGACGTTTTCCCTTTATATAGTTGTTCATATTAAAGATACAGATTTTTTTAGGACATTATCTTTAAAAGAAAGGTTGAAACTATCATATGACGTCATCCGTTTCAGTTCATGTTAAAAATTGATCAGCGTACGGGCAAAAACGTGCAAAACTTGTCACAAAGTCACCCATTCTAAGGTAACCATTAAGAGGAGCATGTTCGGAAGACAATTGAAATTATTATTTAAATCTCCGAAATAGTTTTCGGTTGACTAGGGAGCCATCATGGGGAAAGATGCCTTCACTTGTCCAAGGACGTGGTTAGAGTGAGGATATTCAAATGTTTCACGTCCTTGGACAGGTTAAAGGGGGTTTCACACTGTCAAATTCCGTTCGAGCCTCGTTGAACAATCTTTATCGAATATATATGACGTCATGTCAATCATCATGACTGCGGACATTTCGTCTTGAATGCTCTGGAATCACTTCGTTTCCATCAAATTCATCTTGTCTTGAACGGTTCTAATTTCTATTGAATCTCAAATGGTATTGAAGCGTTTCAACCAGTCAGTGTTTCCGAGCCTTGCCAACGCGACCTTGGAGATGACTATTGACATCATGGCCGTTTAGGAGAGGACCGCTGTGGAAGCCCTCATTAGTTTTTATGAGGAAAAAAGGTGTTTGTACAAAGTAAGCTCCCCAGATTACCACTTCAAGCAGAAGAGAGGTTCGGCGCTGCAAGACATAGCCACTAATTTGTTGACTGTAAGTAAAATTATTATTATAATTGTTTTGGTTAACCTTGACCTATACTTAACTTGTGAGGATATTAACTTATGCAATATATATTGCGTATATATTATATGTGATATCAGAATGCTTCGATAATTTTTGTGATAATATTTTGTACGTTTATTTCCTTAAAATTATAATTTCATTCAGAAATATACATTTCTGAAGCTAGGGCTTGTTTCGTTCAAATGGTGTTGGATATGTTTTTATTTAGATATGTGGTGTTCTCGTAGTGGCCTTTATATTGAGTTTTTTGTAGTACGTGGTTTCAATGAATCCTACAAAGAATTATTTTGTCGTTACCGCCGATATGGTCTTTTAAAATATATGCGTACTCGATACTCCCAACAGTTTCGACCTGGTACCACATTGGAGGACGTGAAAACTAAGATAAATGGCCTCCGCACGCAATATATGGCTGGAAAAAAAACACATTAATCAGGTCGAAGAAGAGTGGAGCAGGAGTGGAAGAGGTTGTAAGGCCAAAATTGTGGTGCTACAATCATTTAAGTTTCCTGGAAAGGCATACGGCACCCAGGAAGAGCGTATATGGTTGCCCAGACAACCGGAAAACCGGGTTCGGAGATTTGAATATACATACACGCTTTCGAATTTGATTTCAGCCACTTAGCAGCTCCGCCCAATTTCGTTTTATGTCAACCAATGCAACCTTAGCCTTGCACCATGGTAGCCTAGTGGCTGGAGTGCATAGGTGTTGGTCCAGGGGTCCCAGGTTTCGGATGCCACCAAACAAAAGAATCCTCAAAAAAGGACGTGGCAATGGCCTCCCTAATCGAAAATGTGAAATTCATTCGTCTGCAGCTTATTCAGGGGTGAGCTCTATCCTCACCTATGCAAAATGGGCCTTCGGGTTGAATCACGAAGTGAGTGAATGATTGACTTTTAGTCTTGATCTCATTTCCTTTCATGTGCCTGCCGCGAGACAGTTCAGCGAGGATGAGAGGAACAGGTGTGGGGACATGTCTTTTGGCTTGAAGTGGTCCAAGAGCGGAAGGCTACCACCGCCATCCGAGTTCATTTCCGCCTTCTCCGGACTTTTCACAAGAATCTCTGATATCTACAGAGATTATGACGGTTCAACCAGCACTGACTCCAGGAAAAGATTCCTGTCCTTTGGGTCCTGGGTTTCGCCTGATTACGTGCTCACGACTGATATCCACATACACAGTCAGCCTTCCCTGGAATATGAGCAGGAATTGCAGTTTGCCATTGCATACACAGGATTCCAAAGTAAGATTATATCCCGCTGGTCGTGCAAGCACTGTGCTACAAGGAGTGCCACTAGAGAGGTGCAATACAAAATGGTCAAAAATTATGCCAAAAGTGAGAGGCGATGAGAAATCATTTGAAACAAGCCATTGATTTTAAAAGATTGCCTTACCTCCCATGTTTTACTTGAGGGTCTGGAAAAAATGGGGCCTCTCTCAAATGAATGTCGGTTTATGGTGATTTTAAGGGGTCCGGGTAAAGAATTAATGAGGCAAAGAATGGTGCAGGTGTTGGTCGAATTGGTGTGTTCTCATTCTTTCCTTGTTGTGTTACTTTGGTGCCGCCTTTTCCTTAGAAGGTGGCCCACATGTAGGGGCGGTTCTATTCTGTCTCGTCTTGACTTGCGTCGAGCTCCCAGTTACAATCGGTGTTCAAAAATTAGCGCAGTGGGACAATGAGCAGCAAGGAGAGTGCATACATTTTTAATTGCTACATAAGACTTGAGAGAGAGCTTTATTTCAAGTTATATTCCTTATGTACAATGTTTTCTTGCACTCCTATTCCTGTGCATTCCTGTCTCTTTCCTGCTATCGTGTGAGTGTGTATCTTTCCTTTCATCCTTGTGTCCTCGTCCATTTCTTCTGTTGGTGAGTAGTGAGCTGCCCCAGTACCATCAATTGGTTACTCTTGTGGGCCAAAGCAAGGAGAGTTTCCTGTGCATAATACCCCGCTGAAATCCTGGATCTAAGCGTCCAGGTAGCGTAACTGGTAGAGCACCTGGCCGGCATTCAGGAAGTTCTGAGTTCGAGTCCCAGTCAGGCCACATTTTTACCCTCTGATTTCTACCACAGCACCGTTGTCCTCATCCTTTTTCCATTGTATGTTCCTATCCCTCTCTTTCCTTACCTCCTAATTTATTTGTATATACATATATTTTTTCATGATAGCAATTGTGTTACCGAAAGCCACGGAAATATATGTCACCCAGTATGGGATGTATGGCCATCAACAGGCAAGGTCACTTGCCCCGTGAGGGTACAGGTTTGGAAGGAAGGGTGGAGAGAAACCCGGTGTCGGAGTAAGACTTTTCTTTAAAACAGGCATCGCTTAACGTACCATTTGACGGATGGGGTGCTTGAATTGTATTGTCTTTCACAAATCACTCAAGCAGGGAGTCTCTGAAAATTCTCCTACTGGATTTAATCACAAACCCTCAAATGTCACTTTAGCCTCCACACCAACCCGGTCCCACAGAAATAATTATATTTTATTATCATTGGTGTGCGGAGGTTACAATACCTCTGCCATTTTATAGAGCTGAGATAAAAGCAGCAAGTGACGCGGAAAGTTTTCTCTTCGCTGTTTCAAATTGATTCAAATGTTGAAGCCATTTCATGATTTTCAGTTGTATTTACGGGACTTTTTTTCTTTTAACAGATTGCGAGGACGCGAACATAACGCAGCCAATGTTCAACTGTGGTTACGGCGTCTGCATATTGAATATATATGTCAACGACGGAGTGGTGAACTGTCCATTCGGAGACTGCAGGGACGAGGGGGGATGCGAGAATGCAATCAAAACCTCGCCACTGATGACGGGTGAGTCGCTCTCAGCCACGCAACAATGACAAGCAAAGATATCGCACTGACCACTAATGTCAACTGTTAGTCAACTGTTCACAGCACGTGTTCCATTTGCTTTACAATCATCTTCAGGTGATGAGTACGTCACGTCATGACGGTGATGACATGTACTTACCTATTGTAAATGATAAATGTAAATAGTACCAGTTGATGAAAATCGAAGCACCCGTTGTTAGCTGTTAAATAAAATATAATATATCTGTTGTAATTAATATCTGTTTATCATTCAATTTGTTTATTGCTCCACGGTATCCTTCCAGTAAACGTCGATTTCATTACAATTTTCTTTACAATTACGTAAATGTACAGCTTTTCGGAGCAGTCAAGATTAACAGTGGAAAAAATGGTATCCAAAGATAGTACTGCCTTCAAATAGCTCAGTTTCATCATTTTATTCCGCTTACAGAAATTAATCTCAACGAAATAAAAATAAATAGCCAACGAAAAGTAAACTTAAAGGCTTCGGGGCGTTTTAAAAAAATTACGCGTTCTGGAGGCAAGTTGTGACATTTATGAATAACTAATGCAAACTGCCGCTAACATTGTACTTAAATTGTGTTCAGCTGGTTGTAAGGGACCACGGACGCCAACTTACAAAAAATATTGGGGGGACCCAAACCAGGGATCTGGCCCCAGAAAATTTGATAAGTAGTAAGTTTTAAGTTTTTTTAAGCATTTTAGAAGTCTTGTGATCAACATTAGAACCCTGATAACTCGAATCTCGATACCTGGACACTCCGGGGAAAATCAACAAGCCTGACACAGTTTTTCCTCACTCATAACAAATTTTTGAGGGGGCTCGGGCCCCCTCAGGCCCCATGGAGTTGGCGCCACTGTAAGGGACCTAGATGTTTTCTCCAATAGATCTTTTTCTGTTCCATATTACATCCACATAAGTCCCCTTCCTACCCATTTGACCTAATTGATGTGGGCATTGTGGACATTGCAATAGTTGCGGTGGATGTTTTGATAGTTTAAGTACATAGTTTAAATGTTTTCCCTATGTCCACAAACCAAGGAAATGACGCTTTGTCAACGAAAGCCAATGCACGCGGTGTGAAAAAATGAAGACAATGTAAGGACCATCTGATCAACACCGTGAAAATCTTCCACCCTACCCCCAAGGCGGAATGGAATGTTTTTTTGTACCCATACTATGAGGTCAAAAGGTGAGCATTTTAAGATTTAGTTTGTGTCAAACAAAACTTTCAATCTTTTCAAATGTTTCTGTCAAATTTCATCCAAATTGCTAAACTTTGAAGGCTAAAATTAGAGATCAAAACTTACACATTAGTAATGGTATATACTCGTAGCAATGGTCTGTATTCATACATGAAGGAATTATATAATTAATTTTCATTTATTAATATTTCAATTTTATTGCTGATTTTATTCACATCTGTACCAAAATTTAGCCATTACCTAAAGCCAGATACCTAAAGGCCAAATCTAATGTATTATACATAATGCAGCAAATAGAACTTGCAAAAGGGTGATAGGAAAAAAAGTAATGATTAGTCAAAATGACTCATGCTTTGACGGACTGGAGATTGGCCTCCAGCATCGTTAAATATGATATAACAAGATGGGCTATAATGAGTTTTAGCCCTTACATATCGGACAGTGAAGATGGAATTTTCCCGGCACTTCTTCAAGAGGGACAGGAGCTGGGATTACTCCCCATGGTAAGGATATTCCGCTCCTGCCTTGCATATGGGTATATCCCAAAGAAGTGGAGAGCTACCAAAGTTGTCTTTATCCCAAAACCAGGGAAGACAGACTAAACTTTGGCCAGCTCATTTAGGCGCATCAGCTTAATGTCTTTCCTGCTGAAAACGCTGGAGAAGATAGTTGATAGATATATCAGAGATGGCCCCCTTAGGGACCATCCTCTGCATCCACATCAGCACGCCTACCAGAAGGGCAGGTCTGTGGAAACTGCACTCCACAACCTAGTCTGCAGGTTAAAGAATGTACTGGAACATGGTTTGTATGGGTTTGGAGCCTTTCTAGATATAGAAGGAGCCTTCAACAATACATCCTTTGAACAAATCTGCCTGGCAGCAGACAGGCATGAAATAGACAGGAATGGATACATGCTTGTGCAGAAAACTGTTACCGCCAGCCTTGGAGGGAGCTCGCTGATGGTGACTGTGACAAGAGGGTGTCCACAGAGTGGGGTATTACTATGGAATATGGTAGTTGACAGTTTACTGTCAACTACCATATTCAACAACGCCGGTGTATTCACACAAGGATATGCTGATGATATTGTGATCTTGGTTTCAGGCAGATTCCTAGACACAGTATGCGAGCTTTTGCAGAAAGCCCTAGATAGAACAGTCCAGTGGTGTTCCGAAACAGGACTCTCTGTTAATCCAGATAAGACCAATCTTGTTTTCTTCACTAAGAAGAGAAAAAGAGAGGGATTTACTTCCCCTTACTTCCTGGGAAAGAGACTAAAGCCGTCCTCATCGGTCAAATATCTTGGAGTCATTTTAGATTCCAAGCTCAACTGGAGAGAGCACATGGATAGCAAACTCAAAAAAGCATGCGCCTCACTATGGGCATGTAGAAGAGCCCTTGGCAAATCATGGGGCCTTCAACCCGGAGCCATTAGCTGGTTATATAATGCAGTGGTGAAACCCAGTTTCATCCACTGCTCAATTTTATGGTGGAAGAAGACCAAATAAATTACTGTTAGGAACAAGCTTAACCACTTACATAGAATGGCCTGCATGGGCATCGCAGGAGCAATGAGGACGACTCCAACCTTGGCGATGGAAACTCTGCTGAACCTAGCCCCACTCTATGTGGAAGTGGAGGTTCATGCAAGAGCCACCTTATACAGATTGAGAAATCTAGTAATGTGGTATGACAGAGGAAATTTCTCTGGACACGGACAACTGTGGAAGGGACTGAGGGAGTCTGGCACCATTTTTGAGATGGGGTCGGATTCCATGACGACGACGTTCAATTCTTCACCGCCTCTTTTTAAAACCCACTTTCAAAACAGGGAATGCTGGGCAAAAGAAGAGGGGAAAACCCTTCATAGTGGAGCCCAAGTGTGGTTCACGGATGGCTCCATGAAAGAAGGGAAAGCAGGGGCAGGTGTTTACAGCCAGCCCCCCTAGGAGCATACATGTTCTCCTGGGAAGATATGCCACAGTGTTTCAGGCAGAAATTTTTGCTATCCTAACCTGTATTCACGCTATTGAGGAGACAGGTCTCTACAAGAAACCGATCCATGTATGCGCCGATAGTCAGGCTGCTCTAAAAGCCCCGAACTCACCTTGGTGCAGGTCCAAGCTATTGGCTGAATGCTACGAAGCACTCAATATTTTGGGCAGCCGTTGCAAAATAGAACTTTTCTGGGTACCGGGACACTCAGGTATTACCGGATACGAGAAGGCGGATGAACTGGCTAAAGGTCTGGTTTCGCTGGTGCGTCCCACGGCTGCGTCCGACTGCCACGGCCCACCGTCACTGACTCGTTGTATGTACTACACGTTGTTTATTAGTAAGTTTATATCATTGGCACACACATAATTCACTTCCTTCGTTCATATACAATGGGTCGGTCAATGCTCATAAGTTGAAAAACACGTTCCTGCAGCTAAATTGAAGCTCCTTCTTCAATGAAACCTTCATTAAAATGTCTCTCAGTTCAAAACCTTCTGATCCAGTGAAGCCCCCAGTTCTTCGCAAAGGGTCCCAGACGGCACAGAACCCTCCGTATCTAATTCGTATGTACATAGTACCCATTGACTACGGGGATACTATGCCGCTCCGTCGCTTTTCGTCAATGGATAATTTCCATTCGCGGCCTGTCGACGAAGCGCGTACGCAGCATGTGAATGTCCACTATGAAGCACGTACGATAGGATACGAAGCGCGCAGGAACACAGCACTCAGGCTAATCTCAATCGATTGGGTCGAAAATTAGATATATCGTAACTCGCACGATCGAAAAATGTGTCGAACGCAACACAATCGATAGCTACCAACCGTAGCGAGAATGTTATGAATCATTATGAATTGTAAGTTCTCAATGGGTAAATAATACTATATCATGAATTCTAATTACCATGATACAGTACTATTTACCTATTGAGAACTTACAAAACTTATTCAGCCACTTTAATAGCTGCAAAAAATGAGATTCTCAAGGCTGATTCACGCATCCCCAGCATCCAGCATTATTAAGTGGCTCGTACTTACTTGGAAACCTTGAGATGTTAATAAGAGTAAATTCTTATTAATTTTGACACTAAATAAGACATCACATAGCCCACGAGCATTAAAAAGCTTACCCTAAAGCCTGACGAAATAAAATTTTTAAATAAAAATTGCCGATGAAACAGGATTGCTGACACATCTGCTATTATTGTGATCGAATTCATCAAAATTCAAGCAAAAATTAACGTATAGTTCAGTCTCAGCTACTAAAACTTACCCATATCAGGCGCTAAAGTATATGAAAAATTATTTGGGATGAGTAAAAGTCTCTAGGTCACTGCAGTAAATGTATCAACCTATTAAAAATATGAAAGTCCTGCCAAATCACCATCATAAACACTTGTAAAATAAAACATGGTATCTCTTAGATCACACCTCCGATTTTATACTTCCTTTGCATGAAGTCACCACCACAAGAAATTTTAAAGAGGCAGGAAAGACAAAACCCACAGAAATACAATACATATATTATGTATTTTCTATTGTCAACCACAATAATATTTCCAATTTTCTCTACTATCCCACATCTAATTTAGCGAAACAATTACTCTTATTCTCTTTCGAATAGAAAATTATTTAAAAGAGGACTGGTCGATACATAAAAACTATCTTCAATACTTTCTCCGATGAACGTCCACTATCACAGCATCAACTTGCACAAATCAAATCCACATCCACAAATATGTCACTTCTGCCACAATGTCTGTCTTCTTGGCGACAGGTAACAGTGAAGCAATGGTACCTTCCTCCAATCTGGGCACCTTCAATTCAGCAAGAATTTTCTCCTCGTCTTCTCGTCCAAGGCCACAGATTATTTTCTGATATCACAAGGTGCGATGTGAAGCTCACACACCTAAAATTAATGAATAATAAAATACCATGTAACTTATTAGGTCAAATAATTTCCAATTTTTGGTATTTCTGCATGAAAAATCAAATTACTAGGCTCGTAAATATAGTAAATACTTGTATGCCTGATATTTTTATTGTTTTAAACTATAGCATAAGATAATTTGAAATGATGAAAGCCGACGTGTAATACACCATAGGGCAAGCTAAGAAGCAATATTCGATCCTATAAACTTGGCAGCTTATTCCTAGTTTCTCCTTTAACCACACGTTTACCGAATGAATTAATACAAAAAAGACAACTAAAATGCAAGAATTTTCAAAAGAATTGCTGCTACAATATTTTGAATCACCATTTTTAGTACTGAATAGTACTATAGTACTTCAGTACTGATTAGTTCGGGATGTTGATGCATCAACATCCCGAAGCCACTTCTAACTTAACATTACATCCAAATAATTACAGCGAGAAAGAGTACATACCTCACAGTTTTTCGTAGGGGTGAAATGTTTTCTTCTTATCGCCCAAATGCACTTCTTCTTCAACTCAGGAACCTTTTCTTCAAGAACAAGGAATCTTTTGGAAAGCTAAAATCTTGAACCATGTCCCGGAGCTTCCATTACATCCCGCCAATACACACACGAAAGGCATTTTTAACAAAAATATCTCACAAACATGTTTCTGAAGCCCAGTGAATGAAATTAAAGAATAAGGGAAACTTCACCATTACCAGACACTCTATTTTTCACAAACTTAACCACAAAAATCCCTGAAATGTGGTGAGACGTGACGTAAACAATGTGATCTCCAACGGCTTGTGCCAGCTTGTGAAGGCATGTGATCTTTCTAGGAGGATATGGCACGATAGCACCACCCGTGAAAGAAAATAGTCCCAGACCGAATACAGTTTTATCGATGAGATACAATTTTATCGATGCATATGAGTTTGCCAGTCCTCTTGCATCTTTTTTCGTCATTAAAGGAAATAAAGAAATAAAACCTTTTTAGTAACTTCCTAAGCGCGATTTTTGTATCTTGATGGTCCACCCTCGTATTCAGGTACGAAAACTTCCTGTGCCATCTGGGGTGATATTTGTTGTTGGGTCTACATTAGCATCGAACTCATATTGTGGCCGCTGTTGCATCTCTAACAACCATCCCTCAATAAATTATGAAGGAAGTATGCTGTTATTATCCGTGTTTCGCATATTTAAGGGGTAATCAATATTGGTGGATAAAACACAAGAAACACTTGACTTAGCAGTCCAAATGCATTTTTCGTTGCTCTACAAGCACAATTTTACCTGTTATTTAATACAATCTTGGCTCTCTCCACCCAAGATTAACTTTTTTATATGGCTTCATTATGTGTTTCACCTCCAATGATAACATGGGGAAAAACCTTATGACACATGGGAAGTCTTTCATCTGGCGGGAAAAATTTGATTTACAGAATATACCACTGCCTCCTTCTTTTCCATATGATCCAACATCTCTGGCAACAAAATAACAATTAGCACCAACCGTGGCTAGTAACACAATAGAAAAGTAGTCCTTTTAGTTAAAGAACAAAGATCCACTGGCTTTTGGGCAGAATATTCTAACGTATTTTCCATCAACAGGGAACACACAATTTGGAAAGTTTCATCTCTCCCAAAAATCCAAAGCATTCTTCTTCAAAGTCTTATGACTTCGTGGGGTAGTTTACAAAGGTACTAAATGGCTACGCAATTATGCTTTTAGTGTTTCTTTAAGTATCACAATTTAATAACTGTATGAAATATGAAAAGCAAAGCTCAGTGACTGAAAGGTTTCTCCTGTAGTCTCCTGTAGACACTTGAAAAAGATTAATCCTTTATTAGTTGACTAATTGATATTTTTTTCTTTTATCATAAAGGGGATGACTGTAAAAAAAAGGTGGAAGAATGAAAGGGACAATTACTTAAAATACAAGCGAAAGCAAAAGCTCGGAACAGGCTCTGCTGCATCTGTCAAAACGTCAAAATGGCATCGAAATTGAGCTGTTAGACCAAAATACATCTGAACCATTGTTGCTAGAAAAATTGTGAAGAAGAAACAAAATTCAGACGATTCAAGAGCGCTAACCCCAGACTCAAATTATACACAGAACTGTACGAAATTGGGGAAGACTTCAAAGGCAGCTAAGTATTATTTTAAGGATGGCTGAATATTTTGAAGAGAGAGCAAGAAAGAGATTGCAAATAATCAAAGACATAAGAAGACAATGAAGTTGACAATTTCGTGAAAATCATGGATTTAAAAATGAAAAAAGCATCCCCAAAGTTAATTGCGAAGGCTCAATGTATCAGAAGAAAATCATCGTCCATTTCCACCAAGCCAACCTCTTGAGAGCGAACAGCTACTGAAATGCATTTTCTGCTCAAAACAATGTTGTCGGGCCGCCGCCGTCTTGCGACCGGGACGCCCGAAAGAAACCACCCTGCCGCAGCGTCCAACCGCGACGACTGAACGCAGCAGTCGGACACAGCTGCGGGACGCTCCAGCGAAACCAGACCTTAAGGCTGGCGCTGAACAGAACCCATTGGTCCAGAACCAATTATGCCAGTTCCCCCTCAATGGGGATGGCTGCAATCTAAGTGTGGGGATCAACCCAACAGTCAAAAATCTGTCGAGAAACACCGGGGCTACGTCAGGCAAGAACTCTTGTAGAAGAGCTCTCTCCTAGACTCGAGAGAAGACTTCTCCATATGAACAGAAGGCAATTGCCGGTATTTTGTCAAATTGACGGTAGTAGGCCTGCTTACAGGACACTATCATGTAATGAGACATATGCACCTGCTGGGGGTAACAGACTCAGATAGGTGTAGATGGTGTGAGATGGAAGAAGAAACAACAACTCATCTAATATGCGAGTGTCCCGCAATCATGAGGACTCTATATAGACACCTGGGCTCACCTTTTATAGAGCCCAAGGAAGTAAGAGATCTTCCCATTGGGGACCTTTTGTCCTTCGTCAAGGACATTGGCCTCTTTGGGTGATCCATTATCGGTGGTTAGCACAATGGACCTACAGGTCTAAGTGCCCTGGGAGCTGATCCCCCACCGCATTAACGAATCTATCTAAATGTAGCCATTTAATACCTAAAGCCCAAATCTAACGTATTATACGTAATGCAGCAATTAGAACTTGCAAAAGGGTGAAAGAAAAAAGTATTGATTTGTCAATATGACTCACCGCATAATATTGAACGATGCACAAGAAATCTCGCATTTCCAGTGCTAAAGAATTGATTTTGCCCCTTTTCTTTCCATTTTGACATTATTAACCGAGTTCATTTATTACAGTTAGTATTAACTTGAGGATACATTAGTTCTGCTAAAAAGAAATAATTTGGAACGAACCAAGTTTGAATTGCTTGATTTTTCGGATTAAATGATAGTAATAAAAATTGTTTGAAAAGAAGGGATGAATCTTCTTCGTCACGTAGTGGATAGGATGGCGTATATAACTGGACGAGAGTGTGCTCGATTTAAACTCCTTCTTCGTCGACACAACCACTTTCATATGCTAGTGACTCATACGCGCTCCTGGGACATAGGCAGTCCTAAATCCCTTATACAAATGTCTTGTGTTGTATTATTGTGCAAAAATTTTCGTCATGGAGATTGTGATGTTCGGATTAGCGTGACTCCACAGTGCACGTAAATTATAATGGTTATCGATAACTAAGTTCTAACAACACGTAACTCAAAAATAGCAGCTTTTCAGGAGAGCAAAATAACGATTAATATTTTTTTTACTTGTACACTGAAATTAAAAACCAAAAGTTCATATAAAAGCGAGAAAGAAACATTCAATTGCGAACAAAGAGCTGTTTTTTCAAAGAGCAAGGGGGGGCGCCCCCCCCCCTTGCGGGTCCGCTTGCATTGCCGAACATTGTAAAACCACAATTTTAACTTTTTTATATCATAAGATGGCATTGTCTTTTACATGTTTATAATCACTTTAAATAAAATTTTCATATACTTTGCCTGTGACTTGATCATCTTTTATTACGATAAAAGTAAAGACAACTCAAGATATGTTGCGCCCCCCCTTGAGTTTTTTCTGTATCCGCCACTGTTTAACTCTAGCATGCCCGACCAATCCTTACACCCAATTATGCCTAAGTGGGTCGTTTTGACCCGATGTGACAATGTTTGCATTTTTTACTCAAAATACTTAATTCCTTCCCAGTTTATTTATTAATATTGTTTATAAAGCATTTTGGAGGGTAGTAGAAAATTTGATTAGGATAAAAATATTAAAATTGTAGTTATTCTACAATTTCTGTGGTGTTATGGGAAACTAGCTTCCACAAATTTGTGAATACCTATCACTTTTCATCTGACGGGTTTGGGAAGTACGATGAATGTCAATGTTATCAGTTCCAAAAAAGTTACAATCACATTGTGACAATAAATCAGTATAAATCACACCGTTAACTTGAATACAATGGGAAAGTAGAAAGGCTTCAAATGGATTTGATAGTCTGGGTCCACAGTGGCGCAGCACAGCACAGCGGCGAGGGGATTTTGGGGGATAAAACCCCCCCAGAGCTCACAGAAATTTTTAAGTTACATCTTTTTTTACTTAATTGGATTAATATTGCTTGCGGAATAGTGTGATGATTAACAAAATATCCCTCAGAAGGCCGTAAAACTAAATATTTTGAACCATTTATCTTAATTTTTTTCCGTCGGAGGGCCCCCGCACCTCCCGCTTATCCTGGAGGGCATACCACACCCCCAGGCACCCAGTGTTAGTTGTGCCTGAAACCTCCTCCTACCTTAATTCCTCGCTGCGCCCCTGTGGGTCCAAATGACCCATCCGGGCATGGCAAAAAATGTACAAAAAAATAATATCAGGCATAACTTTCGCTCAGTGGTAAATCAAACCATAGAGTAAGTATATTATAGAGGGCTCACGGCATAGGAGGAAAGCGTATCGACAGTTTTAATTCTCAAGGAACGGATAGATGGCTCCGGAGGTTCGACTGAAAGGCTAGAGAGACATAGTCAAGGTCGTTCTTGCTGCCTGCCCTCTTCCCCTTCCTTTCCGCCCTCCCCTCTTCTGAACTCTCGGTCAGTCCCGCAAGCATCGCCCCAGGCCGTGTGAAGGCGATCGTCGCCACGAGCTGAAATCCTCCCAGCACGCTGAATCAGGGCGGCAGGCGGCAGTGTCCTATTTAGGGATTTCTTACTCGCTTGGCGAGCTGCGTCTTCCACGAATCATTCCCTCTTCCCTTCCTCTTGGCTTTCTCTATTACTACTGAAAACAGTTTTACAACATGCAGCTGTGAGTAAGTGTTGAAACGGTCTCATGCACTTCAAAAATTGCCGTCCGAAAGCCAAGCAGAAGAGAGAGGGAATTTTTTGGGGGGCCGGGGCCCTGTAAACCCTTCATAAAGTAAACGAATAGGCTATCAGTTCGATAGGGTCACGGAAGTGTTCTGGACCCCACGGATTTTGATGAAATTGTGAGAGGAGATAGGCTCGAATATGGAATGGACGTTGGAGGGGTTTTACATTCAGCAGTGTAATACCTTGCGAGACAGAATGATTCCTTTGACGAAGTACTGCAGCCTTCCTCAATGCGGTACTGGAAGATAAACAAATGTGAGAGATATTGGTATTTTGTCAGGAAGCATGATACTGAGCCACTTTGTGAAACCTTCTGGACTCCATTAAATAAGGTAATGAATTATAATCCGTGAATTAGTTCCACGATGAAAATTTGATGCGAAAGTGGAGACACATTTAAGATAGTGGGAGTTTTTGGTTTGGAGTTTCTTATTTGAGGAATAAAGAGCGTATAAAACGTAAAAATTTGTGAATAACAGCATGCAAAAATATACAAAAGAATTAACATTTATCTAAATTAAAGCTGGTTGCACTTTCCCTCAATCTATTAATACGTACGACGCGTTTCGGTTCACCGAGACATCCTCTAATAAAAAACACTGTATCTCATATAAACATCACCATTATACCTTTGAGAAAGGGGTGGGGAGGATTTGACATGTTTCAAGAAGGGGTGGGAAACAGGCGTACTCAGTGGAGATAGCGAAGAAAGATACAAGTGAAGACGAACGGGAAACCCAAGGTGGTAAAAAGACTCTAGTCATAACTGTAGAATAACGACACGTGGGAAGAACCACAGAAAATGGGAAGGCCGAGGGGACGGGGGGGGGGGGGGGGGGTTGAGAGGAGTAAAAAGGGGGTAGGGTAAAAAGAGAAGCGGCGTGTCTTTAGAAATGGAGAGCGAAGTAGGAAAGAGGCGGGGGAGAGGAGTCCCCGCAGAGTAGTTGAGGAAGGAGTGAGAATTAGCAGGGGTACATGGAAGGGATAGCCAGTGGAAGAAAATGCTCAACACAATAAGGAGAGAGGGTGGGCGGATGGAAAAACCCTGTGGAGGTTGGGGTTGGTTAAGGCGTGGGTGAAGAAAGAATTTGACCATTTGTTTTCCGGATAGGCATCTTAGGGAGAGGAGAGTGGATGACAAACTCTCGTTCATTCATGAGCATATTTATGTCACTTTATACTATTTCAAATTGCTCAAAAACATCAAGCCTTGTGCCCTTTCTTTCGAAGTGGAGAACTTCTGGTTGAAAATGACCAGAATGAAAAGTCTGAGGCAAGTGTTTGGCGAGAAGTGACGTTTCATCCCCATTTTTCCAGCACCTTTTATGTTCTTTTATGTTCTGGTAATGAAACTTCTGCCTGTTTGACCAATGTAACACATGTTGCATGATTCGCAATTCACTTTGTGAATGCGGGATTGATGGATGTGTTCTATTTTGTCTTTGTTACTACACAGAACTTTACAGGGGTTGTAGAACGAAACATTGAATATATTTTTGGGGAATTTGCGAGCGAGCCTGTTGGAAAGGTCTTCCACAAACAATGACCGTCAATATTTTTTAGAATTTTCTGTGATGGGGGAAGGGAGCAAAGCTGTGAAATGGCTCGCGTTATCAACTCTCTCTGAAGGATTTTAGTTATAGTACTAAACCCCTTCCAGTTCGATTTGTGTTCTGAATATCGTGCTCCTATTCTTCACTTATTTATTCTGTGGTTCTCTTTTAAATGGTGGGTAATGAAATGATATTTTGTAATTTGTAATCAACGTAGAACCGTGAAATAAAATGCGATTATTAAACATGGAGAACACAGCTATTGCTCCCAGAATAAATCATTTTAATCCTTCCAGCGCATCATGTTTCATGAAATTTGAATTATTTATGTATACTATGTACGTTTTAAGATTCTTAATCTTTCGAAATAATTATATTGTTCCTCAAAATAGTGCTAAACCTATGAAAATTCGATAACAAGATTCACTCGCCATTGTGCGGTTTGGCGTCGAAAGTTCATGACGACGTAGACACGTCATTACAGCGCAAGGGGTTAAGCTGCAGCCATTTGAAATTGCAATTGATTTTACTGTGGAAAGTTCATTTTCAAATGTGGGGACCTCATGGTAAGGCGGTCTGTTGGGCGATAAACATTATTATTGTACCATAAATAGTTTTGGTTAGCATACATTTCTATAGGCGATGAAGTTCACAAGCACACTGTTATCAATGTTGCCGTCTCTCGTAAGTAACAAGGTTTTTTTGTACAGGTACAGAAGTAAATAGATTTTTTTCACCAAAGGAAACTAGCTTGGAGCTGGATGGTAACGAAGTTTCTGTGACAAGATAATGGAGGTCTAAATACTAGATTTTGGTGAAAAAACAGGCAATTGCCTAAATATGATATTTAATTTAGAAGCTAACTTATAGGAGGGTAAGACTATGCACGAAACCACTGGGCGAACAGGCGTTATCTTTATGAATCTTCAGAAGACCATAAAATCTTGGTGGTTGAGTATTCATCTGAAGTAACTTCTTCTTCCCACTGTCACTGAATAAATTAGAGCAGGAATATGAAGCTTTTTTAACACTTTTTTGGAATCTATCTGTTGGATCACGGGGGAGAATCACAAATGAGGTATCCTCCAACTCATTATCACATTTGGCGATGTATGAGACCTTATTACGGATTACTACACTGTTCCTTTTGTCTGCCTTGGAAATAATCAAATTTTCTTTGTTTCACTTGTCATTGATTGATCAAAATCAACTTGGTTGTGATTAACTTTCATGCGATGAGATCCACTTGGATTAGCAAAAAATGGAACTAATTATATCTGCACAGTTGTTTGATGCCTACACTATCGCGCCGGAGGGCTACTTGTACATCGACTATGTTGAAGATTTTTTGCATTTGGTGGAAGATTTTTAACCTTCAGAAAACACATCATTAGTTTTTACTCGTGGGGAAATAAGTCCCTAACATTGGGGCAAAATGACGGCTATACCTCGGGAAAATCATTGATAGATGACGTTAAAGCCACTCAGAGGAAGTGTCTCCGGAAAGGCTCGTCAACAGGTCGGTTGCAGTTCGAAGTTTGGGCTCAAAACTTTATGTTGCATACTTGAAACAAATCTCGAATTAGTGTTGAAAATCAATATTGTAATGCATGCCTAGTTATCTAAGACAAAAAAATGGTTTTACACTGTTACATTATGTTCGAAAAGTAATCAATGTCTTATATGCATAGAATCAAATATTTTGTAACAATTAAGGAATGGATAACTCCAGATTCTAACGCGATGGCCTACGATGCATTTTTTTATTATTAGCATACGAATTAGGATTTCCCATGAGGCGTACGATGCAAATTTTGTTTGCAGTTTCCATTAACAAAACTGCATGATAGGAGGTTTAATTCCAAACAAGGGATGGGAGGAGAGTTCAAAGATGAGGGCGAGGGTAAGGAAAGGTAGGCAAATATCTAACGAATTTGGAAAAGAAAAAATGGAGAGATAGCATGAATAGCTTAGAGAGTTTCGGTGTCCCTTTGAGGGATTAGCAAGTGTCGGTGGTGAAGGATGGGTTGGGAATTTACAAAAGAAAACCACGCGGTAGGTGGAGCTTAACAGGGAGTAGGAGGAGAGGAATTCAAAACAGAACGGAAAATCCAAACGGTGGGAGAGAGTGCCGTTTCTTACTACGAGGGTGCCATAGGGAAGGGTTAGTTTATAGAAGAAAAGAAACAGGTGTTGAGGAGGCGGGGTACATAAGTGAGTGTAGCTACACAAAGGGATCAAGATTTAATTGAGAAAGAATGTGGAAGACAGTGTAGAATGGTTAGCAAGCAATCGACCGCGTTAAAATTGTTATTTAAAAAAATAATTTCTCGCTTTCCTAAAATTTCCGATATTATACCCTAGTTTTCAGTAATAAAGCCTCACATTTTAAAATGCACAATCAAAGGTAACTAGATTTACATTAGAAATCGTGCGAAGAGTGTCGTTGTCCTACATAACAAATAGGAGTACTGAATCAATCGCAATTTTTTTCTTTTTTGCCGAAACTGATAGTAAAATTAAAAACATTTTATTTCCAAATAACGGTTGTAAAGGTTGAAACAGAGAAATGTTAAAGGTTATGGATTGCAATGCCTTTGGTATGAAAACTAGTTACATGCTGTTACAGCAGGATCTTTCAGCGCTATACATGGTTTTATGCTGGATTCCCACAGTTTTCTGGCAGAATTCAGTATGAATGAAATCCTTTTTCTTCTTTTTATTTGTTTTGTAATATCTTTTGGCTTGGGTAAACCGATTATTAAGGCAATAATTAGGTACTTTTTGAATCGTCATTTCAATGATATAATTAACGGCAAATTCACCTTAAATATCTTTGTTTATACTACTATTTGTACTTGATAATTAGCCGGAACGGTTCATGATCTTATCAAGCTAACATTTCTGACCTTCCAAATATGTAAATATATGTTATTGCGGTTACCTCAGGGGGAAGACATGATCTTTGAGTTCTTGCTATCAATTTTTTATAATTCTAAAATCCAAAAAAAAGCCTTCAATCAGTGATTGTCTGCATACAAGAGATACGAAAATGTTATTTCCCGAGTGAGTAATGTTATTTCATTGTGCACTGTAATTAACTATATAATGTAAAAAAAATAATGAAAGACATTTATTCTCTTGGGTGAGTTAATGCTTCAATACATGGTGAAATTGCATCGGTTGTCGGTTTTTGAAAGTTTGTTTGGTTTCGGAGGAGAGGCAAAAAAAACGGGATGAGAACCCCCGCCCCAACTCTGAGCGGCAACACCAAGGGTAATTCCCAGATACCAAGTTTCGCTAGGAATTCCGAGACCACCCAATTTCTCCCGCGGAGAGAGTCATCGCTCCAAGCTACAGCTTAAACACGTCTATTTCAAAAGGGAGAAGCAGTAAATGTTCTCACCCAAGGAAAGGGTTTTTCTCGGGAGAGGTCGATGCGTGGCCACTCATGCAGCTGGATGAGAAACACCACCAAACACCAGCACCAGAAAACACGTCACCTTATTTCTGATTGGTGCTTGTAGGTACTTGTCAACAGAAGTCCTCCAATGGGGTTGACTAAAGTAAAGTAAGGGGTGGACCGTCGAAACCTCCTCACAACTCCTTTGGTAGTCTCTCCAGAGTTTGCAAACATTCTGTTCGTCGGCATCGTGTGAGTTGGAGCTCGAGAAAACCAGTGCACGTGCGATTTCCACAGAGCATAGCCATACTATTAATGCGCTAAGGCGGAAGTACTCTATTAGACATCGGTGAACCGATATCCACGTCTAGTGATAATATCTACTAAGAAGATTTGATTGGAATACATTCCCCAAGAGAAGAAATGCTGTGCTACACCTGAAGAACGGCTGAAGCTTCCCCCGTTGAATCACCACGGAAGTGGCGGATGGAAGGTAAGTCATTTCATCACTATTCTTATTTTACTTATGAAGTGAGCTTGGAAAGAATTCTGATGATATTTCAATAGGCGATTATTGTATGATTCTATGCGCCTTTTCGCATGAGTTTCTTTCGTCTTTAATTAGCATAGGTACTAGGCTTTTTTCGACGATTATTGCTTGGTAAATATACAAGATGCCAAAAAACGTAATTTAATATTTATTTTTAATTTAACTATTGCACTTTGACCTTTCCATTATAGTCAGATTTCCGATTACCATTTTAATCAAATTCCATCATATTTATTTCATATCTCTATGCCTTTAATTATTTTCTATCGACAATTACAATTATATTTATGAAGACGCGCAGTGTTAAAATAAATCAGGGAATTAAATTTGCCTTGGATTCAAATAACTAAATAGAAATATTTTATTAAGAGTTGCTTTATACCACATGATTACAAGAAAGATTCCAACTACGTACTGTAGTTTTTTTATTTTCCATTATTTTTTTAGAATTGTGGTTAATATTGGTGTGGTTTAATGACGCAAAATAGCGGGCCCTTTTTCAAGTAAAATCTGGCATAAAGTAGACAGTATCTTTAGTTTGAGAAATAAATGCTATACCATTTTTCATCACAGTATTTACCAGAGATATTTTAAGAGTACTGAGGAAAAATCTTGGACAAAACTTTTCGGCTGCAAAAATGCACGCAATTTTTCGATCACGCTTCACGTCCCGACTCAAAGACGCGGGGATTAGAGACTCAGTGACACCGTACAGTGGACTGAAATCGAAAAAAGCTGGTCAAAAATTGCTCCAGTCTTAAGTATTGCTAAATTGATGAAACCGTTGGTGAATTGTGTATTCCCTTTCACTGCTGTTCAATCTCCGGAAACCTTCTCCTCACATGCGGCGAAAATGTTAAAATGCGTTTCCTGGGCCCATGGAGTACGTACTTCCAGGATGGGTGTGGTACACCCTCCGAAGGGTCACTAATCCCCGACCCTATCCTCAAAGAACTCACCCTCGCAGGACTGTCTCATCGGCCCTACCAGTGGGGGCCCTACCTCCGGAAAAGTGACCGCTCTGACTGCAATTTGAAAATCAATCAATTAATCCGATCATCGAAATATGATTGTTTTCGTCGCACTCCTGCCAATCAAGCAATCAAGTACGTCTTTGAACCGTGTTTCTGCGATAAAAAATAACGATTTTGTTAACTTTGCAACAAAACGTGGCTGCGGACCACCGGAAAATGGCCATTATATCAAAGTTAACAAAATCATTATTTTTCATCGCTGAAACACGGTTCAAATATGTAGTATTCATTATGTAGTCAATAATAGTTTCAGGAGGACAATAAAAATTAAAAATAGGTAAAAGTTATGCGGTTGCCAGGAGCAACTTGAAAATTTGATGCGGTGGTATCAAGGGAAAGATAGAATTTCTTCTAGTGTTAACAGCGATTTAATGATCTAATAGCTTTTCATAAGGCAAGTGATGATTGAAAATTGCTATAGAGTCTTTTAAACAATAAATTTTGGTCATTGAAGCTTATATAATAAGGAAGAATACCATTTACAAATATTTTTATTGCTACTTGATCAAAAACAAATGCGTGCCAATTTATATCCGATTCTGAGTCTGACAATGAAGACTTCTCATGTTCTAAAATATTTTCGCTATTAATTCGAAGATTTTTTATCTTCTTCGGCAATTTTTTTACTTTACGGGGAACCCCCACAGAGGAAGAAATCGAAGGATCTGATGTAAGCAGAAGCGTATGGAAAAGGTAATGGGTCGCGGAAATCCTAGAAACTTCCCTGATGTGTTTTATACAATATCTTCTTATATCCTTGTGGTGGGCTTCCAATTCCTCTTCAGAAAGCTGCCCAATAGGAAGTATGGCAGTTTTCACAATTTCCGCCTTATGTATTAAAACTTTGTACATAGTTGATGGCATTTGATACCATGGATAAAGTTTGACATATATTTTAGTAGTTTTAAGGCAGTAAGCTGAGGAAACCGTATGATTTACTCGACGTCCAATCGATGCAGCTCTCAACATTACTAAGAAGCGGGTAATCAGATCCTCCGACATTCCTGGATTAGGACTATTTGTGGCACTATATTAGGATTGTCGATTACTAATAGTTTACCAAATCACGCAATAATAACATCCAAACTCATGATAGGTAACAGACGGGATTCTTCTGTCTTTTTTTACCTTTTTACCCTCATCGAGGAGGAGAGTGCGAAAAAGGATATTTCATGACACCGCGCAGCCTTTGTCGTTATTCAACGGGTATTTACGAAGATATTTTTCCACTCTCTTTCCTTTTTACCATGCCATATTACCGCGACAAACTTTTAGTAAATAATTTAATAATTTTTGGTGAAGGATAATGAAATGTAAGGATAAAGGGTAAAGGATAATAGTTTTTCAAAAGATATATCTTTCGTATTTTATAATAAAGTGGACATTATGTCAGGTAATTTAAATTTGCTATTGAAAGTTTTACCATTAGATATCCCATCAGAACATAAATTATTCAGAGATTATGCCTTTTTCAATTTTAAATCAAAAGAGAGAATGATAAAAAGAGTGACTACAATATGAAGAAGGTGGATTTAAACTCATAAAACTTCAATAAATTCAATACTTCAGTCTTCCAAGTAACCTTGGCCATCAATACCATCTAATTCTCCGTCACTTACATAAAAAACCAGATTTTTCCTTAATTCTTTCGGTATCTTTCTTGATATTTTCGGCTTTGAAGTTACGGTAAACGAAAAAAATGGATTCGACGTAATCAATTATTTGACAGAGGTCGTGATTTGTGGCTACTCTTGTTAGTGTTACTACTAGTGTTTCCTGATGAACCTGTGGCCACATTTTTGGTGGTCCTTCCCCCTTCCCGTCGCTTGAACGATACCACATTAGCAAGCTTATTGTTAGCGACGCACACATTCTTGGTAGACGATAGATTGTTACGAACTACAGTCTGTCATTAAGTTTATTTTATATGCGAATAAGTTTGCTCCGATTGATATTAATTGTTATTTGTAAAATCTATATATTTAGGGTTATATAAATTGGTAGGGAGGAAAGTCGACGATTATAGGCATACATCAGGTAAGCGATAGGGTTCTGGTTGTGGAAATTGAGGCGCGACTCACGAACCTTGAGATGATTCAAGCTTACATAACCACTAGCAATCATAGAGTAGAAAAAGTAGATGATATGTATGAACAGCTCGAGGAAATAATTAGAGAAACCCCGGGTAAGAAAAGTGTAGTAGTGGCGGGGGACTGACACGCCTCAGATGGGGAAGGGAGGGATGGATACAAAATAGGAGATTTGGGACTAGGAAGGCGGAACGACAGGGGAAAGAAAGCAGCAGAGTTTTGCAGGAGAAGCAAGTCATTCATAACAAACACGTGGTTGAATCATCATAACGGGTGGAGGTTTACATGGAAGAGTCCTGGTGAGATCAGATAGACTACATCTCGGTATCATATATACTGGAAGAGTGAAAAACTCGCGGAAATACCCTGTGGTGGATGCAAATTCAGACCACAATCTAGTGCTCGTGAAATGCCACAGATTAACGAATACAGAAAAAAACTTGAGGGGGGAGGGCGCAAAAGATATTTTGAGCTATCAATACTTTTATCATGATGAAAAATAATCAAGTTACATGCAATGTTAAAGATTTATTTAAAGTTTAATTAGAACTGATTGTACGCTTATAGAAGACAATGCTATCTTATGATGTAAAAAAGTTACAATTATGGTTCTGCAATGATAGGCAATGCGGTCAGCCCCGCAAGGAGGGGCGCGCCTCCCCTGCGCCCCCCACATGCATCCGCCACTGATGCAAGTGATATTTAAAAGACTTATGAAAGCTAGGTAGGCGAGGAAATTGCATCTAGAAGGAGAAGTATAGAACGGAGGAAAGAGCTACAGAAAAAAGTTTTGCAAACCAGCGATATTATCAAAATAAATTGTAGAATTGTGCTGAAATGATGTTATATAATGTATTCTCCTTTTCAGAATCCAGCAGTAGCAGGGAAAGTCTTACCGGACTTACCAAACCTGGTCATTCTTGTGCTTGAACAACTTTGACCTTTCTCTGGCGATCAACAATGGCTGGTAATAAGTGCCATTACTATGCCTGCAGTTCCAGACGCTACAGTAACCCTGACGTTCGATTCTACAAATTTCCATTGACTGATAATGAAAGAAGAAGCAAATGGATCGTACATTCTGGTAAGTTTGCTATCCTAGCCGGCTAGTTCACTACCTATTTCTTTATTGTATGAATAATTGCAATTCATGAATTATCATAGTTTGTGATTTAGAATAGTAGAATTGTATTAAAGCACAGTAATCCAGGTCAGAAAAAATTCCATTCCAGTTACAAATATCCTTTTGGCAATGCAATTTGACGTTGAAAAATTTAAGAGATGGTAGTAAAATTATAGCTTACTTGGTTGAAGCGTCTTCTGCCTTTGCCCTTCCTCATCCATAGCAAAAGCATATATATTTAATTATGTCATCACTGAGAATCAAGAACTCTAGCGTAATGACTGAATAAAACATCTTCCATTCATTTATCATGTCAAGTTTCAATGTTTTCTACCAAAAGTTTGCATGACATAACTTTGCTTATAATTCCTGATTTTTCCGCAGGAAATCCAGATCTGCTTAATTTGTCACCCAAGAGTCTGCACAAGAAGAATGTTTGTGGGAAGCACTTCTCCAGTAGGGATGTACTGCCTAGCGGCCGACTGGTGAAAGGAGCGATTCCCCTTCCCTGTGATCAGGGTCATATGGTAATTGCAGAGAAATATGAAGTTGGAGGAAGTCCCACTGTGTCATGTGCAGATAACATTATCGCTTCCCCAAATTCTACTGCTATTGAGAAACAACCACTAAGAACATTCAATGAGCCCACAGAACCTGCAACACCAAAATTCACAAGAGATACAGACACAATGATTCATTATGTTACACCTACAACAAGCCATTCAACCTCTTTGCGACCAGATTCAATGCGCAAATCACGAAAATCGTTGTGGGCTACCAGCAATTCACCAAAATATTCTCCGTCCATAATTACAAGCATAAATTCTATGTGGAACATCACTGATTCCCCAATAGCATCAAATGAAAATATCACACTTGAAAACACATTTCAGGCATCCGACCAAGTGAAATTCAAAAAAGAAACACCCAGGAAAAAGAAACTTCGAAGTGATATAGCAAAGTACAAAAAGAAGATAGCTCGCATGCATGCGTCAATTTCTAGGCTGAGGAAATATAAACGCGAATTGGAAAAGAAAGTGAGATCTTCAGAAAATTTACATCACCTTCTTGTGCGAGAAAACTTCAAAACGAAAGAGGCGCAGTTGTTTGTACGAATGCAGTTTCGCCATGGCAAAAGGCAACCTTGGAAGAAAGAAGAGAAAGATTTGGCTATATCTTTGTATTTCAAGTCACCTTCCACCTACAGATTCCTTCTCGAAAGGATGGAGCTTCCAGCTATCCAAACACTTAGGCGCTGGATTGGGGGCTCCACAAAATGCATGCCTGGGATAAATGAGTTTTTCATTCAGCAGCTGAAACTTAAGGTTGCCACTATGACCGATATGTGTCGTGAATGTGTGATTCTTTTTGATGAAATGTCGATAAAGTCACATTTAGAATATTCATCTGCAATGGACATAATAGAGGGGTTTGAGGATATGGGACATCTTGGGAGAACTAAGAAATTGGGGAAGTTTGCGGGAGTGTTTTTGGTGAGGGGACTTATTCATCAGTGGAAACTGCCAATAGGATATTTCATATCCGAGCATGGACTTCGTGGTGCTACAATAAAGAAGCTGCTAAGTGAAGTAATATTACAACTGGTGTCCATTAAATTGGAGCCTAGAGCATTTGTTTGTGACCAGGCAAGTACAAACCGTAAGGCCATGTCCCTGTTGGGTGTTTCGCCTGAGAAACCTTATTTTGAAGAGGGTAAAAGGAAGATATTTTGTATGTATGATGTTCCACATCTTGTAAAATCCCTAAGAAATAATTTCTTGACAAATGATTTTATACTAGACAATGAAATTCTCTCCTTTGAAAATGTTCGCCAGGTGTATAAATTAGATTCTTCTAGTTCCTCAACAAGAGCATTATGGAAACTCTCACCTGCTCACATATGGCCTAATCCATTCCAAAAAATGGTTGTGCGGCTAGCAACGCAAGTACTAAGCTTTTCTGTGGCTGCAGCTATCCGTTCAAATGTGGCACTGGGTAATTTAAAGTTGGCATCTGCACTTCCAACAGCTGATTTTATTCATTTTATTAATGACTTATTTGATGCTCTAAATTGTAAATTTCTTTCTTCAGAAAACCCAAATAAGAGGTGCCTTTCAGAGGAAAATGCTAATATTTTCCTCATTTTGGAAAAGGGACTAAAGACATTCAAGAATTTAAAGAAAAAAGGTGCAACACGTCCACCATGCTTTGATGGTTTTCTGTTAACAATAAATGCTATTTTAGCTTTATATGCTAATGTTAACTCTCGATATATTTTAACGGCACGTCTTAATCAAGATGCACTGGAAAACTTTTTTTCATCTATTAGACAGAGGGGGGGATTCAACAGAAATCCCACCGTGAAAGGTTTTAGAACATCTTACAGGATTCTGTCCGTGAAAAATATTTTAAAACCACCAAAAACATCAAGCTATGAAGATGATGATGACGCAATGTTGCACCTGGATGATAGCACTGCAGCTACTAGTGGTATCATGCCATCAGCAGACCAAGAGACAGTGGAGGAAGAAGATGACAGCTCAAGTGGTTCGTCATTTGTCTCAGATAACACAGTGGAAATTAGCGAAGATGCTTTAACTTTGGAGCATTGCTCAATCGTTTACTTCGCTGGATATCTCCTTAAGAGACTCTTGCTCAAAAGTGAATGCATTTACTGCAAAAAAAAATTTTCTGGGAAGAAAGCAATTGAGGACAGGAGTCAAATATTAATCCTGGAAAAAACATTTCCCGGAATACCTAAGGATGCTGAGGGTTTGCTTTGTCCTTCAAAGAGGTTCATCAAAATTTGTGAAAAAGCACTGTTAATTTTCAAAAATCAATTCCGTGTTAAACCTCATAAAAGAAAATTGAGAAAGTCGATGCTTTCAAAAGCAGAGAGGTTCCTTAATTTAAAGATGAAAATTGAGCCTGAGGAATGTAAGGAACATTTAATGTTCACTATAAATTTACTTTTTCAATGTATGATAAAAAGGAATTGTAAGTGGCTGACCCCATCTGCTTCACAGGTGAAACAAAAAATAAAAATTTTGTCAAATTTATAGTAAATATGTGCATCAGAATCTTAATACGTGACTAAGTAAATAAAGCAGAGTAAAAGGATTATTTAAACTATCAATTCATTTCTGAATTTCGATACAAACAAGCCCTAACCCCAGTATTTACTCAGTAATTAACTGATGATGACAAAAGGAAGAGAATCTCAGCTGCTGGATGAAATAGTGTAAAGTAAGTATGAGGAGCTCATGGCAATCAATGAATCAAAGGATTAAATGTGTCGATCTAAGGTGTGTTCTATTTCAGCTATTCATGGCCTACATTGCTATATTCATACGCGATGTATTGCCGCTAAATTTTCTATAAACTCCAAAGAATTAATTTCAATGAACATGATGTAAATGTAATATTGGTATGGCATGGTATTTGGAGGAGGCGACCGGCAGCTGAGGTCATTTGCGCCATGAGGGATGGGTATGGAAGGAAGGGTGGAGAGGAACCGAACGTCGGCATTAGCCTTCTCTCAACGAACCAAGCCAAACCAAGAACGAGCCAAGGGGACCACGGCTTAGCGTCTCATCCGACGGACGGAGTATTTCGCTTGAAATGTCCTCCGCACTACATTGAAGCAGAGATCGGGCAGCCATATTTTTCTAGTGCCGCAACAACTTACATTCTGAACATACTAAAAATACTCCATTTGATATTGATGTGTAAATCATCACCGCGTAAAATGTATCTTTGGATATTTCGTTTTTCGGCCCCTGGCAGAAGGGATTCATATCCCGACTGCAAGAATTAAAGCAATGAGTAAACCCGGGCGTGGTAGCAGCCGCTATTTGTTTTACTTTTCAGAACCTCAACTAAAAGTAAACCGACACAATATTAAAACAAAACTTTCCTCAAACGACAATGCGTCTTGTTATTGACGAGACGACGATTATCACAACTATGATCAGAATAAGGTCTCAAGGAAAAACAAAAACATGCATTAGATGATCCCTGGCCCCATACGTAAAACCCGAAGTAGAAATTTGGTAGAGCCGAAAGAAACCTTTCCATTTTCGACGTGGTAACAGAATGGGGCATTACTCATCTCGCTAGCGAGCAAACAAATCAAGGTCACCGACCACCCCTATTCCCAAAAATGCTTCTGCTGATCCATGCCTCTTTGTGTTCGTTTGCAGCTGCGCGCTTAAGAATTCATTACCAAATACTTTTAAGCTTTAGTTACTAACTGTGGTGAAGAGGCTATGACCGTTAGCGAAATGCAATCAGGGCATTGTTGTTCAGTGTAGAGATCCAATCTCGCATTCCCTTTTTATTGTAATATTCCGGCACTTGGTGTTGTAAATAGCATTTACACGTCACCAAAGTGAGGTATTTCCTAACTGAAGTTCTGAAGCACACTACGCGAAATGTATTTCATTCGTTATGTTGATCGTTCAACGATGCGATGACCATCAATAAGATTTATATTGTCTATTGAAGCGAAAAGATCTTCCCTCACGGAAAATCTCTTCCTCGTCAAAACAAAACCCTCACTTCGCCAACCTATCTGATGGCAAAACGAACTCCTTAGGAGGCGGGAGCTTTCTGCGTAGACCCAGGCCAGTAAGGAAAGCCTGACGAGGCGCGGCCATTAAAAATTCATAACTCCCCTTGTAATCGAGATAAAGTTACAATTCTTTCACCAAAAATAAATTTATAGTTTTGTCCAAATTTCATACGCAGCATATATGGACCTATATCGTAAGATACGAAAGTTAGCAGGCGATTGATTTTTACCCTGCAAAATTCCAAATTTTTCGTCCGAAAGATATATAAACACACATAACAAAGTTGTAACTAAGTTTTGAACAAATTAAAGTTTACCAGTATCGAAAAAAATGTACTATAAACATTTCCTGCAGGTTTCAACTTTATACTAAGAACAGTCTGCCGGAAAATGGATTAGGAATATAAACTCGGAAAAGTCAAGTAACTAGCCGAAATTCGAGAAAATATTTTTTATAACAATTGTTATAAACAAAATCGAAGAATAAATGTCTCCACTAAACGTAGCAACCCTTTCTGCTTCAGAATATATTTTTATACTTGTGGAACGAGCAAATTAAAAAAATTGCCAAAATTCTTCTAGTGACGTCTGGTTAACCGCTCTAGAACTACGCCAAAAACGTATACGATTTTTGTACGTGCGGTGAGCCCTCTATATATACTTACTCTATGATCAAACTAAATACGTAGTTAAAAGTCATGAAATATGAGTCTAAAATTTTTCTTCCTTTCAAAATATGTAATCAACATAAATATTTTCTTTTGGGTCAAATTTACGCAGTCGGGCATTCTAGTGTTAAGATACCTGTCTCAAACCGGCCGAATTTGAGATGCGTGTTGTTAGAACATAGCTATTGATATAATAATCCTGTATCACAGGCAAAGTGAACTCCACCGACGCATTGACTTCCATCGGTGGTGCTGGAGGAGCGGCTGCGAATCCCCAGCCGTACCCGATGATTTCCATCGGCCAAGTCATGCGCCAAATGTACCAAAGCAGCGCAGTGGGGGCTGGAGGAGGCGATAGTGGCGGCCTCCGAGACATCGGCGAGGAACTTAAGAAGCACAACAACATCCTGGGCCGCATAGCAACGCTTCTCGAGGGACGAGCGGAGGGGTTAAAGGGAGGGGAGGCGGGAAAACAGCCCGCCACGAAATAGCATTGCAGCAACCAATTGTGATTTTGACACCTTTTTTTCTGCCATAAAAAATAAAAGGCTTGTAAAAAATATTAGTCCGTTAATAGGTCACAATTTTAAACCTTTCACCTTTAACTCTCTTTCAGGTTTAATGTTAATTAATGAGGTAATTAAAATAAAAAAATGCCTGAGCAAAGGTGGCGTTCGCAAACAGGAAAGAGCTTAGGAAGGAGAGGAGGATGAACGACGAAGTGGGTGAGGAGAGGCTGGCTCTAGGTGAGATACAGAGGAGACAGAAGGTATGGATGGAGCGAGCACTTAGTGGGAAGATCCTTGGAATGAAGGGAGGCTGCCTGAATGCTTATTGAATACTCCATGGAAACCTAGAAAACGGTAGAACACTTTTATTAAAATCTGAGAGAGATTATAGCAGAGAAATACAAGAATCGAACATTTTCTTTGATGCTGGTGAAGTAGCTCTGTAGAGGGAATCCGACGACGTTATACAGAGAATCTAACTCATGCTTGATCCAGTAGTAAATATATAAAATAAGGCCTTCAGGCCCGAAAAAAAACAAATATAACTATCATCATCAACTAAATTATCTGGAAAATAAAATATCTTTATTCCTCGGCTCTTTAAAATTGTTAGTGTAGAATGTATGTATAAATTTCTGTGTTGAAAATTCAAATTTCATCTCTCCATCAACAAAGTATTGGTAATCTTGAGAATTTATTGCATAATCTACTACAGCGTCACCTGCTCACAAAAAACTAACAGGCCAAAAAGACATCCCTTATGCTTTTTATGCACATGCCGACAGTCGGTAAAATGTCGTCCGTCCACATTCCGATTGTGAACAATTGGAGAGCATGGGAGTTTGCAAACTGACCAACCACGCACCAGCACCAATAAAAAGACAGTTTAACATGGCAATTAGCAAGTGGTTTACCAGATAAAAACCGGCGTGTGTGCAAGGAACGATACACTGATTAAAAATAACCTTTTTTCCTCGCCGGAGGTGTGTGAGCAAGGAGCCTTATTTAACAGTTAACATAATTTGGCTTTCAGACTATAAAATTGATCTTTCACAAAAATCCCCTTTCTCATTAAATTGTAAACGTTTTTATTCCTTGCGGTTTAAATTTGGTTACAGAAACGTATGAGAAGCTATTCAAACCATCCAGTATTACAAAAATGCTATTACATACTGAGTGATAATCTCCTCATCCCTTTAATTCAGTATTTCAGTCTTGTACACTAAAAAAGTGCCAATCGTTGCGTCTTCAAAATTATCCTGTTTGATTGTCAAAATTTTTTAAAAATCAATTTGTGAGACAAATATCCATCTTTTCATGGAAAGGTCTTCATTTCAATTATCAGTGTTGAAAATTGCAAATTGAGAAAAATAAACACGATAAAAACCAGTTCATCAAAATTTAACATCATATCCCGCACAAAATGCTATTTCTGAGCAATTTAACTTAATCCTTTGGAATTGAGTGTTACCTTCTTATTACCCACTAAAAAATACTAATAGAGTTTTAAAAAATCACCTCATATGCTCACCTCAATACGCTATTAATTAATGTATATGAAGAATATCCATCTGCTCACCATAAAGTTTACATTGCTCAAATTTTAAAACTTCTAACAAAGCTATATTAATACCCCTGGGTCCAAAATGAATAGTTTTTCTCCCACATAACCAGATAATTCTAATTCTGAGAAAATGTTGCTTACAATCTAAAACACACACACTAAAAACCTTATGCTTGTTTTATGCATGTTCCATGTTAAATTATTTTTCTATCCCTTAGATGTTTATCTAGCAGAGAACTCTTCAAATATTCACAGTTTTCAATCTGCACAGTTAAGAAATGTAATTTCTCAGACTTGCCCATCTGGTCTTTCACCATGTATGTAATTCAGCGTTCCATACCCACACACTTAAAAAATACTAAGAGTGTAAAAAATTTTCTCTTCTTAAGTAATTGATGTTTTATGAGAGTCAGGTTTTTATTCCCCTGCTGTAAATTGCTAACTAAGAAATATGTATCAAAAATGAAACAAATTAGCATTTATTCTACCGCACATCAAAAAATGCTACCCTTAGAGCTATTCACCTAGTCTTCAAAAATTTAGTGTTATGTACGAGCACACTAAAATATGTAAGAATTAACGAATTATATAATAGTTAATAAATTGGAGAGTCTCCTCTAAATTAAAATTTTTTATTTGCACACTGAAAATAATTGAAGCCTGAGGAATATATTCAGCTGCCTATCAAAATATTACGTTTTTATTCCTCGGCTATTATTAAATACTAATGAAGAAATGCACAATCTCTTCATCAAAAATTAATATTTTTTCTCTGGCCAAAAAAATTGATTGTTCTGTGATATAATCACCTCTTCATCGTTTAGCAGCGCTATATTGCACAAATTTTGTTTACATTCTACGCTACAAAATGATATGTAATAAATAATAGGTAAAAGAAAGCAAAAAAATCCCCCATGCAACAGACAAATATCTAAAAAAAAGAAACATATGTCATCCTCATCAAATATTTTATTGAAAACATCATTTCTGTCGAGCAGATGGATTTTTATCCTGGATCTGTTTTTAAATGTTTCAGCATTCATTAATAAAAAACAAAGAAATTTCTTGAGGCGAGTAGATTTATAACGAATTTTTGCTCTGGTTGGCATAAAAAACTCATCTTTAAAAAACATAGACATTTTGTCTGAGTAAAAATATTCATTTTTTCTATTAAAAAAACTGAATATTGATGGGAAATTTCTCTGTTAGCAATTTATATCAACCAAGAAATGAAAGTTATATGTTAGGAAGCTTAGATTTTTTACGGCAGTAATTATTTAGTGTGTGAGCAGGAAAAGTAACATTTTTATTTTTTTCACTCTTCGCAATAAAATCGCGATTATAACAAGGATTTTCATTTATTGGTCATATGTATAATTTTTTCACTCAGCGCAGTAAAATCACGTGTATAATAACGACTTTTCATTTCCAAGACAAATTTTTAATTGTTTCACCAGCGCAGTATAATCTCGTTTATAATAAGGATTTTCCTTTTCTAGTCACATATTTAATTTTTCCACTCACCGCAGTAAAATCGCGTTTATAGCAAGGATTTTTTTTCCAACACACATTAAATTTTTTCACTCCCTAATGTAAAATCGCAAAAATAACAAGGACTGTATGTCAAAGACACATTTAAATTTTTTTCACTCATCGCAGTAAAATCGCGTTCATAATAAAGACATTCATTTCCTAATCACATTTTTTTATTTATTCACTCACCGCAGTAAAATCGCGTTTATAACAAAGACTTTCATTCCTAAGTCATACTTTAAAAAATTTTCACTCTCCGCAGTAAAATCGCGTTCATAACAAGAATTTTTTTCCACGTAAGATTTTTCATTTTTTCACATCCGCAGTGAAATCTCATTTTAAAAACAAGTATTTTTATTTCTGATCAAAACTTTATATATTTCATTCAGAACAACTAAATCGCGTTTATAACAAGTATTTTCATTACCTAGTCACATTTTTTAAATTTCCACTCAGCGCAGTAAAATCGCGTTCATAAAAAAGACTTATTTCCAAGACACAATTTTAATTTTTTCACTTTCTAAAATAAAATCGCGTTCATAACAATTAGTATTTTCATTTTCAAGAGAAATTTTTAATTGTTTCACTGTACGGAGTAAAATCGCGTTTATAAGAAGGATTTACATTTCTAAGTCATATTTTAAATTTTTTCACTCTCCACAGTAAAATCGCTTTCATAACAAGGTTTTTTTATCAGGTGGAATTTTAATTTTTTCACAATCCGCAGTAAGATGTCATTTTAAAAACAAGTATTTTCATTGCAATTAATTTTTATATATCTCACTTTCCGCAGTAAAATCTCATTTATAGCGAGAATTTTCATTTCAAAGTCACATATTTGTTTTTTTCAATCTGTATCATTAAAAATCTTCCTTGGTAATGAAAACTCTTTTATAATCTTTATTTAGTTCTGCGATAGTAGTTCATTGAGTGAAAATATTAAAAATTTGTCTTGGAATACATAATCCTCATTTAAAACGCGATTTTATTGCGTTGAGCGAAAATATTAAAAAATGTGACTAGGAAATAAAATCGTTTCAAATAAATGCGATTTTACTGCCCTTAGTGGAATAAATATAAATGCGACCTTAAAATAAAAATCCTTGTTTTTAAAATGCGTTTTCACAGCGGATAGTGAAAAATTAAAAATATTTCCTGGAAATGAAAATTATTTTTAAACAATGCGATTGTAGTTCATTGAGTGAAAATATTAAAAATCTGTCTTGGAAAAAACAATCCTTGTTATAAACGCGATTTTATTGCGTCGAGGGAAAAATTAAAATGTGAATAGGAAATGAATATCGTTGCAATAAATGCGATTTTATTGCCCTTAGTGAAAAAAATAAAAATATGACTTTAAAATAAAAATCCTTGTTTTTAAAATGCGTTTTCACAGCGGATAGTGAAAAATTAAAAATGTTTCTTGGAAATGGAAATTCTTTTTAAACAATGCGATTGTAGTTCACTGAGTGAAAATATTAAAAATCTGTCTGGGAAAAGACAATCCTTGTTATAAACGCGATTTTATTGCGTCGAGGGAAAAATTAAAATGTGAATAGGAAATGAATATCGTTGCCATAAAGTGATTTTATTGCCCTTAGTGGAATAAATATAAATGTGACTTTAAAATAAAAATCCTTGTTTTTAAAATCCGCTTTCACAGCGGATAGTGAAAAATTAAAAATATTTCCTGGAAATGAAAATAATTTTTTAACAATGCGATTGTAGTTCATTGAGTGATAATATTAAAAATATTTCTTGGAAATGAAAATCATTTATAAAAATATATATTCAAAAAATACTCACACAGCACACGGACACTTTCAGAACGTCCGGTGACTGTCCGACAAGTGGCCTACAGATGCCCTTAGGCCGCCCGAATTCATGATAAAGGATGTTCGCTGCAAGTACGCACGTCAGTAAAACAGGTCGCCTACGGACTTAGCTCCCGGATTCCACAGCCAAAACTACGCTGCAGACGTCTAGGCGTATTCGTCTGAGAACTCTGCTATTCTATCCACATAACATTTGATTGGTCACTTACGAAGATAAAACATTGATATTTTAAAAGATTGTCGTAATTTTATATTTCTCGTTTTTCACACTGCAATATTGACCTCGGAAATATTCGGCAAAATGGGGTGGTTTCCTATTATTTTTTTGTTGCTTACATCGAAAGATTATTACTCCTGGAGTAGGTATTTCATGATTTTGGATTTTTAAATGACGACATCTATTTTTCATGATTAAACGAAAAGTGAAAAATTTTAAGCGCGCGAAAACGCGACGGTTAATAATGAATTCCGGGAAAATTCCGTGTGACGCCGCGATTCGTCGTTCTGGTTCCCGCTGTCGCAAGTGTCACCTTGGGGCGAGGATTTGAGCGCTCATACGACGCAGGATGCTAGCAGGTAGTAGAGTATCATGCTAGCTGGTAGCGCTTGGCTTTAATGAGGATTTGCCTTATTAAATAATACCTTATCAAACGAAGAAAACTTTCCGACCTTAGCCAGTTTTAATTAGTGATTATCAAGACATGTTTCCCTGAGTTCTGTGCCTCATTCATGCATTGGTAGTCTCAGACGATGTAAAACTTCTATCTACTCGTAAAGAAACTAGTTCCCTGTGACGTCACGTGGAGTGGCATCGTATGGGCGCCAATCTGAACTTTTTCAAATGAAGTTAAATTTGACCATTGACACTCGTCTACACTGGGATTTCTAAAACCAAATAATTTGTACATTATGAACACACTAATGGTGGGTAACGAATCGCAATCAATACCTTTCGTTTTCTTTGATGAAGGAAACCACCCTATTGGCTGTCTACTACGGCGTGTATGACTACGGAACCCAACATTTTTTACGTTCTTTTTCAACGATAATCCTTCATCTTCATAATAATCCATACCATTTTAATGTACTCCTCGTAATAGCGACACTAGGTACAATCGATCCCAACCAATGCACGCTATTTTTGCGTTTCCTTCGGCAGAAGCGTTCTCCCGTTGACTTCGCCTTCAGCCACTGACATGAGCCAGTCTCAGCGCGCGAGAGGAGGGGCAGAGGAGGAGGGGGAGAGCGCTTTCACGGAGTTTGTTGCTGTCAGTTGTAGGCATGGGCGGTACTTGAAAAAGCACCGGTATTTTTGTGATGAATATTTAAAAGCAACAATAGTACTCTCCCGGTATTACCGGCGAAAAAATACCGGTATACCGGTACTTTCATAATAGGGTGGTTTCCTATTATTTTTTTATTGCCTAAATCGAAAGATTATTACTCCTGGAGTACGTATTTCGCGCTTTTAGATTTTTAAATGACGATATCTATTTTTCGCGATTAAATGAAAAGTGAAAATTTTCAAGCGCGCAAAAACGCGACGCGTAAGTAGGAAAGTCCGTGAGACGCATTTCTGGTTCCCCCTCTCTCCTTGTGAAGTGACCTTGATCGAGGCTCTGAGCGCTGATAGGACGCAGGATGCTAGCGGATAGCTGAGTACCTTGCTGAATGGTAGCGCTTGGCTTAAAAAAGGTTTATTAATACCTTATCAAACGAAGAAAACTTTCCGACCTTAGCCAGTTTTAATAGGTGATTATTAAGACATGTTTCCCTGAGCTCTGTGCCCCATGCATGCATTGGTAACCTCAGACGATGTATAACTCCTATCCTCTCGTGTAGAAACTAGGTCCCTGTGACGTCACGCGGAGTGGAATCGCATGGGCGCCAATCTGGCCTTTTTCAAATGACGATAAAATTTGACCCTTGCCATTCGTCTAAACCGGTATTTCTAAAACCAAATAATTTGTGTATTATGAATACACTAATGGTGGGTAACGAATCGCAATCAATGCCTATCGTTTTCTTTGATGAAGGAAACTACCCTATTGATAAAATATGTTAATAAGTTGAGATTTAATGCTTGTCTTACCGTAATTATCCGGTATTTCGGCAAATTAGCGTAACATACAGAAAGGATACATTGAAAAGATCATAAACAGGATTTTTTTGCGAAAATTTATCGGAAAAATACATGTAGGCTAGATTCTCTAATAGTTAGAAGGGTGACAGCGATAAAGTTTTTGAAGGCAATGATTTTGGTGCGTACCATTAAATTTTAGTGTTTTCCTGGCGTATATGAAGTGTAAAGTTCTCTCGGAAACTCTTATCAGATGACTTGTTTTCCTAGAGCCACCGCTTTTTTTTTGGACTCGAGACTAACATTAGAACGTCTTCTGCCGAGAACTTATAATGAAAAGTCTTCTTATTCACACAGCTTACGTTGTCAGTCTGAGATTATCTAGAAAAAGCTCCTCTAATGTTAAGGCATTTGTTTTATGATTTTACACAACCAGAATCGGTGTTAGTTACGGCTAAAATACTGCGATCGAATAAAATTTGACGTGTAGGTCGCTGTTCCATTTATTCCAGAGAAAGAAATACATATGTGGAGTTCGATAACTTTGACTTTTCTTGCCTTATATGAGTAAATAAATACCTTTTATACCAATATAATGATAACGCTCGAACTCAAATTTTGTAAAAGTATCGTTAAATGCTGAAAAAACAAGAAAGAAACTAAGGAAGGAGGACACATCTTAACAATTAAGAAGCAAAATTTATTTATCTTCTTTTGGTGGTGCACTTGATTGTTTGTACGTGAAAAAACGAGGAACGGATGAACATTGTGGATACATTAAAAAATTTGATGGCTATTGTAAACAAGCTTAGCTTATATCATGGTAGCATCGCTATCATTCAGTCTCTTCCTACTTTGATCAATTGTATCAGTGCTTATACCATCAGTTTAATTAAAATAAACGGATGGTATTATTTTTATTGTGCTTAAATACAAGTTGCGCACTTATTGCATAAGTTCATCTACTTTTTCTTGTCTTTTGTTATGATTTCTTTAGATATATCCTTGGCATTAATTAAATAAACACTTGTTGCTGAAAGCCATTGTGAATTAATGTTTATTTATTGGAAATGGCCAAGGAAGTTGTTAATACATAGTATATTTACAACTTCCTTGGGAATGGCCTACTTCGCTTTATATATTATTAACACTCAGTTTTTTAAGTAGCTGGGTAGGTAGTTGATTGATAACACATAAGATTGGAGCGCCGTAGAAGTACCGGCATTTCTAGTACCAATACTCCGGTAGTACCGCTAAAAAAACACTGGCCGGTACTACCGAGGTAGAAAAAAAAATAGTACCCGGTACTACCGAATACCGGTATTTTTTGCCCATGCATAGTCAGTTCGCCGGCAGCCGCCATGTAGTATTCGTGGAATGGGTGTCCCTAGCTGCGTATGTATGAGGCGTTTTGCGTGTGATACGTACCCCGTGCTTCTGAGCCGAATTTTGGTCTAGTTCATCAACACGCTCATTTTCAGAGAAGGGAATGAATTCACACGCAGAACGCGACGTACTCTTGTAACAGTAAATGAACTCATTAAACATACTATTAAACATAAACAATTAAAATATACTACGTTAATATCATGATAATATTTCCCTTCAATGTTTCGTTCCGATGTTATTTAGAAGTAATGTCTTGCAAACAAAACGCATTTACGCTGCATTTCCTAAGTATGTCAATGCGTGGTGATGTATTTTGTACGTCTACTATTGAAAACGGCGGTTTATTCTCAACAGGGCCAAAAAGTGCCGGTAAATATCCTGTTAAGTTTACATGCACGTCAGTAAGAAATTGCATCTCGTTACTGCAGTCAATTTGGCGAAATAAAATTTTCCTTTCATCGATGAAATCTTCCTCGTTAATAATTTTCAATGATGTTAAGCTCATTACCATAAATTCAGACCTTGTTTAATGCTGAAGCATATAACTATAGATTTGTTACCCACGGGAAATTACGGTTCCTATGATTATGTAAAAACAATAGTTATTCTTGACAGCTCTTTTCGCGTCAGAGATCACACTTTGTGCCCCCAGCGAAGAAAAGACGAAAATGATTCAATTGAAATATTATTCATCTACAATGTTAACAGTGAATTGTGATGAATTTTTTGCATATGTCGTTAGGGCCGCTGACCACATAAATAATCCAGGATTTCAACTTCGAAAGATTTGTTGCAAACCCCCGGGAACGGCTAAAAACTACGAAATATTCGCAGTATTCGAAATATTCAAATACATCGATCCTCGTCTGGGACAGCTGCAACCTTCAGCACACTCTGCCTTAATGCAACGCGTGAACATCCATAACACGTACGAGTTAATGTACCGTGTAAACAGGCCTCGAGACATTGTCCCAGACGTAGGTGAAGGGAGCTAGTCCGTTGACCATCATTCTCCATTTCAAATCGGAGGATTTTGTCTTCACTCCCATCCTCTTCTACCGCTGATAGTAAGTAGGTTTTTGATATTTTGCAGCCTCACTGATTGGTGGCAGACGAGCCATTTTTAATTTTCTGCGGTCGCTTACTTCATAAAATGTAAGTTGCGCAGTCCGTTCAAACGCTTACTTTTAGGACCTCCATATACGCAGCCACAAGACACCTCTCCCGTGCTTTGGCAAATTCCTTTTGAATAACACCTGACTTGAGGCATATTTTAATCTCCTCCACTTCCTCCGGCTCTTTTTCAAACTTTGAACATAACTTTTCTTTTCCATACCACGAAGGGACAAAGGCTGTGCCACAAACGCGCGTCTCGCATCGCCTTCCACCATTGAGCTAATGGAAAATTTGCGTTGCCAAGCAAATTAGTGTAAGAGGAAACCACCATCAACTGCAGCGTCTATATTCTCTTGCATGATATGGTCACTTGTTTGCGAAGTGATTTCTGAGAAAAATGACTTTCAATCCTCAGTCGGATTGTTCTTTGATACACAACCTCTAAAAAATTGTAACCTGATCACTGTCAACATTCTAGTTTGCCACTCTGAAGCGATTGCTAATGTAGGCTAAGTGAGTAATTTTTCTGTTGCGTCGAAAGCCTTCCTTACCGAATATTCAACCTACTACGAAGGTCGTTCAATAAGTGCTTAAAATCTCCAGGAATTTGCTCTCTTCGCATCAAAAAATAATGTTGACTAGAAAGTATCACTCGTGAATAGTCAGCTGTTGAAGTTTCAGCTGTATCCATCCCATATTTTCATTGCAGTTGCCGATTGTAGTGAACTATTTCCATTTGTCTATAAAAATGGATAAAATTGAGTTTGGTACAGTGATGAAACAATTGTTTTTGAAAGGATTAAAAACGAAAGTTATGAAAGACAACTTGAGTGAAGCTTATGGAAGATCTGCTCCTGTGTTTGACACTATTTAAAAATGGATAAATGAATTAGAACGTTACCGTAAATCCAAAAAATTAGCATTCCTCTGGGCGCTCTGTGGAAGGGTCTATTTAATGTGTGTTTATTTTTTGTTAGTAAATCTGAGTTCCTTCGTAACCGTCAATTGAAATAAACATTGCTCGTTTGATTGTAAATGCGTTTCTGAGTTTGCATTTGTGAATCGAGTTTTTTTTGTTCCCAACCACCATTTTGTTAATCCACTTATTTCCCTACATCCCTCCACCCTGAGATCCTGAAAAGCCGACCCACTATACATACGTAATTTTTCTCATTGATACCATTGTTGTCGGCTGAGAAAACGATAGTGATGCATTATTTCCTGGGCAACACTCATACTCGATGTATTTCTTTTTATTTCTCGGTGCAGTTAAAATGGCAGAGGGACAAAGGAAAAGAGGAAATCCGAGCCAGAGGAAGGGGCCAGAGATTCAACGGATGAATTGCGCCACTACCAATCCAGCGACTTCGCTTCTCTGCGTGATGAGATTTACAGAGAGATCACGTCCAGGGATGTTCTGCTCCGAAAACTGGGGGAAAGCGTCACCAGATTATCTGAGGATATCGCTCCTCTGAAGGATTATGTGAAGGCAAAGATGCAAGAAGAGGCGCACATTGCAAGTTCTCAATCTTCAGACTCGCCTGAAGGTGGCGCTTCTCAGGACGGAGACCAGGGAACTGAAGAAGAGAGAAATAATAGAGTCCAAAATAGATGCGTAGACGTGATGATGAGTCTCACGGAAATACGTGAGAATAACGAGTAGAAAACTCAGATAGTGAGAGGTTTTTACGAGATATTATACAAAGCATCCCCCTTCACCTCCCTTATGTTGACGTTCCTGGAGAGAAATCGTGGAGTGAAAGTACTAATCGATTGTGATTCTGCCAAGATCTCCAACTTAGTGAAACGATTGGTCAACCTAGATGGTGAAAAACGAGATGGAACAGCATTTATAACGTTTGCCGACATTTTTGAATGCAGGGTTTACTTGGGAGGTGTGCGTGGGCAAATCGACGTAAATGAAAGGGGTCAATATGTTAAGGAACGTTTTGACCCTGAAGTTTCCCTGGCTCAGAGCATGGCACAGATAGTGATGTACTTGATCTTCAAAAACCGAGGCTGTCCTTACGCGTGTGACGATGAAATGTATGAGAAACTGTACGAGAAAATTGTGCTTGAAACATCGCAGAAGAAGGACTCAGTGACCATGAATGGCTATGTATATGATGCCTTGAGTATGAAATCATCTTTAGGGAGAGAAGTATCGTTGATTTCGGTCGTCCCGGGAATGTTGGCCAAGTACGGTTCGAAGGAAGGAATGTCGAAACTGCTGGAGCAGGTGCCTTTGCTCACGCTCTTCTTCATGCAACATGTGATTCCCAAAATGAGGAGCTAGTGGCTGAGGTAAGTGACTTACTTGGTGAACATTTAATCAGAATCAAGGAATTTTTATGAAAAATCCACTTAACAGATGTCCTATTATCATTATGCCCTAGGAACATAGAAACATTACGTGTAATGATTGAGATCAGAGGAAAAATAAGTTGATTGGGTTGACACATATGTTTAAGTTGCGCTTTCCAAGTGAGAGAAAATGATAATATTGCGGCAAACCTCATAATTATTAACAAATATCTTCTTTTATCGTCAAGGGCTGACGATGAAATGAAATATCGTTGCCTATTAAAGACGAAAGAAACTGATACCGTTGCGGAAAACTTCATATTTAAATAAAAAAATCATATATCTATGTCGAGAGAAACGCCAAATAATGATTGAAATATGAGTTGACAAATAATGAGTGAAATAATAGTTGCCTATTCGGAGTGAGATAAAGTGATATCGCGCATATATTGCGCATATCTTATAATTCTGTAAAGGAAACTTAATAATATAGTATAAATAAGTAATCAATATAGATGATGACACAGTGAATTATATATAGTCAATAGCTATTTATAACTACTTAAGAACGTTTTATAACGTAAATATTCAAAATATATAGTCAAAGTATATCGTGGCCTATTCGAAGGGGGAGAAAAAGATAACAGGAAACCTCATTATTTACATTATATAAAACATAATAAAACGTACAATGCGCACCCGGGAGTTAATGAAACCCAATTGTCGGTGGCCGTACCGACACCTTCTTGCTGTCGGTACGGCTACCAAAGATCTACCGTCCTCACGTCGGTGCCGCACCGATCGGAGCTGGAGCTGGAGAGACAGTGGCTGCTGCATTTGCAGAAATGCGAGACAAGGGCAGATGACCAGAGATTACACCAGGAGAAGCTGTGTCTACTTAAGGAGGAGCGAAACAAGAACATGAAAGAGCAGCTGGAGTTGAGGAAGAAAGAACTTCAGTTACAAACCCTGAAGCTGACCAAGAAAATGGACAGGCATAAGGAAAGGATGGCGTTGGAGAAGGAAAAAATTGATTTGCTGAGACAGCTTATGAATAAGAAGGGAGATTTATTCCTTTGAATAAAAATAATAATTACATCAATAAAGCATCCTTCTAAATAATTGTTCCCTTCTATCTGTTGTCTGCCGAACCCTTTCTCTCTCTGTCTCTTCATCCTCAGATACACCATTGTGATCCATTCCAGCATCATCCTCATACATCTCCTCTCCATCGTCTCCATTATCCATGCAAATATTGTGCAATACACAGCAGGCAACCACAATTTTTACAGTGAATTCCATATCTTGAAGCTGAATTTTCTGCAGTCGGCGAAATCTACCCTTTAAAATTCCAAATGCCCTTTCTACGACCACCCTTGTTTGAGAAATTCTGAAATTGAAGTCAATCTGGCCATCTGTGAGCTGCCCATTTTCTTTAAATGGACAGACAATCCATTTTTTACCCACTCCATTGTATGCTTTGTCACCTAGCAGAAATGTCTGGTTAGGGAAATATCTTTCAATGTTGGCCTCTACTGCTGCATACATATCAGATCGCCTCAATACTCTAACATCATGATAAGATCCAGGATCTCCACAGTAAATGTTAATAAATTTTAGATCACTGCCCACAACACCCTGCAAATTGATGGAATAGGCCTGTTTTCTGTTGAAGTATGGCCTACCATTTTCTGGCTGGTTGATGGGGATATGGGAGCCATCTATTGCACCTATGCAACCACGAATTCCACTCAATGCTTCAAATGCAACAGATTCCTTGTTTATTTGATTGCCTTCAGGCCACTTGATAACCTCTGGTGTCAAGGTCACAAGCCAATTTACTACCCTTCGCACAATACGAGACACTGAGGAGAAGGAAACATTAAAAAGGTTAGCTAAAGTACGGTGTGGTTCATTATTTGCCAGGAACCACAAGGTCAGCAGCAAGCTCAGCTCAGCAGAAATTTTCTCTTTTCCATCCCTTTGGGTTGGAATGCATCCACTGGCAATCAAAGAATCTGCAATAAAAAAACCTTATAAATCAATTCATAACACCTAAAAGGGCGTTCAAGCATGATATGAACATTTGCAAACCCATGGGCTCTATCATCTATACGCAACTATCGATGGGGGTCGCAACTCCAACAAATTAAAACAAAGTGGATACCTCTGTTATATAAAACGTGACTTTCTGTTGATGGGTGTTCCTTAATAATAATAGAAAGGTTACTATATTATGACTTCTATTGAATAAGAACACAGCCTTAGACTTATCATAAACGCGACCTATTTTCGTCCACCTTTACATTTGCACCGATGTTCTGCAGACATTTTAAACGACGACATCAACTGTAGGGATTTCTACTGCCATTTTATAAACTTATCCGTTCTAATTTCATGCCTTAGTGCTTACATGTTGACTTTTTTTAATCGTTTCAATTTTCAATACTACTAATTTAACAAAAATATGTTTAAAATTGTATTAATTAATGATTTACCTAGTATTTTGTACACTACCCTCCGCTGTAATCGAAAATCATTCTTAAATTCCTCGTCACTTTTGGCATTGGCGATTTCCAAAAAGTTATGAACCCTTTGTAGTCTCTGTCCGTTCATTATTAAATTCATCACAGGAAAAAGAAGTTCTTCTTCTAAGATAACATCGTCCCCAGATTCCTGGCTTTCACTCTGGGTTCCGCTTTCTACACTCGATTCGGAATCATCACTGCTACTGCTACTATGTACTTCTTCCATTACATAGTCTATAAACTGCTCTTCGTTCATCTAAAATAAAAGACAATTTTAAGCACAAGTTTTAATTTTAACGGTCAAGAGAACAATCCAAATGACCAATGATCAGAATCCAACATTGGTCAATAATATACACCAAAAACATTCCAGATCTTCATTCTGAATCACTTACATCGTTCTCTTTGGGTAAATTTCCCGGTGTTCTACCAAGTCCTACGCGCATCAACTACTGCGCATACGGTGCTTTCCATTCGTGGCTGGCTAGGAGTTGACTAGAGTTAACACAAGGTGACACGTGAGTCGCCTGAATGGAAAGCACCCCTTATGGGCTAGCCGCCAATGTGTAGAGTACTAACTGTTTCATCCTGATTTACCTGTTTGGGGTCATCCACATCATAGATCGTCAAAATTCTCGCTAAATCAACCATTTGTGATTTTCGTGGCGATCAAACGTCTTCATGAACACTTTGTTATTGAGCTCACCTTATTCCGATGAGACGTATTTGCGAAAATTCCTAGGAAATGAAATCAAACTGCTTCATTAGTCGATAGGATGACAGACATTACCATCAACAATTGCTTGGAGATTTGTTTACATACACGGTAATCGATTGTCTACTCGAGATTGCCTTACAATGAGCTCGAATGAAATTCTTTAAATGGGTTTTCAAAATTTGTAATATTTTTAACCATTAAAATGTAATATTGTTACGAGCTCAGTCTTTAAATTGAAAAAAAAAACAATTTAATTAGTAGTTTTTACCGACTCAACTGCTGTTGCAGTGTTATCAACTCCTAAAGTAATATTGGTAATATCCCTATGATGGAGATAATTTTTTCGTTTACTTTCACCATTTATTTAATGTTCATTCTGTTTTCCGAGGCAAGGACGATATATAGAAAAAAAAACAAATTCCATTAAAATCGGAATAGCAATTCCCGAGTTATTAATGTTCTAAATGAAAACGATTCTCAACTTCCTTTTTAATATATGTGTATAGATTTTTTCCTTTAACGTATGTAAATGCAAGGAAAAGCATAGCAAAGTTATGAATTTAATACATCTCATAATGATGCACATAAATGTTGGTTGATTCCCGTAATTATACCATATTTCCCCGGAAACTAGGATTAATTTGTCCATCAGCGACTCGAGTGGAGACTTATGTAAACCCATTTAAATGCGCCGTGGGTGACGATACTTGCGGGAAATTTGCGGTTCCTCTTTCGTCATATTCGTGCTTCTGACCAGACAGCCAGAGTCCCCTCGAGTGCTGATACGGAACTACACAGTGGCGCGGCATTTTGGCGCTTGGAACACAACGGGCAACATCGTCATTCGAGAGGCGGACGTAGAGTGAGAACAGGGTCAACAGTTTTCGTGTGCGGAGTGGAGATAAAGTGTGCATGCGATTGCTTTCATTCCCTGAGGAGCTAGGATAAGAGCATCGGCATTGTTTTGGCGTGAATTTCGGTGAGTGTTTCATCGCTTCTATATTTTGTATTCGCATAAAAACATTGAGACAGTTCTGCCTCACCCCCCTCGTTTCTTTAATGTCTTTCTTTATTAATTCCCTATAGTAGCACCGAAAGGATTATATCTAGATTTAATGCGTATCATATTATACACTGTAAACATATTATATCTGTAGAAAATACAGGCTCACGTCCTCTACCACGCAGATAATATCTAGATATTATACGTATTGCATCTGCGGTCATAACGTAGATATAGATTATATAACATATATATAGATTAAATACGAGTAACTCGCCGTAAATTTGTATATTATGCTTATCGAATGATCCCTGATTACACCATAAGGATATTATTTGTATATTTTAAATATTCTGGAATACGTCAAGGAGTATGGATCATCAGACTTGTATAAAATATGTATAGTGTAATGTATCTCGAAATCTTAGAAATATACAGATATAATTCTTTCGGTGCTACTAGTGTTACACTATCCCTGCCGGTTATCAGTGCGTGATTGACTGTTTTGCGTGTGTTGAATTAATTATTGTTCAGTGAAAATTGTGTAGTGAGTTGATAATTTGTGTTGAATTAATTTCGAAATGAACTGTATTCAGATCCCATCAGTGTGTTGTTCTTCAAAAAATGAAATCGTAAATGATAATGCAACTTTGGAGAGAAAGGGTTCGTCTAAAAACTTAGGGCGGAAATCTTTGAGAAGTTGAAAAAGTTCAGTAAAAGCATTGTGGCTGACGCGATATCCCTATTAACTTGCCTAATCGTAAACATTGCGACGGCAATTCTGTGTTAATAACAGTCGAGTAAGGTGGCGTGGGTTATTACTTAGACTCCTAATTAAACCCACTGTAAGTGAACGATACCAAGAAAATGAAGCAATTCCATAAAATTGCTCAAATTTCCATATTCTTGGGAATTAAAAGGCGACCTCGTGAAAACTATTTTCAAATCAACTGTTGGAAGGAAGAGGATTAAATCACTCGATAGAGGACATATTTTTCGTTTTATAGTTTCCTTTTTTATTCAACGTTACATTTCGGAGGTGGGGAAAATACCCCTGTTGTCAACGACGAGAGTTTGGGATATTTATTATGGAAACGACGGTTGCTAGGTATTTATGTATCCGGAATAATAAACAAGAGCATTTTATCATGGAAATTGGTTTTCTTGTTTTTCAAACTATTCTCCTAGATTAATTATGCATACTTGAGGACCAATTCTAATCATTGACAGCATTAACAGCTTCCTCTGGCGTCTAAAATCGTTGCCAAAGTCGATTATTCTTCACGGGCGGAAGAAATCAGTGACTGTTTTGGCGGATGTCGAATATCAATGCGATGTTTCGCCAAAGATTAAATATTCAGTTATTATGGTTGATGCGTGATAGGTCCCATTGTCATGGTGAAGGATGATCCTACGTCGCTCTACGTTGTTTTTTCTTAATACTTGAAAGAATTGCGGGGGAAAACATTGTACTGTACTATTCAGAATTGATCGTTCTTCAATTCTCTAGAGGTACTGAAGCCATATTCCAGTTCAGTGGCGTTACTATAGGAATATACTATGGTGGGGGGATGTTGGGCCCCCCAAGCAATGAGGGTCCAAGAAAAGTTTTGAAATAATACATGCGTGGATATGAATTCTACATCATTTTGGTACTTCAAATTTAACTTTACGTACATGCAGTTGTTAAATAAGGCAATAGTTTTATATTATTATTTTCCTCTGAGGCTTTGGGGGGGATCTAAACCCTTCGTCCCCCTCCCATAGGTACGCCACTGTCAATTTATCTAAAAAAGCCATAAGGATAAAAGGAAAATTTTTTAAATACACTTTTAGCCGTATTTTAAGATTTCATTTACTACTAGTTTACTCGCGTAATATTTAATTCTCAGCTGACAGCTGGTTGTAGAACGTAACCGTGGTGATGTATAGTAATTTTTCACAGGGAAAAGATGTGTGAGTCATGAAATCGCGAAGCTTACCATTGACCCTTAGTGAGGAAACTGTTGAAATTTTCAACAGTTAATTGGGATCACTGTTGAAACTCGTTATTAACCGTAGAAAATCCAAGAGTCGCTGTTGAAATCCAACAGTTTTTTCGCTAAGAGGAAGTAAAAAAAGTTTACATTGTGCATGAATAATTTTTATGAAAACTTTTTATGTAGAAAAATTTTTATGCAACCATTATCATCAGTATTTCGCCGGTGATTGTCATTTGATTTTTATCATCATATACGATACTTATTCTAATGTATAAACTCTGTTTCTGTTATCGGCTTCACTGGTGTGGATATCTTTGAAAACATACCTTATTGCCGTATTTTAAGATTTCCGTTGGCTATTATAAAATTAAATATCGTTTAAGTGCAGGTAAATGACTAGTTTAATTTTCAGCTTTTAGCTGGTTGTAGGACGTAATCGTGGTGATTATTAATAATTTTTCCCCGGGAAAAGAAGTTTGAGTCATAAAATCGCTACTTGAGTAATAAAACCACTTATTTATTTTGCTGGGTACTCTTAATGAAAATGACATTCCCATCTCCAACCATGATCTTTCTTACACCACTCCGAGAGATATTTCTTTCCGAAACCTTTGTTTACTGTTTCCTGCACCCCTATGCTTTCAGAGTCCCAAACTCCCCTCCACTTGCATCCCTCCCCTCCCACTAGCATTTCCCCCCCCCCACCCCCTCTGTTTCCATGACCTGGAGTGCGTCGTAAGAAAACACGGCCCACGAAACGCAGTCTCAGGCAAAGCAGGGGGGTGTTAGTCTCAGGAAAGGCAGGGGGGTGTTTCAGAGTACATAACTCGAGCTAATAATGGACACTATTCTACCTAATGTAATCGCTGTATTTCCTTCCAGCGTACATCCACTTTCACGGAAAATTTGTAAGGCGTTTACGGCATATCATGAAGGCCATAACATCATTTATGATGATCAATATTCATATTTTATTGAGATACTGAATGAAAATATGACAATTTGGTTAAACAATTGAGTAAGTAAACCATATGTTGTTGGAAAAAATGATGGATTTCGCGACTACCTGTTGTTTAGTTATTACGAACAATCGACTATGCTCTCACAAGAATGAAAGAACAAACTCGTTCAAAATTTTCCTTCATTCCCGTCATTTGCTCAAAACGACAGGATATTACATTTTAAAAACAACAGACGAACAATTCTAAAATAATTTAATCCGGCAACAACGTCAATTAAGTGACAGTGTATCAATTAGCTCTTATTTATGCCCGTATATACCTTTCGCCTCCCTTGTCAAGTATCAAATCGTGCGGGAGGTTATTTTCGCTGCTTAATTGTCTCTTGAAAATAGTGACGTTTTCTCGTTTCCCGTTTAGGATGACTGATGACAAAAGCGGAACAATTTACGGTGGTATGTGTGAAACGCACGGAAGACGAGCGTAGGATAGGTTCCCGATCGACTCGGAATGAATTCCGTTTCCGACGCCGCCAATTCTATGAGACTCTGAAACACCCCTATTTAATTTGCTGGGTATTAGTAATGTAATGGAACTTACAACTCCAACCATGAACTTTCTTACACAACTCCGAGAGATATTTCTTTCCGAAACCTTTGTTTACTGTTTCCTGCACCCCTATGCTTTGAGAGTGCCTAACTCCCCTCCACTTGCATCCCTCCCCTCCCACTAGCATTTCCCCCCCCCCCCTCTGTTTCCTAGTGCTTGAGTGCGTCGTAAGAAAACACGGCCCGCCAAACCAAGTCGCAGGCGAGGCACAACTCCCTTCACCCACCCCTAACCCCTCCGCACCCCTCTTCCTCCTTCACCCCCCACTTCGTCAACCAGGCAGCCCCCACCCCACTCTCAATCACCCCACCCTAGAAATGGGAGAAATTCCGCCGCAATCCATTAATCGTATCCAATGATCATCGCTTCCCAAATCATCGGTCCAGTTTAAAAACCGTTTTACACGGGGCACGGAATTGCGCAGGTTAGAGCTGCATTAATTTCTAAAACGGTGCGGAATTGCGCGAATGCATGAACGAAATTGGAACGGGGGCCATTTTTTTGCCGTCTCGCATCCACGCATTCTCGCATGTGTTCTAGCAATTCACCGCTTTTCACGACGCAATTTTGAGAACGCCTTCGCTACTACCTACGTCATATTGCGCAATTCCGTGTACCGTGTAAAACGGCCTCTTAAATCGGGATGGCATAATCGATTATTTCGAAAGTCGGGAGAATTATATGATTTATTGCAGAAATCGAATGATAGGATTGTTTAGTTGACATAGGATCATGTGATTCTATCGATTATGTGCAGGCAACGAATTGATGCGATTGCACCGATTCTATAATAATCGCAAGGATATCGTACGATTTTTCAATACGAATTTTAAACATCACTATCAATTCAAATGTACTGCGGTACAATTGCAATATAAAAATAAGCCACCGGTACTTGATTCTCACGCGAATGGAGATATATTAAAACAACGGCTATTGCAGCCCATTTTTTCAAGTTGAGATGGAGCTTAAGTAAGCGATTCAACGATTAAATCGACGTCTCATAAACGATTACATAATCAAAACAATCGCAGTACAATGATCGATTTTAATCGAAAATCGATTATTTTTACCAATCACTACCCCACCCCCTTTGAACGTTTTTCGGCTGCGGAGGGCACAAACAAGGATCGAAAATTATGATATTCCTTATATGATATAAACAAGACTTTAGTTGATCACAGGAATACTAGTGCTTCATAGATACAATTAAGCCATGTTGTTGATTCGACTAATATCTCTTTTCAAAATCTAATGGAACACGCCACTTCGCTGAAAAATGTTTGCTCTCCAATCGGCATTTGCACTGCTGCACTTGCTGTTCTGGATTTTCGTCTGATGTAAAAATTCTTATCCTTCAAACGCCATTTCCAGTACACGTATTCACGAGAGCAATGTGCATGTTTTGCATAAAACAACCGCTTTCGCCGGCGCTGTGATTGGGCGTGAGATAGATCAAAAAGGCCAATAATAGGCTATCATTTGAAATATTCCAGCGTAATGAATATATTATTTTAATAATTGATGCAGTGTGTAAAGAGTGGACAATGTTGCGTTAATCGTCAGCGGCACGCCCAAATGAGTCAATAATTATGCAAGCGAATTTGTAGGTGCAGTGTGTGTAGTTTAGTGCAGTGTGTGAAATATTAGTGCTGTGAATTAGTAGAGAGGTGAGTGACTTATGAGCCTCCTGAGGGACCGCAGAATTGACATCGACACCGAGGAGTTAATTCATTTGTTCGCTGCAAAAAAAGCTAGAAGGCTAACTTCAATTTTATAATATTTTTTATTTTCCTTTAAGGGTTTATAATAAATATGTGTATTTTATGTTTGTCTACTATTCCATAAACCCCACCGAAAATATTTTCTGGCTACGGCCTTGGCCAGAAAAGCGATGGTAAGCGATCGCCGTGGTGGTAGAGCGAGTCCGAACCGAAGCGGAAGTATACCCAGTCAGCACAAAAGATAATTTAGACGGAAAATTTTCTGGTAATTTGGGGCAAATTTACCCCAGTAAGCTTTACCCCATAGAGTTTACATTACTAAGGAGGCCCCACTAGGTGGCGTTAGCAGTCATAATTTGAACACGGGTCCCGCGCATTAATTCAAACTCCAACTTTTGCCACTTGTGGCGCGACCGACACTACCATCCCCTTCATTTGGCTTGTTGTCAGTGGCGGCTTATGAGTGATCGGCTGTTATCATCCTCTTTGAGCCGAGAATTTCACCGATTTTGGTGTTTTTTTTAGTATTTCTCCACCAGTAAGATATTTACGAAATATCATGGGTAAATCTCGGTGTTTTGTGCCCGGATGCAGCTCCGGCTACGATTGGGAGCTGAGGGAAAATAAGCGGTTGGGGATACAGGACCATAGCAAGAATTTTTATCATACAGACTGTCCCAAGGGTCGTGTGTCATTTTTGACATGTAATTTTAGTAGCTTTGCATGGAGCAATATTCATGAAAATTGTCACACTTATGGGGAAAGGTCCTAAGTTTTGTTGAGTGTAAGCAAAATTTTACAATTTTGACCTTTTGACCTCACAAAGTGGGTCCAAACCAAAAATTTGAATTTGCCTGAGTTTCAATGTTAAAAAAATCGAGATAGACAAAAGTGTGAATTTCATTGACCAATATGTCAAATCTTAGGTTTTCGGACACGAGAAAACCGAAAATAACACTTTTATTTACGAATATTCAACCGTTGACCCAGTAAGGTCACCGTCAAGGTCATAACGGTGGCAAAAGGAATAGCATACCAACAAAGGTGTCGATCCATGGGTTTTGTAGGTTGCCCGAGTCATTGGTATTGTCCAAATACCCGTATTATTCACTAATTGACCTCCGAGGGTCACCACGGGGGTCAAAGGTCATAGAGTTAAAAGTCGGGCAATCATAAAAACCAAGGGGTCAAACCATAGGTTTTGAAGGGTGCCAAAGTCGGTTAGGCTGTTCGTAGATCCGTATTGTTGATTTTTTGACCTCCGAAGGTCACAATTGGGGTCAAAGGTCATAGAGTCAAACGTCGAGCCATCATGACAACCAAGGTGTCAAACCATAGGTTTTGAAGGGTGCCAAAGTCGGTAAGGCTGTTCGTAGATCCGTATTATTGATTTTTTGACCTCTGAAGGTCACAATTGGGGTCAAAGGTCATAGAGTCAAACGTCGAGCCATCATGACTACCAAGGTGTCAAACCATAGGTTTTGAAGGGTGCCAAAGTCGGTTAGGCTGTTCGTACATCCGTATTGTTGATATTTTGACCTTCGAAGGTCATAATGGGGGTCAAGGGTCGTAGAGTTAAATCGGCCCACCATGACAGCAAAAGAGTGTAACAATGTGTTTTAAAGGGTGCCCAAGTCAGTTTTGCTGTTTTTAAATCCATATTGTCGACTTTTTATTACCAGCAAGGGTCACAATGGGGTCAGAGGTCATAGAGGTATGTTTTGAAATAATAGGAAACAAACAACAAAACAACCTTTGGTTGGGGACATTAGTTTTCCTATTATTTCAAAACATACCTCTATGACCTCTGACCCCATTGTGACCCTCGATGGTAATAAAAAGTCGACAATACGGATTTAAAAACAGCAAAACTGACTTGGGCACCCTTTAAAACACATTGTTACACTCTTTTGCTGTCATGGTGGGCCGATTTAACTCTATGACCCTTGACCCCCATTATGACCTTCGGAGGTCAAAATATCAACGATACGGATCTACGAACAGACTAACCGACTTTGGCACCCTTCAAAACCTATGGTTTGACCCCTTGGTTTTTATGATTGCCCGACTTTTAACTCTATGACCTTTGACCCCCGTGGTGACCCTCGGAGGTCAATTAGTGAATAATACGGGTATTTGGACAATACCAATGACTTGGGCACCCTACAAAACCCATGGATCGACACCTTTGTTGGTATGCTATTCCTTTTGCCACCCTTATGACCTTGACGGTGACCTTACTGGGTCAACGGTTGAATATTCGTAAATAAAAGTGTTATTTTCGGTTTTCTCGTGTCCGAAAACCTAAGATTTGACATATTGGTCAATGAAATTCACACTTTTGTCTATCTCGATTTTTTTAACATTGAAACCCCATAAGGCAAATTCAAATTTTTGGTTTGGACCCACTTTGTGAGGTCAAAAGGTCAAAATTGTAAACTTTTGCTTACAGTCAACAAAACTTAGGACCTTTCCCCATAAGTGTGACAATTTTCATGAATATTGCTCCATGCAAAGTTACTAAAATTACAGGTCAAAAATGACACACGACCCTTGGGACAGTCTGTATGATAAAAATTCTTGCTATGGTCCTAATACCGGATCTGACCCGTCCCCAAGTGTGCCTAGGTGGTCTGGTAATGATGTCAACGAGTGCTCTTCTTTATGAGCTGCGCAGGAATCATTCTTAATTCTCTAAAACATAGGTGCCGGAAGTTTAAAGACATGGTTGATATCTATGGGCCCTCAAACTTAATTCAGGCTAGGGAAAGTTAACAGCGTTTCCTTACCCACTTATTCTTCCCTTCTCTCAACGTGAATTAGCGTACCGATTTTGTGATTACGTACATTTTCACCACCAGGAAACTACATAAACTCACGGTGATAGTTATACTTTCGTGGGCAGTTAACACGAACTTTATTTTTTAGCAAGGAACGATTGAGACATGGATTCAAATTCGCCGCAAAGCGTGCCTCTCGCGGCCATATTAGGGTGCCTTCACAGCTCCGCGTTGCGTCGACGCCACGAGAGCTCCCGCTCCGCCAGCAAATTTTGCCCTTCACAGCTCTGCGTTGCGAAACGTGGATTCAAATTTGCCGCGTAGCGTGCCTCTTGTGGGCGTGTATTGCTTGGGAACAACCGGGGCTCGCTACATCAGCGCCGCTATTTGATGCGATCGGTGGGAATCACAGGAACCAAGGGAGTGGAGAATCCTGTGTAGAGTATTTATGCTTTACCCCTTCTTTACCACGTTATTCGAGAATCCAGACAAGGGAGACGCCAACTATCGGCCGAATTCGAAAGTAGAGCTTCGAGGGAAGCATAGGTGGCTAGGCATTTACCGCAGGAAGCCACGTTGATCAAGCCACGTATTGTTCGGTATTCTCTGATTTCTGTAGTTATTTTGTTGACATGAAGCTATCATTACGTCGTAAGCAATAAATTTTATCCAATGATATTGTGTTCGAGGCTTTTAAGTTGGTTTTCATTGCTACAATTCGTCACTCAACTGTGACGTTGGTAATATAGAAACCACGTTGCGAAATCATAGGCATTGTAGGGTATATTCAGTTTTCTCTGGATAAATTGTTAGTTTTAAGCTTCGATAACTTCGTAAGTAATGTATTTTATGCATTTATATATATGTGTGGTCTTTTAATTGATTTTGATCACTGCAATTCATCATTCCCCTTGACGGTAAACCCCGACGGTGGGAAACCACGTTGAGAAATCTTTGGCATTGTTGGGTATATTGAGTTTTCTCTAATTACACTGGACGGCAAAAACAATTTTTTTGAGCCCTGATACCATTCCTGCTAATTATTATGCAAAATGACCTCCTGAATCCGAACATGATATCCGCTTCCCTCCATCACCCACCATTTTCAGGGGGAAGCCCCCACTCTAATTTTCATCACTTTGATATGTCTTGGTGGAATGAAAAGGATTATATTAGAATTTATATTTCTTATTGTATACTCGCGTGCAGAATTGCCAACAGCGAAGTGTAAAATATAAAGTGAGTAATTTGTTTCATGTATTGTATGAGGTTGAGAAAAGTTTAAAGAAGAAAATTAAAGTTCAATATAACCACAGCGACGCTGTAGTGATATTTTTCAAACTATTTTCGATTTATTTTCGCAAATAGTTTCACTTTACATACCTACACGCTATCGATGAAAGGCTATGGTCATTAATAAAAATTCAATTACTTAAAAATTGCCTGATTATTTTCGTAAATAAATAGAGGAGATTACTAATTTTCATCGGATAATTATTTTCGTTTAAATTTTATGAGAGGTTGAGTTCAAATCTTGACAGTTGGCTATCTTGGATGCTCAACTGCGATTTGCGATTAGTGGACTGTAACGTACGAGTGAACAAGTAAACAATGAAGAAGGAACATGAACGCGACTACAAGTGCCCACGTAAGACACTGCCTCCAAAAGGCGCCTTAAAGGTGCCTTTTTTAAGGCAAGGCACTGCCTTCAAAAGGCACACACAAGGCGCCTATAAGGTGCCTATCATCTTCTAGCTTAAATGCGCCTTTTAGGCGCCTTGAGAAGGCACCTCAAAAAGGCTACTTGAAGGCACATGTAAAAATTTTACTTCGACAGTGCCTTCAAAGGTTGTACAATGGAATCGCATTTATGAACCAATATCCAGTACAAATATCGGCTACACCAGTTACAATTTTTCCAATTTATATAAATACAGGGTTCTGAAGCATAACTCAAAAAAATAATATTACTTGCTTTTACACACGAGATATTAATACAGCAAAATATAAAAAATGACGAACTCAATTTTCAGGACATATCACTGGAGCACTTACCCCTTCAATGACCCCTTGACTCTGACATGAAACAATTATGCAATCTATCACCATTATATCTACTATAATATGGTTCTATATGCAGCCTAAGACATAAGCAAATTAAAAAATTATCCAAATAACAAATGTCATTTATTCAAGACAAGATTTCTATGGACATTAATTGCTCAGCCATTTCCCAATTGCATTTATATATAGCCTCTTTATCGATTGTACCAAAATGATAATCTTGAAAATATCTGCACCATGCACCTAGGGGATAAAGAATGAAATTTCCAAATAAGAACTTTGAATGTTTACTTCAAAATTAACAAGAAACTTCAATGGTAAATATGAAAATTAAAAAACTCGCCCAAGCAGTAAATAGAAAGACTTACCTTGAATGAAATATAAAGTTTCTGTAGATTTCAAGCCCTTTTATTTGCCCTTTTGTTGACTGAATGTTAATTAACAGAAAGCCCTACTGTGAACACTTTCCTCACTAGGGGCCAACATATTTCTCTGCAGTTGTCACCCCCAACTCTGCTGAAATGATGCACCTGCATTGAAAATATATTCCAGCATTAGACATTCATAAATAGGAATAGGGGGCACAGTTAAACACCATTAAAACTGTTTTTATTGATTATCCATCCATTTGAGATTTTATTTTGTACTCGGGAGTTTTAAGGTCAATAAATAATTAAGGTCAGGTGAAAACATGCGATTATAATTGCCTTAAGGCCTGGTTACACAATACATTAACACATAGGGGTTAATGTCTAAATGTATGAATGCGTGAATGAACACGAAAATGTACCGTATAACCACCAAACTTTTGTGAATGTATGCACTGAAAATAGAGCCTGTTCTAATTTGGTTCATGCATTCGTACATGTTCCATTTGGGTCCAACAAAATCATTCACGCAAACATACATTAACTTGTACGCATTAATGTACCGTGTAACGAGGCCTTTTAACAATCATAAAATGAGTGAAATTGAGCCATGGTATTGTTTGATATCCACTAAAATCTCTGGTTTAATTAAGTTTAAAGATTGACTGATTAAAAATACCTCATTCATTGGTGATATGCTCCAATATTGAACTGAAAAATTTGCGTGCATAACATGCAAATACATCAATGAATCTCTATTTTAGTTAACACTCTTCCTAACTGTTTTAACAGACTATATTGCTACCTTTATTATGTATTTAAATTGACAATGGTGTCAATTGACACCATTTCAAGATTCTTTAGCCAAAAACATAAAAATCATAATAGTGGAACAAGTTTGGCTGTGGGATGGGGTTACAAGGGTTTTCTGGTTCAGAAATCATTCTTGGGTCTTTAGGCATAGGAAAAATAGCCATGTTGCACCACATGCATAGGCCATTTAAGTTGTATTGTCCCTTGGTACACATGGAATGCAAAAGCAATGCTGAAAAGTCGATTTAGGGAAAGTATGGACAAGGCTACGCCTATGATAAGGGCTAATTTCTGAAAGCCAGTATCGTAAAAGAAAGACAGTACTTGCAACTTGGCATTAGGCGGTTAACATAAGTTCCCTATTAAAAGTATTGACTGACCGTAAAAGCATCAAAGCAGCATTCTAATTATGTATCCTTTTTCATGGTCCTTTTTCACCTCCTCGGGCTCTTCATGTCCAGGACCTCGATAAATGTTCTTTGATCCTCATTAGGGGTCGATCTGGAGAGGCTGCGATTTCATAATCCTGGCATTCTAGTATATGAGGCGTCACTATGTTTCCTTTATTCTCAAAGGGCCACGCATCATATTCCAAGTTTATGTAGTTTTCTGCATCCTCTTCCAACTGTAAGGAATTTGTGAAAAAAGCACAAATCGATACCTAAAAGATAATGATCGGAGAGAGTTAAATTGATGGCTATGTCTTGAACATCTTATTAATTACTATGATTATTCGACATATTCCCAATGGTTATTCATTTTCAATAAAAACCCTTCATGTACATTTGTTAATTGAGATTGAGACTAATGCTTTAATGTCATAAAGAACTGCTATCAAAGTGGGTTCTACTGCGAGAACCCTGATATTTCCACTTAATCCGTCTAAGTAATTGTATTTTTACTATGCCAGCGAAAGCATAGATCGTGCTAAATTGTAATTACACTGATAATATAATTATGAATAACCTTATATAATTATTTGAATGTAATTAGAGGTTCATTAGGCATACATAGTACGTACTACACAATCGTAATAGAACACAAGGGTACATTCAAAGTTCGGTGATTTACAAAAAAATATTCCATTTACTTACATTTACATGATCAGCACCGCAGAGATGGGTTGATGCTGACAGAAGCATCTCCTTATATGTCTTCGTCCCACTAAGAGCCACTGTTTCAGGGAAATCTGTACACAGAAACCTATTCCGACGTAGATTTTATTGTGCAGGAAACAATATTCTTCGTATCCCTTTTCGCCAGACTTCACTGCGAAATACGGATTATTTTCCTCTTCCGCAGCGTACTTCAACGTAAATTTGCTAGCAAAACAAGTTTTTATAGCACAGCTAAACTCTCTAAGTCACTAAATAGAGCAGCTACGGAAGTAAACACAAGTAAACAAAAGAGTAGCAATGGCTGTTGGGTACTCAAGATGGCCGCCGGTCGTTTTGGCGGAAGTTTCAAAGTACGATTTTTAATCCGAAATATTAAAATAAGTTCGTCATGGGCAAAAATTTGTAACTTGAGTTTTTTATATGGCAAATATATATTTTCTGTAAATACAAAAAGTAGTGCAAATACTTGCTTGTCCCTGTTTGCACATTTTGTTGCTTAAAGTAATTTGTTGGATTTATTGTGGTGGATCACTTATGAAGAGAATTGCGTAAAACGCGATTATATTGATGTATTACTAAAATTCTGATTAAGTGTATATTATTAACATTTTATAACCAAGCTTCCAGTTTTATTGTAAAAATGAAAGTAACTGTTTTAGTGATTAAACGGGCCCTTTCCCATACATTTTTGCATATTGTATTCACTTGTGTAAATTGTATACCGTGTACACAATGTGTAAATTGCTATGGCTCTAAAAATTTATATAAAATTTGTAAATTTATTGCACAATTTTTATACAGGTAATACAACTGTACACAGATTTGCACAAAATGTGTACGTTGCACGCATTCCGTATGGCAATTGTGTACTTTCTATAGAATTTACATATTTTATACGTCCTATACAACTATATACATATGTATATAAAAATTTTACATTGTTTATACCATGTATAGAAATTATGTAAAAATTTTTCATTGGGGTGCCTGCTAAAGGCAACTGAAAGGCGCCTTTAAAGCGCCTTGAAAAAGGCACAAGGCACTAGCGCCTGCTCTAGGCACCTGAAAGGCGCCCTCAAGGCGTCTTTTGGAGGCAGTGTCTTACGTGGGTGCCGAAGTAACGTGCCTGGTAATTATAATTTCTATCTATTACTGGAGCATGAAGTAAACTAAACTAAGTTGCCTGATGCAATGCTGAAAATAGTTGAATATAATTCAGTTGAAAATTTAGCCAGAGAGTTGCATCACTTTTTGTTATGACGACACTATACTTTTTAATAACCAATATAACTGAAATTTGGTTCTCTCAACCTCTGCTAAAGTATAGAGCTCTTTATTTACAGTGATTTCATTGAAAATTTCAGTTGAAAAACTTTAGAGAAGCAGTTTTTAGGATTCTCGTTTGGGTGAATTGTTTCCTCGTAAGCGTGCCATTAGGAGTTCGGCGTGGAAGCTGTTGTCACCAAGTGCTTAGCGGAAGGAAATTAGTTACAAGTTTAACATTGTTTCAGTTTGAAAAGAAATCAAATTGGCAATTCCTCTTAAAACATAACTGTTATTTATTTCAGTCATCTCTATTTCTTCGAGTACGTATGTCCTCGTGAATGTGGGTTTTATTTTTGTTGTTATTTCTCTTTCACCAAGTGGTTATTTCCTAATATATGTCGTGTTTGTATATTTAGTTACTTTTCTTCATTCAATAAACAGTTATTTTACAATATCAATGTCGATTTCGTTCATTTATCGTGCATATGAATGCCTATAACGCATTGAAATTAGGTACTGTTAGTTCACAATAGCACCAATAGAGGGAGTATCATCATGTTTACTTTGAAGCTCCACAGATGGCTCTGATGTCGCATCGGGAAGTTTTACCCGGAAAAAGTACGAATTTTACCCGTGTTTTACCATGAAATTACCCGAATTTTACCTCTTAAATTTACAGATATTTTACCCGTCACCATGCAGGTTACCCATCTTTTACCACAATTTTACCCGTGTAAAATTTGGGTAATAATGGGGTAAAATATCTTTTGTGCTGACTGGGATAGAACCCGAAACGTTGGTGATCTTTCATAATCTTAACCGTGCATTTAGTCTGACTATGTAAACACCCATTCGATTTTTTTAAACAACAGTTTTTGACATCTTTATAATTTTTAATTGCAATTATCTTCATAATAGCGTATTAAGGTGATTGAAAAATCAGGTCCCTATCGTTTTTGTAATTTATTCTCAAGACAGATGTTGACGATTAACCAGGTATTGTCCTTCAAAACTACGCGTTTCTCTACGTTTGATATGCGTTTACTGTTTGCAGTATAAATTCCGCGGGATGCCCACTCGTGGGAGTAAATTTAGCGTGTACTCCGGAGCGAAAAACCCCGCGCGATATATTTCCGTGTTCACCTCTGAGTTACCGACTCGACGGCACGGTGTTAACGAGTGAGAAAAGCAAACAGGAACATTTTAAAAATACGCAACTGAGGGAGAAACTCCACTGCCTGCCTCTTGTTTTTGACCCAGAGTTTCAGATGACCGACTCACATTGACAACCAAGGCCACTCAGTTCCCCTTGGACTTGCGACGGGGGGAAGATGAGAAGTTCGTGTAAGAGACGCACCCTAGTTTTCCGATTCCATTTCTGGAAAAAAAGGTGCGTCTCTTACACGCGCTCCTTCGGATAGATGCCGGAGATCCTGCAATCAACCGTTCTCGAATGATATGCCAATAGAGCTGAGTTTAACATGGCAATGAATACAACTGTACCACTCACTCGCGTTGCTCATGGCGACAGTGGAGCCGAAATATTGACCCTTCATTTTTTCTTGTTTTAAGAGTTGGTTTAAAATTTTGTTTAAATTTTTAATGTTGCTTTTAGTTTTGATCTTTGTAGGAACTATTATTAGTATTTTTCATGTATTGTGAACCATTTTCCAACGTCTATATTTCGCCGATGAAAGCTGAAATTGAAATAAGCAATACATCTGTATTTCGCTTGTATTCACAAATATATTTTAATGACATAAATATGGCCACCGTCTCCACAACTCATACTCACTTTTACCCATATATGAATGATTTTTAAACTTTCTGGTTAAAAACTTGAATAAAAATAATTGATCGTATATCCAACAGTCATTTGGTGCGGCGTTCATTAAACATGATAAGAGAATGAAAAATACCAAGAGAGAGTCCTTTTGCAGTGTGTTGATGCAATTTCAGTAATTTACATAAAAAACTTGTGTCTGATAGTGTGATTATATTTGTTGCCAGTGGTGATTATGGTCGTGCATGTAATGTGTGCTTATTCTTTGTTAGTAAATCTGAGTCCCCTAGTAACCGTCAATGGAAATAAACGTTGCTCGTTTAATATTAAATGCGTTTCTGAGTTTGCATTTGTGAATCAATGTTTCCTTGTTCCTTCCAACATTTCGTTGATCGAATTCAATCCGGTTATTTTCCAACATCCCTCCGCCCTGATATCCTGAAAATCCGACTCACTATACATCGGTAATTTTACTCATTGATACCATTGTTGTCAGCTGAGAAAACAATAGTGGTGCATTATTTCCTGAGCAGCCCTCATACTCGATGTATTTCTTTTTTTATTTCTCGGTGCAGTTGAAATGGCAGACGGAAAGAGGAAAACCTTCAAGAGGAAATCGGAACCAGAGGAAGGGGCCAGAGATTCAACGGATGAATTGCGCAACTACCTATCCAGCAAATTTGCTTCTCTGCGAGACGAGATGCACAAAGAGATCACTTCAAGGGACGTTCTGCTCCGAAAACTGGAGGAGAGCGTCACTAGATTATCTGAAGATATCGCTCCTCTGAAGGATTATGTGACGGCAGAGATGGAAGAGGAGGACGACGACGCAAGTTCTTCATCTTCAGACTCGCCTGAAGGTGGTGCTACTCAGGACGGAGACCAGGAAACTGAAGAAGAGAGAAATAATAGAGCCCAGAATAGATGTGTTGACGTGATGATGAGTCTCACGGAAATACGGATGAATAACGAGGAGAAAACACAGAAAGTCAGAGGTTTTTACGAGAAAATATACAATGCCTCCCCCTTCACCTCTCTTATGCTGAAGTTCCTGGAGAGAAATCGTGGAGTGAAGGTACTTATCGATTGTGATTCCACCAATATCTCCAACGTAGTGGGACGATTGTTTAACCTGGATGGTGAAAAATGTGATGGAGCAAAACTTCATACGTTCGCCGACATTTTTGTAGGCAGGATTTACTTGGCAGGTATGGGTTTGCAAGAATTGGTTAAGGATAAAATATATCGCGATACGTTTCGCAACACTGAAGTTCTTGGGTCTCAAGTTTCCCTGGCTCAAAGCTTGGCTCAGATGGTGATGTACTTGATCTTCAAAAATCGAGGCTGTCCTTATGAGTATGACGATTATCTGTTTGAGAAAGTGAACGAGAAAATTGTGGAGGAAGCATCAACGAAGAAAGACTCAGGGGCGTACATGGACGACTTGATAAGAAATGCCTTGCGTATGAAAACACCTTTAGGGAAAGAAGTATCGTTGATTTCGGTCGTCCCGGGAATGCTCGTCAAGTACGGTTCGCAGATAGGAATGAGGACGCTGCAGGAGCAGGTGCCTTTTCTCACGCTCTTCTTCATGCAACATGTGATTCCGAAAATGAGGAGCTAGTGAATGAGGTAAGTGACTCACTTGGTAAACATTTTATTAAGGAATTTTTATGAAAAGTCCACCTAACTGATACTCTAATTGCAGTTAACTCTCGATTACAACATATATTGGTCACTCAATGTCATATGAAGCATGGATCCTATAAAGCTATAAAACTGATTTCCATCCAATTACATAATAATTAATAATAACAAAAGACTTTTTATTGTTCTGTATCTAATTCCTTGAAATCAGAAAAAAAATATTTTCTATGATCAAAAATAGTTTATATAGATAGGTAGTCTCAATTTTTTAGTAATAAAATGGTAAAACTTATTGTACAGCCCACTGGTTAATTAATAATAACCATGTTTGTCGATGCTTAGCATCATCATCAGGTGAAATATGAATAACAAGTGAGTAGCACCACAGAAGCAATGCTGCTTTATATCAATTGTTGAGAGGAGTGTGGGGAGCAGATGAAAGGGGTGGATGGGGTGAAAGTAGGTGGTCAGAGTAAGAAAGTTTAAATGGCTCAAATGGAATATATTGATGTATTATTGTCAATTTATTTTGCTGAATTCTATTTTGTACGTTATCCTTTCTCAAATACCCTAAGTTTTTAATATATTTCGCATTCTGAGGATAGATTTTCATGTCTACAATATAAAGACTAAGGTGTGCCTGAGGATCATCCCATTTCTCGCGTGATATTTAGTTTCCTCTCCTGTGGCACTAATTGGAACCCAACTGTAAAATAATATTCTAAATTCAAAAGGGGATACTGCGACTTTTAGGTAAAATGCCTGCTATAATCCACATGTTGCCATCTATTAAGGAAAATTTGATGTATTACCTCTCCTTTTTGTGTTCGTGTACGCTGCAATTGTTTGTGCGAAAATGAATATTTCTAATAATGCAACCAATGATGATTATCATTGTTATTATAGTGCTATAAGCCTCCAACAAATATTCATAAGAATTAAAATCTGAAGTTATTCCCCATGGCAAATGGGCCTATTGTTATTTAATGAACTCCCTCTTAGTAAAAAATATGTCCCTCTTCAATTGCAACATTTGTGAGTTTTTTTTAAACACTCATTTTATTCTGTCCACAAAAATCTTCATGTGTTGCATTTTTTTCCTTTCTTTAATTTTAATATTTTTGTAACTCACTCACTCCTTGACGTGTCCTATATTTGTAAAAGCAAATTACCGGACAAATGAAAATATTAATACAATAATAGTTTTAACATCCTTAATGGTTTTAGAGACTTTAGAAAGCATCAAATTTAAAAATATCTCATTATATTGGAGAGAAACATAAGTAATCATTGCATAAAAACGCACGTAAAGTACGTACTTACCTAAAATTTACACTTCATAATTTTCTGCACTGCTATAAATGGCAGTCTTAAGAAAGAAAGACTTAAATTGCCTTTTGAATTTTGCTTATTCATGGTTCATTCAAGTTTAGGAGATAGGTTTGGCACAGCGAGGGGGGGTTTGTTGGGGGATAAAACCCCCCCAGAGCTCAGAGAAATTTTTAGTTTAATCCATATGACTTAATTTGATTGATATTACCAAAGGAAATATGTAAGGATTGATAAAATATCCCTCATAAAGACATAAAACTCACTTTGAACAATTTATATTGAAATTCCACCGCTTATCCTAATGGGTATTCCATATTCCCACACACCCCGATATTAGTTGCACCTAAACACTACCCCCGGCCCATAATTCCTAGCTGTGGGAGGCTGATGATTATGAGTTTGAGAACAGATGAAATGTGGCCCTTTTTTTTTTACTGAAACTGGATTCGAATCTCAACAGGCAGATATCCCTTTTGTCTTTGGTGTCATGAGAGGGGAAATGTCGAAATATATATGAGGATTTTCCTTAACAAAGGAGGAACATTGCAGAATGAATAGATAGGGTAGGGTTAGAATACCCAAGGATTTGAAATATGGTCTGCCATGTTCTCTTATTGAGTTTCCTTCGATTGCTTAGTTACAGCTTCTTTTTGTGGAGAGAAAAATTTGCTAGCCTGGAAATAATTACACCAGACAATAATATTATATTTAAGGAAGGACTGAATTTAAGCTGAATACAATAATTTCGAGTATTCCTGCAAGATAACTTGAGTTAGTCTCCTAATCATCCAGTTGCCACTCTAAATATTATTATTAAGGACTGACGTCACAATTTGGTAATTAACCATAGCGATAAAATCAGACACTTCTTCTCTTCCCTCCCCCCCTCCATTTTCGCCATCACAACCTCAAGACAGCCCTCAACGTTGCCAGGGATGCCGACTTCCAAAAAAATATTTGGGGGTCCCAAACCGGGACCCCCTCCTGCCACGGAAAATTTTATAAGTAGTGATTTTTAAGTTTTTTAAGCATTTTAGATGAGCCATACGATCAACATTAGAACCATGATAACTTATAATCTCGATATCTGGACTCTTCGCGGAAAATCGACAAGCCCGACACATTTTTTTCCTCACATCCATAACGAATTTCAGAGGGTGGGTTCGGTCCCCCTCAGGCCCCATGGAGTCGGAACCAATGAATTTTGCTTACGATAGTTTAGGTCATGAGAGATTGCACTTTTTTTTCTGCGTTTACAATCACAGCATCTGTTGCATTTGTTAAATTTTTAGTTAACGTTCGGCCTATGATTTTTATGGGATATATATTTCTGCCTAAAATGGCAATTGTTAAGTTACGAATAAACCTGGAAAAAAACCGAGATTTTTATAATTTAATTAGTGGGAGAACCCTGACTGATAACAATAATAATATTAATAATAATTACCGCATTTTATTTTATTAATTAATGAGGGCCAAACAATTTTGTTACATATCTGTTTTGTTTCCTTGCTTCAACAGACATGAAGGATGTGCCTTCAACAAAACGTCGGAGATGAGTGCCTTGAAGTTATTGTTCTTAAGTTCCTGAAATTCATAGTCTCGAAGAAGAGATTCGTATTTTATTCCACGTCAGTCATTTTGGTGAACCGGGAGTTGAAAAGTGACTGGCCAACATGAATCATTGCCTTCACAATTGCTACCTATTCGGTGCTTGAGTTAAAGCCTATATATACAAATTTGGATATTTATGTTATAGTATCATTATTATTTTTATTATAACATGCCATTTTGAATTTTTAATGCCTTTATCACAAATAGCTCAACTGCTCGAATGCAATGCTTGTGCGATAATATCTGCATTCTGAATTTATAATCATTATTTCATTACTACTGGTGTTACACTGATAAAAAGAAACATACATTCTCCTTGGTAACACCTGTATATTGTATTTATCCTAACCTACAATGGCACATAAAAAAGATTGAGACTTATTTTTTTTAATGGGTGAACTACATTCAATAATTTTTTGTATTATTTGTTAATTCTCTTATTTTATTTATGTCTTGCATTCTCTGTCAATGAGATCCAATGTCTAGGTACTCAATCTTGACAATGATGCATTGAAATCATAATTAGTTTGATGGCATTTATTCATTGTAATTTTTTACATGGTTTCACGTACAGTATGAACCTTAGAGCAATATTTTTTCAAATGAATACCTTGTACTATGGTTTAGTTTTCTTGTATTGCCATGATTTTTCAATATAGCCTTGAAGACATATTGTTTTTGCTATTTCTGTCTTTCATCCCTGATAAGAAAGACAATATCAGTTGGTTGATAAGTGTATTTTTCATGTCCATTGCTGACCATAAAGGGAGGATCTAATACTATGAAAACCATTATATGTTTTTGAATATGATTTTGTAATTTTATTCTAATAAAAGAAGAAATTAATTCATATATATTCTTGCATAAACACCGCATGAATTTTCTCCATGCAAAATCAGTTGTTTAGTGGCAGTGTTCGAAATTGTGCGAAATATATATATTGTGAGAAAAGATTTCTTCCTCTGTGGATTTTTAGCACTATTTTGCATTGCGCGTGACTCCGTAAACGTTATCCCCGTGGCTAGTCCAGGCATACTTGAATGAGGTAAGTGTTTATCAAGAATATTTTGGGGTGAAAAATGTGATCAGATATGATAAGGATGGCATATTTGTGTGCAGTGACGTCTATTCCTTCATCAAAAAAAACGAAATCCATTGGTTGCGATTTGAAACCCAGCATTAGTGTGTTCATAAAATACTAAGTATTTAGTTTCAGAAATACCGGTTGAGACGAATGGCAACGGTCAATTTTATCCTCATTTGAAAAAGGCAAGATATGCGCCCATACGATGCCACTCTACATGACGTCACAGGGACCTAGTTTCTATACGAGTAGATAGGAGTTTTACATCGCCTGAGATTACCAGTGCATGCATGAGGCACAGTGCTTACGGAAACATTTCTTAATAATCACCTATTAAAACTGCCTATGGTTGGAATGTTTCCTTCGTTTGATAGGGTATTCATAATCCTTATTTAAGCCAAGCACTACCTGTTAGCTGGGTACTGTGCTACCTGTAAGCTGCCTGCATTGAAGCGTTGCTCAAAGCCTCGCATCAAGGTCGCCTCACACAGCGACAGCTGGAACAAGAATGATGTCACACGGGCTTTTCCCAGCATTCTAACTTAGCCATCGAATATTGGCGTGCTTGAAATTTTTCACTTTTCATTCATTCGCGTAAAATAAATATCTAGAAGTATCTTTCGATTTAGGCAATAAAAAATGGTAGGAAACCACCCTATTTACGGATTTTGTGAGAAAACACAGCAGGGAACATTGGGAAATAGTACAAGAGTCAGTGGCAGGTACATAGGGATGTTGGAGGGGGTGTAACCCCCCCTTGCGGGGCTGCCCTCGTTGCCGAAAATGCAGAACCTCAATTTTAACTTTTTCATTTCATAAGATAGCTTTGTATTGTATATGCGTATAATCAGTAGAAATAAAACCATCTAAAATTTTACATGTAACGTGGTTATTCTTTCATTACGATAAAGGTGTGGGTAACTCAAAATATCTTTTGCACCCCCTTCAGATTTTTTTTCTGTATCCACTTCTAGCGGGGTGGCAACTAAAAAATTAAAAAAAACGAAATTGATTTTTTTCATATATCTTTCAAATTGTAGCAATCTGATCTTCATCACTAGTTTCACCAACGTACAATTTACGCTTACTTAAGAAATTTTATATACTGTGTAATGCAGTTAAATGATAAATTCAGAATTATACGAGCTCAGGTGTCGGGTATTTAAACGACGATTTAAATGATTAAACTCAATTGCTTTATTAACTGTAAAAAAATGTTTTTAGTTCTAAAGCTTGTTATAAAAGCTTGGCCCATTTACGGGGCAAGTTAACGCAACGCTAGACCGACGCTTGACTGACTCTAAAATCGTGAAGAGAAGCCAATATAGTAAGCAGCATTCGTGTGAAATGACTTTAGGCGCGCCAGTTATACTATCTCTGTTTGGATAAAATACACTGCGTAAACGTAATGCAAGCGTAAACGCGCCACGGTGTGCCCTACATATACAGGTTTAATTTCTTGCTTATGAGCACCTTCTGATAAACAAGAGTTTTGTTATCAGGCGCAAGATAAAGCGGATGAAGCGAAATAAATACAGCGAAGCAGTGACGCTGCGAGGGGGGGTTTGGGGGCAGTGGTGTAGCCAGGGGGAATCGGGGGGGTGCCCCCCTGAAATATAAAAACACGATTATTGTCCTTCATAAAAGATAACGAAATATTAAAAACTCAGGAATTTACAAAAAGTTTTTTCAACGAATTAAATTTTTTCGATTATGGAAAGAGTTAAAATTAGTTTAAAACCCATTACTTGGTGTCCGGTTTATCAAAAATCCCCCCCCCCCTCTGGTTTTGGACACCCCCCGAACGAAATTCCAGGCTACTCCACTGTTTTGGGGGGTGGGGGTAAATCCCCCTCCCCAGAGCTCTGAGATTTTTTTATTGATAGCTCTTTTTACTCACAAAACGCGTTCCGTTGCATAGTTTTGGTTGGTGAAGGTTACGAAGCATCATGAAAACGGAGTCAAACTTTCGCTGTAAATTTGCCATGGTCAGTAGGCCGACCCTTATTTTTCAGAATTGAGAAAAGCTGTTTTTCTGGTCTCAAAATGATCAAAATTAGATCTATATTCACGTGTTAAAATTTGGTTACTTTAAAATAACGGCAACCTGTGCCCCAAGGGCCCTAAGTACTAAGGACCCTCAATTGATTTTTTTGGGGTCAAAGAAGGGCTATTCCTATGTGAAACGTAAAAGTAAAGCCCTTTCGAGCCAATTTTCTGTTTCTTTTGACCTATTTCTAAGCGTTTAGGAGATATCGTCCGTCGTAATGCAAATCCCCCAGGGCACCACCCCGCACCGCGGCACCGCTGAGGCACGGCCCGCACCACTTACTACAGAGTTCTCCTCAACCCCCTCCCCTCCCTCGGCAAAGGCTTTACTCCTGGTGACAAGATTTACATGCCAGTGGTGCAGTATTGAATAGGTAGTTCCTCTTTTGTCATGATTAATGTTGTTAAAGCCTATAATGTCAATTTTGACCCTTCAACGCCGAACTATGAACTGGGTACCGACCCCTTAAACCTTGATTTTTGCCGCCATACGGCCGCGAACCATTAAAGCCCAATTTTTTTTCAAAACTAGCGTTTGAAATTTTCAAATCGACGCTATTTCTCCTTACGCCCCTGAAAAGTTGTGAAAAATTGGGCATATGCTTCATTAAGAAAGCCATAAAATGGCGCAAATTGCATTGAAAAACATACTTTCTATCTCGAGATATTTAAAAAAGAGTGGAAATCGAAATTTCGAGCTAGCCAGCCCTGGTGGGCCTCTAGCGGGCTGGAAGTGTGGAAAGGTTAGTCCTATTTGATCCCAAATCCTATGCCCCAAGTCTGGGAAAAATCCGTGAGGGGGGACTTTTCAATCTCTTAATCTGCTATGCCCTTTCGGTTGGTTCCCATAATTATACCATATTTCCCCGGAAACTAAGATCACCTTGTCCATCAGCGTCTCAAGTGGAGACTTTTGTAAACCCATTTAAATGCGCCGTGGGTGACGATACTTGCGGGAAATTTGCGGTTCCTCTTTCGTCATATTCGTGCTTCTGACCAGACAGCCAGAGTCCCCTCGAGTGCTGATACGGAACTACACAGTGGCGCGGCATTTAGTCGCTTGGAACACATCGGGCAACATCGTCATTCGAGAGACGGACGTAGGGAGAGAACGGTGTCAACAGTTTTCATGTGCGGAGTGGAGATAAAGTGCGCATGCGATTGCTTTCATTCCCTGAGGAGCCAGGATAAGAGGATCGGTATTGTTTTGGCGTGGATTTCGGTGAGTGTTTCATTGTCTCTATTTTTCGTATTCACTTAAAAACATTGCGACAGTTCTGTATCACCCCCCTCGTTTCTTGAATGTCTTTCTTTATTAATTCCCTAATAGCACCAAAAAAGTAATATATATATTTAATAGGTATCATAGTATAGACTGTAAAGATATTATTTCTGTAGAAAATACATTCAATTGTCCTCTATCACGCAGATAATATCTTGAAATTTTACGTATTGTATCACTGTCATAGTATGGGTTTTACATATAGATTAAATACGTATAACTAGCCGTAAATCTGTATGTTATTCGTATCGAATGGTTACATCGTGAGGATATTATTTATTGCATATTTTAAAGGTTCTGGTATACATCTAGGAGCGAGGATCATCAGACCTGTATAAAATATGAATAATATACAGATTTGCAAATATATATACCGAAGCATATCGAAATCTTAAAAATATACTGGTATAATCCTTTTCGTGCTACTAGTGTTACACTATCCCTGCCGGTTATCAGCGCGTGATGGATTGTATTGCGTGTGATGAATGAATTATTGTTTAGTGAAAATTGTGTAGTGAGTTGATAATGTGTGTTGAATTAATTTCAAAATGAACTGTATTCAGATCCCTTTAGTGTTGTCCTTCAAAAGTGTGAAATCGTAAATGATAGTGCAACTTTGAAGGGAAAGTGTTCGCCTGTAAACTTAGGGCGGAAATCTATGAGAAGTTGAAAGAGTTCAGTAATAATATTGTGGCTGACGCGATATCCCTGTTAACTTGCCCAATCGTAAACATTGCGACGGCAATTCTGTGTTAATAACAGGCGAGGAAGGTGGCGTGGGTTATTACTTAGACTCCTAATTAAACCCACTGTAAGTGAACGATACCAAGAAAATGTAGCAATTCCATAAAATTGCTCAAATTTCAATATTCTTGGGAGATAACGGGCGACCTCGTGACAACAATTTTCTTATCAAATGTTGGAGAATTGTGGAAGGAAGGGGATTATTTCACTGGATATAGGACGAGAGGTGATAGCTGGCTGTAGGACGTAATCGTGGTGATTATTAATAATTTTTCCCCGGGAAAAGATGTTTGAGTCATGAAATCGCGAAGCTTACCATTGACCCTTGGTGAAAAACTGTTGAAATTACCGTTGAAACTCAACAGTAACTGTTAAAACTCAACAGTAACCGTAGAAAATCCAACAGTAATTGTAGAAAACCCAACAGTAACTGTAGAAAATCTAGCAATTACTGTTAAAATCCAACAGTAACTATTAAAATCCAAACAGTAACTGTAGAAAATCCAAGAGTTACTGTTAAAATCCAACAGAAACTGTTAAAATCCAAGAGTAACTGTTAAAATCAAACAGAAACTGTAAAAAATCTAACAGTTACTGTTAAAATCCAACTGTTTTTTCGCTTAGGGGAAGTAAAAAAAAGTTTACATTGCGCATTGAAAATTTTTATTAAAAAGTATTTAAGAGTTGTGAACACGTACTTAGACAATAGTTTGCATTGACCCTCAGAGGATTATCAAATTTTCTGTGAATGTGGGCGTAGTTTATCCACCCAAGCACCCCCATTCCGACCTCGCTTACTAAGATCCACGTTCGAAAACAGTGATGCCACCCAGAGGCGCAATGGGGGGGGAGGGTTTGGGGGATACCCCCCCCCCCCCAAAAAGCTCAGAGAAATATTTAGATTTAATCAATTCTACTTAATTAAATATATATTACTAATAGAATAGCGATAGGACAAATAAAATATCCCTCAGAAAGCCGTAAACCTCACCATTTTGAACTATTTATGTTTTAATTCCGCAATTTACTAATCTCGCACCCACGGACTTAGATGTTAAAAGTTTCAGTTTTAAAGTTTCATCCATTTTACTCAATTGGATTGATATTACTAATAGAATAGCGATAGGATAAATAAAATATCCCTCAGAAAGCCGTAAACCTCACCATTTTGAACTATTTATGTTTTAATTCCGCAATTTACTAATCTCGCACCCACGGACTTAGATGTTAAAAGTTTCAGTTTTAAAGTTTCATCCATTTTACTCAATTGGATTGATATTACTAATAGAATAGCGATAGGATAAATAAAATATCCCTCGGAAAGCCGTAAAACTCACCATTTTCTTCCATTTCTCTTAGAATTCCGTAATTTATTAATGTCGCACCTACCGCTTATCCTGGTGGGTATTCCATACCCCCCAAACACCCCGGTATTACCTGGTGCCCCCCCCAGATATATACTCCACTCCTTGGCTGAAGCGAGCCCCTTCGTAAATAGAGCCTTCTTTTTTCCTCTGGCCTGTGCCTTTCTTCTCTTTCCCAAGAATGATCTTCCTTCGACTGCATTATGGAGTCCTTACACCCTACGGGACCCCACACAAACAAACTCCCCGTCCACTAGCCTTCACCCTCGATGGGCCTTCGCTCAACTTGTCGTGTTTATTTATTTTTTTATATTTTGGAGCTTGGCGCTGCGGTGTCAATACGGGACTTGTCTCCAAAGGATAGGATTTTTCTGATAGAGAAAGAATGTACTAATTTTCCCCGAATTACTTTTTAGCGTACTTTCATATTTACTCAATCGGAAGTGAAAATACTTCGGGTAACCATTCGAAGGATAAGTTTCCTTACGATCATGTTCTAGAGTGCACTATCTTGAAGCATTATAATGGTTGCACTGCAGCGTAAACAATTTATTACTTCGTGGCGGGATCTCAAAACTCACAACAGCTGCGGTTTCTGAAAGTGGTTTCCCGCTATCCATTACGTACCGTTTTAATCCCTCTCATTACTCATTACGTCATTACCAACCGAAAGTATGAAAAATACAAACTTATATTCGAGCGCACATATATGAACGAATCATTCCGTCGTCTGCGACTTACGAGATAGTGATATGGGTCGATCATGAACGATTCGATCAGAAAGATTGAATCTCTAGGTGAATCAAATGACTCATCATTCATTTCGTTAAACAATTCGATCATCAATCACTCCGACTTCCGGTTTCATATCAATCATCCCGGTTTCCGTTTCATTTCAAAATTTGGAAATATTTTTTGGTTGATAAGTATTCCTTGTCGCCATGGACGACCACCCACATTTGTTCGAAAATTAATAGATATATTTTATTAAATAAATTATAGCGTTCGCCATTTTGCCATTGCAAATCAATATTGCGTGACACTGCCCTCCCCCCCTCTTCCACACATGAAGTTGAATTCCTAAAGCTGTCCCCACTTTCAGTTTTACGATAGATGCCCTATTGAAAATGGTCTGTAATTCGACAGAGGGAAAGAATTCCCTGCAGGAAAATCTTTAATTTCCCATCGTCAAATTACCAAGGATTTGGGCATTTTCACTAGGTTATTTTGATTACTATACGTATAAATGCCTGACAGAAATCCTCAAAAAAAAACAACTGTGGTTCATCGTTAACCTTCTGCCACGATTTCTCCGGAGAAGCAATGAAGATAACAACGTCAACATGCGCTGACTATATTTTATAAATTTACTTATTCATTATTTTTCTTTAAAATTATATGAATCAGAGTATGCTGACTATCTGTTACTTGGAAATCGCGATCAAAATAGTATATGAAATGATAATATGGATAGCAATAGCGTTAACAAAGCTCTTCGCAGATGTGGCAATATTTATTTGTTTATTCAAAGTGATTTATTACATCCATTGATTGAGTCTTTTCGATCTTGATTCCTTTGAGTCTTTTCGATCATAAAGATTGAATCAATTGATTGAATAAGTTATGTTTCTCAAGTCAAATTGATTGAATCACTAAAATGATCTACTCTGCCCATCACTATTACAAAATAAAACGTGATACGGTCGGAAATATCGATAGAATCGACATCCATTATCGATAGTCGCACGAGTGCGCATCGTTTCTGCGCAGAAAACCCGCCGAAATCATTCACCTTGTAGAGCGGTCACGGCGAATGAATTTAATTCGAATGATCTTTCTCTGTGTTAAATTTCATGCACGGTATTGGATTGTATTTAATTCACGAGAGAATATGCAAAGGACTTCAGTCGGTGATAGGCGATTGCCTTTTGTTATCAACAAAGAGTGGAGTAGAACCAGCGGCCGGGACTAGGGTCATGACAGCAGTGACGACGAAGATGAAAGCGAGGAAATAATTCCACCACGTCAATATGAAGTTTGCGAAGCCCTCTGGACGTTAAGGAATCTTGATCTCAACTCCCAATTAACCCTTTCGAGACGGCGGAGTTTTCGTCTTACATTAGCATGACCGCTTCACTTCGCCCCAAGAGACTCTACTTTCTCGTGGTACGGAGCATTTTTGGAGGACATTCGTTGAGAAGGGTCTCGCTGAACCTTTTTCGACCCCTCCACGCAGGGACTTTGCATTATCTCGGACTCCGAGAGTAGTTGTGCTCCTCCTTTCCGGGTTTACGACCATACCTGCGGCATTGGTTCGCGGTCAACTTATGTATTTTTTATATGTATTTAGCTTATGGATAATATTGTTGGTTGTACGTAAATCGCTACTTTGAACTGAATTCCTCATTGTTTTCAGAGCATTGTCAAATTTCAAACGAAGTTCTAAGTTCAATATCAACCCATTTAATGCAGCAACGATTTCCATGTTGATGTTTATGCAGAACTCAAGATATAAGTTAATATTTATCGTAGAATTTCGTTTAAAAATTGTAAACGCTATTCAAAAGACAAATAATTCAATTCTTAGTGTTAATTTCTTTTGAAAATAACAAATATTTATTTCGAAAACAGACTGTATAAAAAATTGCATGACCCTTACCGCTAAGAGGGGTGATATAAGGCGAGGGGTCAGGGTACCTGCTCCGAGATTCCGGGGGTACAGCCCGCAGTATTATTGGGTCCCGAAACAAAGACGTCGTACACCCGCCACTGTCATTAAAGGGGGAGAGCTACAGGAAACGTTAATTTTAATTGGAAGTTCTTGTACGAAAGTCTCTGTACACGAGAACGTATAGGAAATAATGTAAATGCTAGCATTCCTTCACTTGTGTAATAAAATCCCCGAAGAAAATATACGGCTTTCGTCTCTCGTGTCAAGAAACGTCCACACGTGTGTTTAAATCTTTATTTGGGAAAAGGTTAAGTTCCCTCTCGTGTCAAGAAACGTCCACACGTGTGTTTAAATCTTTATTTGGGAAAAGGTTAAGTTCCCATCTATGAAAGTTGGACGCCAATGTGGAAGAGCAAAAAACAACAGATTTATTTAACTAATATATTACATCTACGTCTACATAATACCCTGCAAGCCACCTCTAGGATGTTTGGCAGGGGGTGATGAATCACCAGCATGCAGCATGCATTTGGACTCCCACATGCACACCACACCGTCCAAAAAACGTCACGCATACTATAAAATATACAATCATATGTTCTTAGGAATAAAAATGAAATTAGGAAATGCTAAGTTTTACATAGGTTAGTTGGCTACACTAAAAGTCATCTAATCTATTTATGAGTTCTGTCGCTGCCGTTATAATCTCTTATTGATCGTGGAAAAAAGACATTCTGAATCTGTCTGTTCTACAATCTATCTCTCTTATTTTATTTATATGATCTTATCCGATCTTTACATATTTACCGTATAATTTCCTGATTAAACAAGTTAAATATTATGATCAATTTCCCACCAATTTATTTTGATGCGTACTCGTAAAGCAATGGCACTTCCAACTCTAATAATGAACTTTCTTATAGCACTCCTAGACATAGCTGTCCATGAGGATAATGCAAACTGGTTCCCTGCGACTGTATACCCTCTATAGGAGCTGTACGGAAATGTATTTATTGAATTTTGAATTGTGAAATAATATCTCTTCATTGCTTTTTTTTAAGATGTACTGGTGAATAATATTGCATAAAATGAAGAATTTAAGTTACAATATCGTTAGGCTCTATATACCACCAATTTATTTTGCTGGGTACTCGTAATGAAATGGCACTTCCAACTCCAACCATGAACTTTCTTACACAACTCCAAGAGATATTTCTTTCCGAAACATTTGTTTACTGTTTCCTGCACCCCTATGCTTTGAGAGTCCCAAACTCCCCTCCACTTGCATCCCTCCCCTCCCACTAGCATTTCCCACCCCACCCTCTGTTTCCTTGAGCTGGAGTGCGTCGTAAGAAAACACGGCCCACGAAACGCAGTCGCAGGCGAGGCACAAGTCCCTTCACCCACCCCTTACCCCTCCGCACCCCTCTTCCTCCTTCAGCCCCCACTTCGTCTACCAGGCTGAACCCATCCCACTCTCAATCACCCCGCCCTAGAAATGGGAGAAATTACGCCGCAATCCATTAATCGTATCCAATGATCATCGCTTCCCAAATCATCGGTCAAGTTTAAAAACCGTTTTACACGGGGCACGGAATTGCGCAGGTTAGAACTGCATTAATTTCTAAAACGGCGTGGAACTGCGCGAATGCATGAACGAAATTAAAACGGACTATTTTGCCGTCTCGCATCCACGCATTCTCGCATACGTTCTAGCAATTCACCGCTTTCACACGACGCGTTTTTTATTTCGCCTTCGCACGTACGTCAGACTGCGCAATTCCGTGTACCGATGATTCTACCGATTATGTGCAGGCAACGAATTGATGCGATTGCACCGATTCTATAATAATCGCGAGGATATCGTTCCAATTTTCAATACGAATTTTAATCATCACTATCAATTCAAATGTACTGCGGTATAATTGCAATATAAAAATAAGCCACCGGTACTTGATTCTCACGCGAATGGAGATATATTAAAGCAACAGCTATTGCATACGATTTTTAAAAGTTGAGATGGAGCTTAAGTAATCGATTCAACGATTAAATCGACGCCTCATAAACGATTACATAATCAAAACAATCGCAGTACAATGATCGATTATTATCGAAAATCTATTCTTTTTCAAATCACTACCCCACCCCCTTTGAACGTTTTTCGGCTGCGGAGGACACAAACAAGGATTGAAAATTATGATATTCCTTACATGATATAAACAAGACTTTAGTTGATCACGGGAATACTAGTACTTCATAGATACAATTAGGTCATGTTGTTGATTCGACCAATATCTCTTTTAAAAATCTAATGGAACACGCCACTTCGCTGAAAAATGTTTGCTCTCCAATCGGCATTTGCACTGCTGCACTTGCTTTTTTGGATTTTCGTCTGATGTAAAACTTCTTATCCTTCAAACGCTATTTCCAGTACACGTATTCACGAGAGCAATGTGCAATGTTTTGCATAAAACAACCGCTTTCGCCGGCGCTGTAATTGGGTGTGAGATGCATCAAAAAGGCGAAAAATAGTCCATCATTTGAAATGTTCCTGTATAATAAATATATTTTTTAAATAATTGAGGCAGTGTGCTAAGTGTGAACAATGTTGCGTTAATCGTCAGCGGCACGCCCAACTCGAGGCGTTCTGCAATACTCACGCCCTTCTACCCCGGATTCTTTCATTCATCTTCAATTGTTTTCAGTCCATCTTGTTCTCACTTGTTTCTTCGGAAGGGCCGTGGTCCGAAGACGGATAAAAATAAAACTTATAAAAATGAAACCTTTTTTCGGAAAAAAATGCCGCATCAACTGCCGAAAAGCTCAGCTGCGAGGATATCGTGTATCTCCAGAAATCACTAATTTATTTTTCCAACTATTTCCTAGCTTAAAATGCTTAAATAACTTTAGATATACGTCGTGTTTGGTCTTGTTCTCTTTTGCATTACGTGCACATTACAAATATTTTAATCTAATAAAAGTACAATACCTATTGCCGAAAATCATTTTTAAACACCATTTAGTCTAAGAGGTGATTCATGCAGCAGTTGACCTCAAGAAACTGGGAACTTTGAAGCTGGTAGGCTGAAATAGGCAGGTAGGCAGTGGGTGAGAAAAGGGAGGGGGGCGTGAAACACTTTTATATTGCTCTCGGGTAACTTGATAGTTTTTTCGAAGCTAAGGTCTTCGTAACAAGATCCCTGTGAGAGCTGGGACCATTTTTTATTTCGGAGAAGAGAAAAGGGTCAGAGGGGTTGGGGAGGCGAGTGCTGAATGGAGGGGGATAGCGAATCGTGGGAAATGCGCAAATGTTACTTTCCCACGGCACTGAGCTTCTCTCTACGGTAGTTCCATCTCCTGGCGAAGATTGAAACACTGTGCCTGTCCTTATTAGCCATAAATGACACATTGCATATATTTCTTCTAATTTTCGTCAAACAATGGATGCGGGAAAATTTTACGACGGGACCGCGATCTTCAAACGATCAATGCGGGAGAACGATTCTTAAGGGAACTAAAGATGCGGGAAAAATTACACTGCCTACATATGTGAAATATTAACGGTGAACGTGCATGAATTGCGGGAACGTGGAAATGAAAAAATGCGTGAACGATAAATCGGCGTTCCACAGTACAAATCCCCTGGCGGCAACAATTTTAGGGTCACTAGCAACGGAAATGAGTGTTTTAAAGAGGTTTTGGACAATATTACCTGAACTATTTGTTTTACAAAACGTGTGTACATTCAAAATGATGCCATGAAACGCTGATATAGAAAGCAGTTTTTTTTTTAATTTACCACTAACATTGAGAAACCACGTCGTGAAGTAGTGATAGCATATCTGTTCTATTTTTTGTTGTATTTATTGTGCACATTATATAAATGTATTTCAATATTTTTGTTTACCGTGGTACACACAGTCAGACATGCAATCCTGAATGGAAGAGGAAATGTCCCTTGCTGGAATGAATGGGTTTTGAGTTTAGATGGCCTTGCACTCACTTTCCAAACAATGTGCTCCCTTCTTCCAAGCCCCCGAAGGAGTCCGTGATATTGTCCTTGGGTCGTAGTCTTTTGAGAATAGTTCGCCAACCTTTTTCCACGAGAAAAAGAGCTGTTTTCGACGGAATATATGCGCAGCCAAGTTATCAAGTGCGCGTCGGGAGACTTGTGTATTAGGTCCTCTTCTCGGAAGATATTGAATTGGTAGAAATGGGACACGTATTCATAACTAACTATATTTGTTTCCGTTCCCCAATAAATGTTTGCGTGTAAATACAACGATCAGCGGCACCATAAGTCAGAAACGGCTCATAACAGTCACCGCTGACTTGACGAGAACACATTGAGTTTCCTCCTTGTAGAATAATTAATGTATTTACAAACACCACTAAGGTGCACTGCATTTTTTTGGATAGGAAGAAAGGAGAAATTAAAGCTGATTGACCCTACCGGAGATTGGTAAAGTGTATCATCATATGCATTAATATTAAAATAAAAAGGCATGATAGAAGCATGAAGAATAAAAAAAATACCAAACTAAAAACGAATAAAATTCCGAAATATATCATAAATAAAAAAACGTGAAACAATTAAAAAATATGTACTACTTAATGTTACCGTGGGTATTTATAATAATGATATACATGTATTCCACATTATGGTACATGAAATTATATTAGCCTACTCAATCATGAGTTTTTACAAGGTGGAATATGGATGCACCCCTGTGGTAAGAACCAGTGTTGGGCTTATTCACGAAAAAATACAGCGACCGCCTAAGTCTTTTCCCTTCGCCATATCCGAGCGTCATTTATAGATGACCTTAAAAAAATCTTAAATAGCATAAAAAAATTTGTGCGCACCGATTTATTTCGATCATTTTTTATAAAAATGTAACACTTCCAAGTTTAAGTGACGAAAAAAGTTGTTCGGATCACGGCAAAGTCCTTCTGTCTTGTCCTTCAAAAGTGTGAAATCGTAAATGATAGTGCAACTTTGGAGGGAAAGGGTAGGCCTAAAAACCTAAGGCAGAAATCTATGAGAAGTTAAAGAGTTCGGTTATATACAGATTTGCAAATCTGTTTACCGATGTATTTCGAAATCTTTTAAAAATATACAGACACAATCAATTTGGTGTTACTAGGGATACGTTGATCTCTCTAACGCTAAGCTGCTTCTAATCCGCTGTAGTTCTCGAGGCTTCCCGGGATTAAAATGGGTGGTCCGATAAGAAGTACCTAATTGCGAGGCCCCCTCCCATCTGTTGACCACCCGCGCCAGTGCTGATTCCTCGCATCTCCCCGCCTTATCAGGTTGGAACGTGATCTTGGCCGTGGAAGAAGTCCTCCTGCTTCCATGGCTTGGGCACGACCACCGAGAGAGAAGGCCTGAGCGCTCCGCCGTGATACGTCACGAGTCGTAAGCGGACGGAGGCAGTGACGAACACTGCCGTTGATAGCGCCAATTTGCGGTAAGAAAACCAAACGATACGTAAACAGACATTTCTCCGGCTACGATTTCCATTATACAACGTATATACCAGGCACGTCGACTTGCAAAAAATATTGGGGGCGCCCAAACCGGGGGATCATGCCCCGGATAATTTTATAAGTAGTGAGTTTTAAGTTTCATAAGCATTTTAAAAGAGTCGTGTGATCAACATTAGAACCCTGATAACTCGAATTCGATATCTGGACACTCCGGGGAAAATGGACAAGTCTGGCATATTTTTTTCTCACAGCCATAACGAATTTTAGATGGAGCTCGGGCCCCCTCAGGCCCCATGGAGTCGGCACCACTGTTATGTACTTACATTTAAAAAATATTAACAGCATATCCCTACCTTTGGAAACATAATTGTTTCGAATGGACCAACGCCTTCGCCGAAAAATCTTCTTTGAAGAGAAACAGCTTGCTTCCGAATGCATTCGAAACCTCGAGGATATCATAAAAAGCCTTATGATCAGTAAAACATTTTTTTATAATAAGTGGTACTTATAACAGAGAAGTCATAGGAATTTTATATCCTTCACGGGGCTTCTACTTTCAGTATCGCTGAAGATAACCTGCTTCTGATATGGGTGTAGTAAGCAAGACTTAAATAATTCGCTGTGCATATAATGGTTATTAGATTAAAAATATTTGATCTAAAATACCAACTTAGACATGAGCCATATGATTTATCTCGCTTGAAGGTAGCCCATTAATTCATCCCCAGCGTTTCACATGCTTTCATAATTTACTACCTACCGAGGAATCATTAATTTAATACCCTCAAAGACTTTAAGATTTTTCTCTGTACACAATCGCACTTAGATTAACACGATTTGTTGGTACATAATACCTGTGAAAGAACTATACTTAATGCGAAAAAATCTACACGAGGATATGCGCAGCATTCTATATAAGCGTTAATATGCGAGAATTTCAAAGACATTTAAGTACTATGAAATAATTGAAACCATTAATTATTCAAGCGATAACGCAAATAATATTGAAATCAACCTGCTAGTACACTCGAGAGTAGAATTATTTCAAGAAACCAAAAAAAAATCGTCTACCTGTCAGTGTTAAGTTCAAATATCTTTTTAATTCACTTTCAAGGACGATAAAAATTTTCTGAGGCACACAACATAAGTACACCATTTCTTGAACAGTTGTATTCAATACTGTTGCCCACAAAACCTCCGCAAAAGCTTTTAAACTCCAAAAAACTTAGCGTTCAACAACCTAATCACCATTTTCACCGCAATGGCTTATGAATATAAACTACTGCAAGCATTGTCGGAAGGCGTGGTTGTTAGCCTACGGCTCGTGACGTCTGTGAAATGAAAGGCATCAGGCCTTCTCTCTCGGTGGTCGCGGCTTGGGTCTGTTTCAGCAAGGAGCCCAAATACGGAAGCTGGCCTGGTAGCGGAAACGGGCAGTTGAGATGGACGAAGTCGTTCCTTGCAAAGATCCGATCTCTATGATTCAAGTCAACAGTGTTGCTTGCCTCGTACCTTATTCCTAGTCTATATATTCGTCGAAATCCAATGGCCTAAAAAAATACTCGTCATGCGTCCAGACAGTCGATTAATCCACCAAAATAATAATTCTGGTCCCCTTAACTGAATAACATTTAGTTAATTTAGATCATTATTTAAGTTTTAAATAATAATAATGATGATTGGTGCATTTTAAAGTACATATGTTGACTATTAACTACGTATTGTCCTTCAAAACTACATGTATTTCTACGTTTGATACGCGATTGCTATTTGCAGTATAAATGCCGCGGGATGCCCACTCGTGGAAGTAAATGTAGCGTGTACTCTGGAGCGAAAAACCCCGCGCGATATATTTCCGTGTTCACCTCTGAGTTATCGACTCGACGGCACGATGTTAACGAGTGAGAAAAGCAAACAGGAGCATTTTAAAAATACAACGTCACTGAGGGAGAAACTCCCCTGCCTGCCGCTTGTTTTTGACCCATGGTTTCAGATGACTGACTCACATTGAAAACCAAGGGCACTCAGTTCCCCTTGGACTTGCGACGGGGGGAAGATGAGAAGTTTGTGTAAGAGACGCACCCTCGTTTTCCGATTACATTTCTGGGGGCCTATGCCTGAGTCCGTTCGAAATATCTCGCATGCGAATGCACTCGCACGATCAATCTCGCACTACGAGCGTTCTATGCGGAATTCGGTATGCCCTCTGAAACAGCACCTCTAGATATGTAAACCTCATATGAATCCACTCATTGCATTTCTAGGCGCAGTTAAAATGGCTAGCACTGGCGACACAGTCCAAAACCTTCCTGTTGAAGAGGCTGTAGCACGAGGTGGGGTGACTGAGATTGAGAAAGGGGCCAGAGATTCAACGGATGAATTGCGCCACTACCAATCCAGCGATTTCGCTTCTTTGCGAGATGAGATTCACAAAGAGATCACTTCAAGGGACGTTCTGCTCCGAAAACTGGAGGAGAGCGTCACCAGATTATCTGAAGATATCGCTCCTGTGAAAGATTACGTGATGGCAGAGATGGAAGAGGAGGATGACGACGCAAGTTCTTCATCTTCAGACACACCTGAAGATGGCGCTCCTCAGGACGGAGACCAGGAAACTGAAGAAGAGAGAAATATTAGAGCTTTAAATAGATGTGTGGACGTGATGATGAGTCTCACGGAAATACGTGAGAATAACGAAGAGAAAACAAAGAAAGTCAGAGGTTTTTACGAGAAAATATACAAAGCATCCCCCTTGACCTCTCTTATGCTGAAGTTCCTGGAGAGAAATGGTGGAGTGAAAGTAATAATCGATTGTGATTCCAAGGATATCTCCAACTTAGTGAGGGGATTGGCTAACCTGGATGGTGAAAAATGTGCTGGAACAACATTACATAAGTTTGCCGACTTTTTTGAATGCAAGGTTTACTTGGGAGGTGAGGCTGGAAAATATCAAGTATGGGAAGGGTTGAAATGGGTGGACAAATATCATGACCCTGAAGCATCCCTGTCTCAGAGCTTGGCACAGATGGTGATGTACTTAATTTTCAAAAACCGAGGTTTTCCTTACAAGTGTGACGATGATCAGTGTGAGAAACTGTACGAGAAAATTGCGCAGGAAGCATTACAGAAGATGACCTCAGGGGCGTACATGGACTACTTGATTAACGATGCCTTGAGTATGAAAACACCTTTAGGGAGAGAAGTATCGTTGATTTCGGTCGTCCCGGGAATGCTCGTCAAGCACGGTTCGCAGGGAGGAATGAGGACATTGCAGGAGCAGGTACCTTTCCTCACGTACTTCTTCATGCAACACGTGATTCCGAAAATGAGGAGCATAATCAATTGAGGTAAGTGACTCACATGGTAAACATTTTATCGGAATAAAGGAATCTTCATGAAAAATCCACAAAACAGATATACTAATTGCAGTCAACTCTTGATTGCAACAGATGCTGATCAGGCAATGTCATATGAAGCATGGATCCCATAAAGCTATAAATCTGTAGAAGTTTCAACAGTTAATTGGGACAACTGCGGAATCCAACAGTAACTTCTGAATCGAACAGTGAGTGCTGAATCCAACAGTAACTTCTGAATTCATCAATAATTTTTGGATTTATTAGATACTGTCAGAGTTTACAGTTATGGTTAGTTTTAACAGTTACTGTTACTTTTTAAATTTACTTTTAGTTTTAACAGTGGTCCCAATTAACAGTTGAAATTTCAACAGTTTTTTCGCTAAGGGTCCCATAAAGCTATAAAACTAATTTCCATCAAATTAAATAATAATTAATAATAACAAAACACATTTTATTTTTCTGTATATAATTCCTTGAAATGAGAACAAAATATTTTCTATGCTCAAAAATAGTTTATGTACATAGTCTAAAGTTTTTAGTAATAAAATGATAAAACGTATTGCACAGTCCACGGGTTAGATGATAATAACCACATGTTTCAATGCTTAGCATTATCATCAGGTGAAATATGAATAACAAGTGAGTTGCGCCACAGAACCTATGTTGCTATATATTAATTGTCGAGAGGGGAGCAGATGAAAGATTGGTTGGGGTGAAAGTAGGTGGTCATAGTACGAAAGGTTAAATGGATAAAACTGTAGATATTGATGTATTACCTACTATCAATTTATCTTGGTGAATTCTATTATGTAAGTTGTCCTTTCTCAAATACCCTAGGTTCTTAATAAATTTTGCATTCTTAGGTTAGGTTTTCATGTTTACAACATAAAGATTAAGGTGTGCCTGAGGGTTATCCCATTTCTCCCGTGATATTTATTATCCTCTCCTGGGGCACTAATAGGGTAGTTTCCTTCATCAAAGAAAACGAAAGGCATTGATTGCGATTCGTTACCCACCATTAGTGTATTCATAATATACAAATTATTTGGTTTTAGAAATACCGGTTTAGACGAATGGCAAGGGTCAAATTTTATCCTCATTTGAAAAAGGCCAGATTGGCGCCCATGCGATTCCACTCCGCGTGATGTCACAGGGACCTAGTTTCTACACGAGAGGATAGGAGTTATACATCGTCTGAGGTTATCAATGCATGCATGAGCCACAGAGCTCAGGGAAACATGTCTTAATAATCACCTATTAAAACTGGCTAAGGTCGGAAAGTTTTCTTCGTTTGATAAGGTATTGATAAACCTTTTTTAAACCAAGCGCTACCATTCAGCAAGGTACTCAGCTATCCGCTAGCATCCTGCGTCCTATCAGCGCTCAGAGCCTCGATCAAGGTCACCTCACAAGGAGAGAGAGGGAACCAGAAATGCGTCGCACGGACTTTCCTACTTACGCGTCGCGTTTTTGCGCGCTTGAATTTTTTCATTTTCATTTAATCGCGAAAAATAGATATCGTCATTTAAAAATCTAAAAGCGCAAAATACGTACTCCAGGAGTAATAATCTTTCGATTTGGGCAATAGAAAAATAATAGGAAACCACCCTATTCATGGGACCCAATTGTAAGATTAATATTCAAAAGAGGTAACTGCTACTTTTAGGTAAAATGCCTGCTATACTCCCCATGTTGCCATCTATTTTGGAAATTCAGTATGTTACCTCTCCCCAGATTATACATTAGGGCTGCAACTTTTTGTGCAAATAAGAATATTTCCTATCATGCAACCAATGACGATTATCGCTGTTATTGTACTAGGAGTGCTACAAGCCTCTACCAAACATTAATAAGAACTAAAAACCTGAGTTATGCCCCATGGCACATGGGCCTATTGTTAACACATTGATCTCCACGCAAGTCATACTGACCGGCTTCCGAGCGACCGTTTCAAAGTGGATTTCTGAAGCCGCGAGTGACCGGAATCTCTTGCTAACGTATGGGCCATGACCGTTGTGGCGTCCGAATGTAAATATGTATTTTAAAGTAAAGTACAAAAATAAATTTAATGTTTTATGATCCGGGAATACTTAATGGAATGAAAAACACCAATGGCGTCAAAGGACATATCTACTAAAAGCATAATGGCGGTAAATGCGTCCACCAGGAAATTAAGGGAATATAGACTATGTCCCTCTTTAAGTGCAACCTTTGTGAATTTCTTTCGAAACACTTATTTCTGTGGACAAGTTTCTTCAAACGTAACCTTTTTTTTTCTTTGTTTCACTGTTGCCTTGGTTTCACGAATACGTATTCACAGCAAGTGTCAGCACGCAATTCACGTCTGAGATGGCGAATCGGTATGGAATGGGAATGAAAGTGTGGAAAAGCACAATAAAAGTTTTCCTAACGATCCTTCAAATGAATTTCAATTTTGAATTCTATTTTTACATAAATTATATCTTGTCAATTACCAAATTAGCAACAGCGAACAGTTAAGGAACAAAGTATTCGACTAGGGAGAGAACAGGCATGAAACAGACAAGGTGTTCAAATTTTCATTCTGCCAACAGTCGCCTGCCATTTGTCACTGGGACAGCAAACAGGGATATCTAACAGCCTAATAAACGGGTAGCAAACTGACAGCGTACAGTCCCCCACCTGATCACTGGCTGTGGTCCAACAAGTAACGAAGAGACAATGCCGCTTCCTTAGCAGGGAGAGAACTGACAAGTAACACTCTTCTCGCAGACAAGGAGAAGGCGTTCTAATTTGCAGTGTACAAACAGTCAGTCGCCTGACTCAAGGGCGTACCCAGGATCTAAACTGGGGGGGGGGGGGACAAGCCATGGTTGTTCAAGTTGTAGGTAAGATTAAAGCATGGAAAAGGCAAATGAAATCAAAATTTCAAGGAAACTGTAACAGTTCTTCAATAGTTTTCAAAATTATTTGCCAGGAAAATTATTATTTTCCTTAAAGACTTTTGTTATTTTTGCTTCAAGGGAGGGGGGCAGCTGCCCCCTCATGCTCCTCGCTGGCTACACTCATGGCCTGACTGTTGTCACTTTGACAAGGAACAGGGAACCAATAGCCTACTGAACAGACAAGGAACAGGCATTATTGTTACAGAAATTGACAGTGTAAGAAAGTATTGGTAGTATACATCGCATATACAGTAGATTCCGTTTACTGGGTCCACCGCTTAATTGGGGCAGCCGCTTAATTTGGGCAGATCTTGAAGAACAGAACCCAGTAGAGGAATATCCCAGAGTATTCTCCGCTTAATTGGGACAGCATGCTGCTTTATTGGGCCATGAGTCGGCCACATAGACTCTATACTCGCGACCAAATTAAAATTTTTTGTTTTCAGAATACCATTTTTTTATATTTCACAGCCAGAGAGCAGGCCCGGACGTAAAACACAAAGAGGTGATCGCTCTTGACTAGTTTGCGGGTCAAGGCGGATGATTTTTTCTCTGTGGATCTTTTCCACGATTGTGCATTGCGATTGACTCCCGCTAAAAGTTATTACCGCTGCTAGTCCTGGTGTACTTCAAACCATTCACAATGGTTGGATCTTACATGAAGGTTTGCACATTAGGCTGGTTAAATTTCTTTCATGATGTTTTTACGAAAACTTGTCATTTAAATTATTCGTTAAAATACGGATATTTCGGACTCAATTTTCCCACTCACAGCTATTAGTGGGCCCTGAATTTTGCTAACGATAGGTGATTTCATGAGAGAGAGCACCATCGTCGCTGCGTTGAGTATCACAGGGTCTGTCGCATCTTTTAAGTTTTCTGTTAACATTCGGCCTGTGATTTTTATGGTATATATATATATTTCTGCTTAAAATGGCATGTGCGAATTTGACAAATGAACCTTGAAAAAACGGTGAATTTTATAATGAAATAGGAGGAAGAACCTTGACTGATAATATTAATACTAATTATTGCATTTTATTTTATTAATTAATGAGGGCCAAACAATTTTGTTACATATCTGTTTTGTTTCCTTGCTTCAACAGGTATGAAGAATGTGCCTTCAACAAAACGTCTGAGATGAGTGCCTTGAAGTTATTGTTCTTAAGTTCCTGAAATTCATTGTCTCGAAGATGAGATTCGTGTTTTATTCCGCGTCAGTCATTTTGGTGAACCGGGAGTTGAACAGTGGCTGGCCACATGTATCAATGCTTTCGCAATTGTTACCTAATCGGTGCTTGAGTTAAAGCCTTTACATATATGCAAAGATGGATATTATTGTTTTAGTTTCGTAATTATTTTTATTGTAACATGCCATTTTAATTTTTTAATGCCTTTATCATAAATCGCACAACTGCTTAGATGCAATGTTTGTGCAATAATATCTGCATTCTGAAATTATAATCATTTTTTCATTACTTCAGGTGTTACACTGATAAAAAGAACATTTATTCTCCTTAGTAACACCTGTATATTGTATTTATCCTAACCTATAATGGCAGAAAAAAAAGATTGGGAATTTAATTTTTTTAAAGAACGTAGTACATTCAGAGTATATTTTATACTAATTGTTAATTCTCCTATTTTATGAAAGTGTTTTACATTCTCTGGAAATGAGATCTAATGTCTAGGTACTTTATCTTGAAAATGACACACAGAAATTATAATTAGTTAGATTGTGGAACACCTTAAAAAATACCATATTTTTGTAATTGAATACATTAACAATGCTTTGGTTTCCTTCTATAGCCTTGATTTACCTATTTTGTCTTATAGCCATATATTTTTCCTATTTCTGTCTTTCATACCTGAGAATAAAGACACGGTATCGGTTGGCTAATGGATGTATTTTGTATAACCATTGCTAGCCATAAATGAATGTTCTAATATTATGTACACCATTATGTTTTTTCAAATGATTTTGTAATTTGATTCTAATAAAAGAAGAGATTTATTCTTACTTATTTTTGCATAAATACCCAAGATTTCACTCCAAGGAAAATCATAGTTGGTGAGTGGCAGATATATATAAGTGTGTCTTGGCGGAATCTACCATTGGACAACATTTTACATGCTGCAAGTAGCACGAGAATATATTTAAACCTCTCGCTACGAAGCTCTTTTTTGGGGTGGAGTGACCCTGGAATTTTCTTCCCTCAGATTTGGAACCCTGCTCAACACTTACCCTAGCCGCTACACTAGACCCCTTCTAACCCTATCATAGCACGAATCTACGGTCAATTTATTCTGTTACCAGTGTTTTTTTTAAAACTAATATTGCTTTTGATTTTCAACAATTTACTCTTCTCAAAGAATTACGAACAATTCATTTCATAGTATAAAAAAATTGTAGCGTCCACAAATAATACCATCGAAAAAAACTATTGACAATATAACAACTTGGCAACGGATTCCTGCTGTGAGGTTGGTCATAAATACGATATCTATTTTTCATGATTAAACTAAAAGTGAAATATTTCAAGCACCCGAAAATGCGACTGCTAAGGAGGAATGATGGGAAAAGCCCGTGTGACGTATTTCTGTTTCCAGCTGTCGGCGTGTGAGGTGACATTGGGTCGAGGCTTGAGCGCTGATACGACGCAGGTTGCTAGAAGGTAGCAGAGTACCCTGCTAGCAGGTAGCGCTTGGCTTAAATAAGGATTATTATTCCCCTATCAAACGAAGGAAACTTTCTAACCTTAAGCGATTTTAATAGGTGATTAATGAGAGATGTTTCCCTGACTCTGTACGTCATGATATGCATTGCTAATCTCAGAGATTTGTAAGACTCCTATCTACTTGTATAGAAACTAGGTCCCTGTGACGTCACGTTGAGTGGCATCACATGGGCGCCAATCTGGCCTTTTTCAAATGAGGTTAAAATTGACCATTATTGCCATTCGTCTAAACCTGTATTTCTAAAACCAGGTAATTTGTATATTATGAATGTACTAATGGTGGGTAAGGAATTGCAATAAATGCATTTCGTTTTCTTTTGATGAAGGAAACTACCCTATTGCTACCTCAGCAGTCATTTCCCTTCCTATAGCCAAAGTCTGGTGGTTAGCGTTCAAAAAATCAGCGACAGCTACACCTGACGTCAGTTGTTCTGCATATAAAAATGCCGGTCGGCACCCTGGTATTCAATGAAGCAGGGACGAAGACATAATCCGGGCTCATCGCGACAATCTGGGCAGAAAGGGGTGATGTTCTTCCTGTCTCCTTTAGTGTAACTAACGAGGCAACGCTATTGTTTCCGCCTATTCCCCGCCATCGACGGGAAAATGAGATTTGGGGGGCTTTGGTTGTGGGTGGACGTGAGGAAGGGCATATTTGTGTAGGGAGTGTGGTTGAATTTTAGTTCACATCGAGAACATGCGTGGATAAAGGTTGAAAACATTTTAAAGAAACTGAAATAAGTGTTCTAGCTGATTGGATATTGACCGACATATTTGCTTCTAAAAATATTATTATTCATGGAGCAAGTATATTCTAAAACTTTCACTGATAAATTTCCTTCACAAAAAGGTTTTGCTCAATATAGGTTTACCTCTTATTCAATCTCTCCAGCACACCAGAAAATTATGTTAGTTTACGCTCACATATTACAGATTACAGCACCAGCTTTATGAATGCGAATGTCAGATTTCAACATTTCCACACACACACACACACACACACAAAGGCACAATGGTGGAGATTTCATTGGTGAAGCATTGTATTACGCACTGATTACGAACGAAATACTTGACAAAGCTTCGATCTATTACTTGAGGTATTTAACACAAAATAGGTAATTTAATACAAAGAAACACTGTGGAGAGCTCGCACAGTGTGTCATTGTGTCCGCTGTACTTTTGATATTGTAAGTAACAATTTACAATGATGAGCTGATGAAAAATGGTGCAGATATCATTGGTGAAACATAGTAATATGCATATCCAAAAAAACTAGGGGGGTAGTTTACTAAGGGTTGACTATATTCGAAGAAATACCGCACATCACGGAGGCACGCATGTCAGCTGAACTCTTGAGTTGAGTAGCAGAATCAGAATGCCTTGTGGTAAAACAGAGCACGACCAACAATTGAGGAAAGCATGTGAGGGTGGCAATGAAACAATTCTTCAACCTCTGGATCAGAGAATTTTCTGGCAAATTGTGAAATGAACGCCTTATACGAGTGGACGGTAGGGTTGAGGTAGGCAAGGTTTAAGAAATAATGTAAGACCTCCCACTGATGAAGCTCAAATAGGGTGGTTTTTTTACTATTATTTTTTTAAGTGCCTAAATGGAAGGATTATTACTCGTGGAGCAGTGGAACAGCGAGGGGGGTTTGCTGTGCCCATGTCCTGGAGTGAATGTACTTTACACTTTTAGATTTTTAAATGATGACATCTATTTTTTTGCGATTAATTGAAAAGTGAAAATTTTCAAGCTCACAAAAACGCAATGGCTAAGTATGAATGCTGGGAAAAGCCTGCGTGACGTCCCGCTGCCACCACGAGAGGCCACCATGGTGCGAGACTATGAGCGCCACTACGATGCAGGTTGCTGGCAGGTAGCAGAGTACCCCGCTAGTAGGCAGCGCTTGGCTTAAACAAGGATTATAAATACCTTATCAAATGAAGGAGACTCTCTGACTTAGGTATTTTTAATGTGTAATTATTAAGACATGTTTCCCTAAGCTCTGTGCCTCATGCGTGCATTGGTAATCTCTGTTTTGATTATTTTGTTAATTAATGATGTAAAACTCCTATCTACTCGTATAGAAACTAGGTCCTTGTGACGTCACGTGGAATGGCATCGCATAGCCGCCAATCTGGCCTATTTCAACTCATGTAAAAATTTTTCCCTTGAAACAGAGCTGAAAATCCACTGAATGTGAGAAAACTGCCTTAAAACAACCTTGTAACTGCACTGCCTTGTCCTCAACAAGAAAAAGAGCACTCAACTGAAACTCTGATGCCATTCTCCCTTGCAAGTCCATTGCTTTTGAACTGCTTCTCCCTGGCTGCATGTGTGCCCCACTGATACTGAACTGGACAATAGGCTCAGGCCAGGCCGAATTTATGGCTCCACTGCATCTCTCTTGCCGAATGTCTTTACTGCCCTGCCACAGACCTGCTGCATCATTTGGGTATCCCCTCTCCCTCATGAATTAGGACTGCTTCTCCCTTGCTGCATGTGTGCTACCCATCGTAAGTTTTGCCAACATACGGAACCCATCTACCAGACATATATGCGACCCCTCTTTTCAGCGGCAATGAATTTTTTTTATTTAGCTTTTTAGGCAACACGTATATCTTTTCCCGTGCGTCAAGCTGTCGGTTGCCATTATTTCTCTCTAGTTGCTAGGAGCAAAAGACGAGTGGTGAGCGTGGGTTTTGGCATGAAAAGATTGATGACATAAATATTTTCCCGGTACTTCGACAGTTGTTAACGGCAAGAATTATTTGAAATTAAGGTGAAGGGGAGAACGAGGTCGGTGGTGGTGACTGCACTCAAAATAGGAGGTAAGCGTTTTAACTTCTCTGATGTCATGTTTATTCCTTCCAAGATTAGCCACGAGAACGTTGACATTGAATTCGTGTTTTAATCCAGGCAGGTTTAAGGATTTCGAGCTCCTTTTTCGGGGGTCATGCAGCCAATAACTAATTCTTCTTTCAATGCCTTGGCGACTGCCGTCCACTTTTCCTGCCTCATGGATACCCCGGACGAGGAGGAGAATACACCGACCCAAGGTGCATATAATAGGCACGCACGCACCTTAACATCATCCGTTAGCCATCCTGCGGAGGACTAACGGGCTCGGTGAGCTCGAGCGGGCTTAAGTTATTAGTTACTGCTAATAGTTTTAGAAGCTTGCGTGGTTTTTGTTTGGAGTTCACACATAGCCTAAGTAACGAGTCATCGCTTTGTTTTTCATTGATCTATGATGCAAAGCGCATGCTTACTCAGTGATAAATGAAGTTTTGATTTCTATAATTTGAATGCTTCACATTATTGTCCCATATAACTAAAAAGCCAAGTAAAGGAGAGTTTTTTTTTAAGTGCAATTTTGCTAATTTGATTTTGAGTTAAGTCGTTTATGTGACTCTTATCAGTCATGTTTCTTCTCTATTGCAGGAGCATCTAACTTCCATGACTTCTTTCATTTAGAATATTTTTGTTTGTGCTTTAAACAGTTATTAATTTATTGAGGTATTTTCATATTCTAATAAATTGTGATCGTTGCAGTTATAACTATTGTTGATCGCAATCACCTGACCACCCTTTATTTTTTATCATGAATGCAAAATTGTGGGAGAAACCTGTTATGTGATCATCCACTGTTGGCTGGGTTGTGCAAGTTGTTAATTTACTGTGTTCTATATGATTTGACATGGGAATTTTAATGGATTGGGTAGGGGAATTGTATTCAGCCAAACAATAAGGGAGTTTCAGCCTGGAATACAAAGGAGAGAAATTGATTAAGTACTGTCTTTGGGCCTCTGCACATTTTTTTCCAGCGACTGTGCTGTGACTGGTACATGCCCAAGGAGGTTTCTTCGGAGACTTCTTGCCAGGCCTTTTTCAGGGCTGCCTTAATCCTTACTTGCAAAAAAATGTCTGCTGGCGTGACTTGCGGACTACAGGTGAGGCAGCATACCAATCTGGTGTTTGGCCATGAACCACGGTGTGGATTTGTAGCATGCTGTTGCAATGAGCCCTTCAATAGGTGGAAGAAGGGACTTCATAGTCTCAACCTCGCCCGAATAAAGGCATTTTATCATTATTATAAAGGCTTTTAACTCCCTCAAAACTTGTGAGTAGGGCAGAACAGAGTCGCTATAAGCCTCACAACTTATTTAGTTTCCTAAAGATATTTAGCATAAAACTTAAACTTTGCTCGATTGTTGATTCCATTTTTTCCTTGACAAGGTCTGTCAAGGAGGGGGCTTATAATAACTTACGTCCTTCCATATCTTGGAGAGCACTCAGATTGGTCTTCCGACAATGATTAGTGTCCGTTCCCCCAACTCCAAGTAGTTTGATCCCATTCCAAAAGTAGGGTGTTTCCTTCATCAAAGAAAACGAAAGGTATTGATTGCATTTCGTTACCCACCATTAGTGTATTCATAATATACAAATTATTTGGTTTCAGAAATACGGGTTAAGATGAATGGCAATGGTCCATTTTTATCCTCATTTGAAAAAGGCCAGATTGGTGCCCATGCGATTCCACTCCACGTGACGTCACAGGGACCTAGATTCTATACGAGTAGATAGTAGTTATACATTGTCTGAGATTACCAATGCATGCATGAGGCGCAGAGCTCAGGGAAACATGTCTTAATAATCACTTATTAAAACTGGCTAATGTCGGAGAGTTTTCTTCGTTTGATAAGGTATTAATAATCCTTATTTATGGCAAGCGCTACCAGCCAGCAGGGTACTCAGCTACCCGCTAGCAGCCTGCATTGTGTCAGCGCTCAAGCCTGGCCTCAAGGTCACCTCACACGCCGAAAGCTGAAACCAGAAATACGTCACACGGTGAGATTTCCCGGCATTCTTACTTAGCCGTTGTGTTTTAGCGAGCTTGAAAATTTTCACTTTTCATTTAATCGTGAAAAATAGATATCGCCATTTAAAAATCTAAATGCGTGAAATACGTACTCCAGGAGTTATAATCTTTTGATTTAGACAATAAAAATATATTAGGAGGGTGGGGGTATAATTGGGGTGGCACGGGTAATGCGATTGCATTACTTTCAGAATTCACCCTGCACGTCATATAACTGCTTGGATAACATAAACCTATTTAAGCATGCGTAAGGTGAACTGATCAATCATATCCTCACCATACGTTGGCATCTGGGAGACCAGACCCTAGGCGATGAGAGAGCGACTCTTTGTTGTGTTTTGTTATAATGACCATTGGAAGTGTTGCCATTTTAATATTGATGTTGACTCACTCAGTAAAGGAGACTGGTAAATAAAGGAGTGGCCATCATAAGATCGTCTTCTATCTCCATCTGGCGTGCAATTGCACGGATATTTCAATGAAATTAAATTATGGGCTATTTCACCATCTTGCATGTATTCGTTCTAGCACTTCACCGCTTTGCACAATGTTATTTTGACTACGCCTTAGTAAATTGATATGCTTGCGCAATTGTGTGCGGCGTGAAAGTACTTAAATACCTAAACGTCGTTATGATGATAAAAAAATAGTTTCATGACTATGCTTGCCGCTATTAAAATTAATGGAAAAGTTAACGCCGTATGGTCACAATGAAGACAACAAAATATACAGTCATCGCGAGCCCTGAACCCTGGTCACCTGGGTGATAGCCGTAAACGCTAAACACAACCCCACCTGCGACGTGATGCGATACCATGAAACTATACACTGCTTGTGAAAAGTACCGCATGAAAATTAATTAATTACAGCCAAACTAAGGCCCATTCAAAAGCACCACTACTAGTTCAGGGATGTGTTCACCATTCCTAAGCCCATAAAACCTACGGCACTGAAAAAGGCGGAGCAAGTCTTGTGGTCTCCCCTAGTGAGTGTTATTATGACGCTATGCGTTCCGTCGTTACAAACAACGTTATCAAGTGTGATCAAACAACACCTGATAATGTTGTTTGCTATGACGAAATGTGTAGTGTCATGATAAAACTCTGTGGAAATATTGCAATGGCTAGTTTGACTAATATTAGGAACTTCCACCATATCCTGAACAACGTCATACAAGATAATTGATACCAAATAAAAAGTTTTTGGTATTGTACTTGGTTCTTGTTTGAACATGAATTGTTTCATCATTCTACCAAGTAACGCCCAAATCAGTTGAGTTTAAATGAGAAGGTTTCACAAATAATGGCAAGGGTGGAAATCAAATTGGAAATGGGAAGAATTCACTCAGGCAGATGGTTCTCGGCCGCCTACTGAACCCGGTTGGGTACAGATGATGTTCGGTTGCCAACCGAATCAGGTTTGTTACTGTTGATTTTCGGTTGCCTACCAAACATGGTAGGATGTTTCAAAAAGCATGTAGCCTACTGTAACCGGTTGGAAAATTTTTCATCTGCAGTTATCCATTCATATCTCCACGTGCATTCGTATCAATGAAAAGTAACAAAGTTAATCTTTCCTATTTCCAATTTGGTTTCCACACACACTATTATGGCTGAATCTCTCAAATGTACTTATCATACATCAAGCTTAGGAGATTATACTGCACTGAACAGTGTATAGTCCGGTGAACATAAAACCACTACCAATCCATGGTATCTCATTCCAGTTTTTAGTGCACATAATTAGTAATCAAAATTTCGAAACATAGGAGAAATTGTTGGAAAAAGATATTAAAGTTAGACAGTTTTCATATGTGTTGTTGTGGTTGGCATGTGAATGTTTACATGGAGAAACAAAACTCCAGCTAGTGATTTGAATACGCAGGGGTCTGTCTTAAGCTGAATCATGTCAAGTTCTTTCAGGGTTGTAGTGAACTTCTTGTTCCATTGACAAGGTGCTTGTCTCAGTCCGTAAAGTGACTGGTGCAGGAGGCAGATTTTTCCTGGCTGATCAAAACCTTCTGGTACTCAGCTCACATAAATTGGTTCTTCTATATAAATGAAAGTGAAAAAACTCTGTGAATGTCCACAGTATTTATTCAAGTACTTGATTTGATACTGTGTACTTATTGTACTTGAATAAATACTGTGGACATTCTGCAATATAACTGCAATATGCTCCAAAACCTCTCACCAAACACCGTTGAATACATTTGGTTCTTCTAATTCACCGTTGAGAAATGCTTCTTGTGATACATGTCGTGTATGGAACCATGGATACGTGCATCTTGCGGTGACGATGAGAGGAAGCTAGCGAAGTGGACCATGACAGATGCTGCAGCTCAGCATGCGATACAGTGGACCAGACAGTGAAGTTACACCTTTTAACGTGTGAAACCGCAAAAGACATGTATGATACACTCCTTCGTATTTATAAGAAGATTACTGACCACAAGATGTGCTTGTTGTTACAACAATTTTATAACTATAAATATGATAATAGTAAGGACACTCATACTAATATTAGTCAACTTCAAAATGTTTTTCCGTTTAAAGATATATTGAAATAAGGTGATTCTATGTTCTCTCAAATAATATAAACATAAATAACTAAGAATTCAACAGAAATTACTGTAGTGAAAGGGATCTTATTAAAAATCACTTGAATTGAGGTGACTTTTGTAGTTGAAGTAAGGCCAATGTACAAAACATATTATTATGCATAGATACTTATACACAATTGAGGACCTTAGAAACCAAGGAGGATAAGTGCAATTAATTGCCAACAATTATCAGCTATTATCTAAAAAATGTTGCACTAGTCCCCCTAGGCTTCTATGGTCCTCATTTGTTATGTACAATGAATTAGTGCATGAATTAATCTAAAAATTCTTAAAACGTGAGAATACAACTCAAAGCCAATTAGCAGTAGGAACACTCGTGTATTTAAAAATTTTTACTGCAGCGACTTTTCAACAGTCTGACTGAACTATTGAATAAAAGCAAACAAACCAATGAGGTGAGAATGGGGAGGATTTTTCTGATTACAGAAAAATCTGACTCTCTGTCTTACTTTGAAATTTGATTAATTTAACCAGCCTTAAATATTTATTAATTTATTTCAAAGGAAGGAAAAAATACGCTTTCAGATTCAAAAGAATCCTAAGTCAGGAATAATAATGAACAGTAGTCTCCATGCAAACTCACTCGGGATTTCCAAATTAATCAATTTTAGGGGCGTACAATCCACATTGAAATCATGTAAAACTCAAGGCCTGAAAATGTCGGGAAATTCTAAATGGCCCACTACATGCTTCAAAATTTCCATTTAAAGCTGTACAGATATGCCAAAGCAGTATCCACTACTTTGTTTGACAAATGATTTTGTGTGGGCGACCCTAAGTGTTTAGGGTAGTAAAATATTTATCCTTGTGCATTTCTGACGGAACAACCGTTTTGGTTACCAAAAATCGAAGGCAGCATTTTTTTACTACCTCCTTTAGACAAGTTTCATTTGAGATTTGAAGTTATAGTTTTCACATTTATGTTGACAAATAGATGAGATTTGCTTGTCTAGCAATCCATTTCTTCCCACTATAATATCTCCCTTGATAAATGCAGTTATACTGATAGAATAATTCATTTTCCCCCAGCATCAGTAAGGAAATAGTTATTTACTTCCTAACCATAAATACCAAGGGCAGGAAACAGTAATCTCATCTTCTGCAATCCATCACTAAGTAAACCATATTATGAATGCACTAGATAATACCTAAAATGGAAGTTGCTGCAGTATTCTTCGATTTCTCAAATCTTTTAATCTTGTGGACCGCCAACTGCTACTCTATAAACTTGACTTGATGGGTTTTTGTGTAATAGCTAATTTTGATTGAATCCTACTTGCCGGACCAAATTCAATTTGTCGTTACCTCAGGAAATGGTGTAACTTTCATTTGTCTGGGTACAGGCATAAATGATCATATAAATAGTTTTCTACAATTAAATGGTTCCAATCCATTCCCTATGCTGTTGGCACCAATATTGTTCTCACAGCAACAGTACTTTTGGAGAATTGATAGAAAAATGCAAAAATAAAGTCATAATTTCTCTACCCATCTCATTGAATACATTGGAGTTCCTCGTCTAAGACATTAGCCATTTTTAGAGATCAAAAAAGAGGCATTTAGGCCATAAACTTTTTGAAAACATGATGCCTTTTACTGTCCTCTGTTCAAAAAGTGGGTTCAATTACCACTGCCATGCAAAAATTAGAGGATTTGATACTCGTCTTTGTCTTTAAGTAATGGTTATTTTATTGAAGTTGGTAGCAAAAACTGTAACTACTGTTTTCGCTAATATTTCTCATATCTCGCTCACTAAGGGTGAGGCCTTGAGACAAAGTTTCATTACACTTCCCTAAAAGACAGAGAAAAGAATGTCACATAAGACACAAAGAAATAATATCTCCTTCATCTTACACAGAAAACAGTATGTTTATACATGTCTTGAAAGGTATTCCCATCGTTGATTGTTAAAAGAAATCAGGCCGTTATATATACCAAATAATTTTGTAATGTGTGCTAAGAATGTTGGCTATGTTGTGTAATCTGACTGATGTGTTCCATTGAATAATGGTGCATAAGTAATTAAACCGACTAAATGAGTAAAAGGGAAAGTTACTTTTCAAAAAACCATGCGATACAACTTTGTAATAACATTAGGAGAGTTACAGGCTAATGTTTGGTCAGAGAAATGCAACTTGTTAAACAAAACGAAACACAGAACTATATAGACTGCAAAGTACTGGCGAATCACAAATATATATATTAACTTTTTCAATACCTTCTTCCTAAAATGTCAGATGCTGACATTTATCATGCAAGGGGCCAAAAGATTTCCATTCGAGTTCTTCCGTTGGGCACTTCCATTAAAGCTGCAAAACTGCTTTATGAGTTGAACGAAGTCTGCAGTCACAATCACACCTTAATCAATCCACCCTGCATTGGACAGTAAAAATAACATTGATGTCTCCCTTACTACATTTATCTATTTAAAGTTTCTCAAATCTGCATGAAATTATACTCGCCTATAACCCAACAAAAGAGTCCAAATGGAGAAGGCAGTGATCAAAAGAATACATGGGTTCCCTTTCATTTTCTCTCTTTACCTAGGATTAAGAGCAGAGGTGGATATCTTGGGGAAGAGAACGATATTCCCAGTGAGTCTTCTACTCAGATTCACAGTCTCCTCATCGTGGGTCTATTTTCAAACCCTTGTAATAGGTAGCCACACCACCAACAGTCATATACAACAAATTTATATTTAATGACGGTTACTTACATAATAATGACAATTTTAAAGTATTTGCTAATGTTTACACCTCTTCTTTACTGTCATATTCCATGAATTCAACATGTTAACATGTTTCGTGGGCACTTCAGGAGATGTGGAGGGTCATCGATGGCGAACATTGTTTCACCTGCAAATCTGAAATAAAGATAGGATATCTTTGCCAAAGTTTTGGGGGAATAGGAAGGGCTATCTTCAAAGGGATTACTCATCACGCCAGCTTCCCTAATATAAGGGTACTCCCGTGGAAAAATATCATATAGTAAATGAATGTCCCTCGCATGGAAGAAAATAATGACCTAATAGTACTCAAGTCCCCACCCTGTGCACTTGCATTTACCCCGTCATAACACCATTTACAGCACATATACAGTATGACACTAATAAAAAAAATCCACAGATTCTCCAAGAACATAAAAATATTATACGCTAAGTACGATATGTCACATCAAAACAGATTGCTTCATTAATTTTGAAATTGAATTGGAGGAACAGGCACATACAGCGAAACCACCGTACTCGCCTACCGCCTTTGAGTGCATTAATGGCCAACTTATACTACAAATACTTTCAATTGTTAATTCCGGGGAAATGAATGCAATTTGATAGGGCTATCAGGAGTATTTAGCGCGCCGTATCCGCTAGCATGACAACGTTGAGACGAAGGCATGTTTACACGGATTAAACGATTCCAAACGGTTTGTTGTCGTCTGCCAGTAACCGCCGATTGGCTGTTATCCTGACGTCACGCGATTGCCACGCCACAGAGGCCGGGGTAGACGCGGAAAGCTCAACACCTCTTCGCAGTGAATCGTGAATTTCTCTCCTTCTCGTGGCGCGGCATTTAGGCGTGTGGACGACATTACAACGATTACAACTGATCACAACATCGCCACTCTAGTGGCGGTCAGAACGAGGACAGGGTCAACAGTTTTCGTGTACGGTGTGGAGATAAAGTGCGCATGCTTTTTTCCCTGGAGAGCCAGGATAAAGAGATTGTTATTGTTTTGGCATTACTTTCGGTAAGTGTTTCATTACTTCTATTCTTTGTTGTCACATAAAAACATTCAGACAGTTCTGTATCACTCCTCTCGTTTCTTTAATGTATTCATTAATTCCGCGATCCCTGCCTAGATCTCAACAGTGGGATAATAAGTCCTGTTAAATACATATTGTTTAAAAGTTGGTGCTATAACAATGCATATTAAGGATGCAATGTTAGATTGCATGTTATGTAGGGTCGCATACCGGGTTATCCAACCTTCAGTGATGCGTAACATGGCGGATGCGACTCATAGACGACACTGAAATTGCTCACTTTACAAAGTCTCTCTTTACGGTCAAGTGAGACTTAGCTAAAGTTCGTTTAATAGTCATTGCAAAGATCTCACTTTTTAATGTGGCTCTTAAGCTGCCAAAATCTCGATCAGGCCTTGAAAATTTGATTGTTGGCGATGAACGCTGCGAAAAAAGTGAAAAAGAAGTTGACACACGATATTATATGCGTTCTTGTTTACATGGTTCTGGCGACTGGGTATTCCGTGTTGTATTTTGTTAAGCTTTTATTAAGCTGCATTTTTTCTTTCTCTCTTACTGTGTACTAATGTAGAGGAATACTGCGTTATTGGAAGCTTTTCCCCAATAGCTTTTTTGCACGTAAATGAACTGAGTTGTCTGAATAAAAGCTCACTTATAATTATCTTGATCGTGTATTGGTAATGCCCTTCGATGTTTCCAGGGAAGTAAAAGTTTAAATGCTGATATTTTCACGTTATTTTATGATCATCTTCTATGATTAACGGCACACGGTTGTTTGGACTACATGTTAGGCGAAGTTTGATGGTATACGTTCAGTAATGGTGAATGAAATTCTCTCGCGTTAACTTGAAACTGTACCAATTAATTAGAATATTTACCAATCAGTGGTTGTCTCTGGTGGATGCATATTTTGAAGGAGTTATGGGTTATGGGATAATTCCTTTATGCTTACCTATATTTTAATTCTTGGAATGTTGACTTAAGGGGTTATCTATACTAGAGAAATGGACACTCAAGTATACCTACCTATGTCATCAAAACCAATGAATATATGATGAAACATGTTGAATGTGAGAATAGATTTATATCAATATAAACATCTCCATGTCTGCTTCAAATGATGCCTCGACATATGTGAATACATAACCCGAGTATCCATTCACGAATTTTGTAGTGAAAAATGTCAATGAAGTCTGTGATCCTTTGTAAATAAAATTTCATAACAATCCTACGTCCTCGAGAAAATATTGTTTTTCTGCAAATAATGTTATTATGAAGGAAAGTATGTTTTACTTTTTATCTCTGCCTTTCATAAGGAAATCATCATTGTAAACATTCAAATGCAGAGTTGAAAAAACGAAACAGAAACCGTCTAGTTTCAAAATGACAGAAACATGTTAAACGTGATATGGAGTCATACGGAAAGAGTACATTATGCAATAATGGAATGAAAACGCTTAAAATGCAATACAACGTATAGAAACTAGTATTTGGTTGGCCAAGCGACATGAAAATCAAATATTTCCTTACGAAGACCATTTATACGCCACTTTTGCTATCATATTCAAGTATCTTTGAGGGAAATTATAGAATATAAACTCATAAGTAACCGAAGAACTTAACAATTACTAGCTTGTATTCAAAATCAACATAAATTATGCCAACCTGTTCAACCACTTACTCTGTTGTAATTATCACGTAATCATAAAATTTTCCTTGGTGGTATAATGTTCGATAGAGTTCAACTTCAAAATTTAAGTAATGGGTCATCTCCATCAATACCGACTCGATGTATTTTCACGGAAAAGACGTATATTAAGTGTCTGGCTATTTCATGAAGCGCGCCAATCTGCTGCTGTGTCCTCCCCAAAAAATTAATTCCTATTAATTTCCGTAACCCAAATATCTTCTTATTTTAACTTATAATACAGCCGGTGTAGTCATATTTATTCATCCGTGAAGGACACTTTCGCCCATAAGTCAACTCAGGTTGGGCACTTTAGATTAAAGTGACAATTCGGCCATTTTCTTCTAAAGTGGCGTTTATGAAACGGAAAAAGCAGACTTTAGCTGAGCAAAAGTATACTTTAGCTTAAAATGCCGTCTATCAAACGCCTCCTTACATTAGTAAAAATTGTTTAGTGAGTTAAAATGTGTGTTCTTAGGGGTACCCAGCGAGGGTTGGGGAAGGGGGGCAGCTACCCCCCGTAGAAGCTAAAATGCAGAAGAGTTAGAGCAAAATCAATACGGAATTGAAAGGAAAGTATTCAACAAATTTTCTTTAAGCCCACGAAAAATCATATATATTTGTAAGATATGTAACAAAGTAAAACTATTTTTTCAAGGAAATAATCTCACAAATCACATGGCTTGTCCCCCCCTAGTTATCATCCTGGATACGCCCTTGCCTGATTACATGATACATTAAAACACATACGGGTTAATGTCAAAATGAATGAACGTGAGCATGATCGCCAAAATGCACCATGTAGCCGCCCAACTTGTGCGAATGCATGCACAGGAAATAGAACCTGTTCTAATTTGGTTCATCCATTCGTATATGTTCCGTTCCGGTCATATTTATTCATCCGTGAAGGACACTTTAGCCCATAAGTCAACTCCAGTTGGGCGCTTTAGGTTAAAGTGACAATTCGGCCATTTTCTTCTAAAGTGGTGTTTATTAAACGGAAAAAGCAGACTTTAGCTCAGCAAAAGTATACTTTAGCTTAAAATGCCGTCTATCAAACGTTAGTAAAAATTGTTTGGTGAGTTAAAATGTGCGTTCTTCATCATATTCATAGGGGTTCCCAGTGAGGGTTGGGGGGGGGCAAGCTCCCCCCTTAGAAGCTAAAATTGCAGAAGTGTTTGAGCAAATTCAGTACTGAATTGAAACGATAGTATTCAACAAATTTTCTTTAAGCCCACGAAAAATGATATATATTTGATATATATATATATATATGAATCACATGGCTTGCCCAACACCTCCCTAGTTATGATCCAGGGTACACCCTTGCCTGATTACATGATACATTAAAACACGAACGGGTTAATGTCAAAATGAATGAACGTGAGCATGATCGCCAAAATGCACCATGTAACCACCCAATTTGTGAGAATGCATGCACAGGAAATATTTCCTGTTCTAATTTGGTTCATCCATTCGTACATGTTCCGTTCCGGTCCACAAAAACCATTCACGCAAACGTATGTTAACTTGTACATGTTAATGTACCATGTAACAAGGCCTTAATATCCCAGACAGCACAAAATATCTGGAATGTCTTTAGCTAATATCTGTTAAATATCTCGTAATAACCTTTGTTGAAATTTTTTAAATATCTGAATGTCTGCTTTTCTGGTATCTACATGATATCTTGAGAATATATTTTCTAGACATTCATATTAAAATTTGACCCGCTTGGCAATTGCAGGATAAGTGACTTGAATATAATATGTTCCGGTATAGCTAGAGTTTAGTATTCAACTGAATTGTTCTCAAGTATTGGCTCTGCTTCTTTGGTATCACTGACATGGCAATGACAACATCACCTCGCTGCAACATGTCGGGTGTGACAGCCGTGAATGGTCTCCCTGACTACTTGAAGCACCAACAAACTGCCTTCTGACGCTCTCGTCCTCTGAACCCAGGGAACTGCAATCTTGTTGGCCATAGATGCTCCATAACCTTTGCACAAACGTCACCGAATAGTCTACACAATTTCTTTCCCAGCGTTGAGAAATACAGTGAAGGCACACTGCTTGTAATGTATCTCCCTGACTGATGCCATATTGAAATGGTCATACAGCTTAGCTATCAGTGGGAAAAACTAGAAATTTTGCGTGCAGATCCATGGAACTTCAGCTAACGCATAGGTATCTAACGTTTCACAACAATACCGTTGCTGTCGGATGAGAAAACAATAATGGTGCATTACTTCATGGGCAACCCTCATACTCAATGCATTTCTTTTTATTTCTAGGTGTAGTTGAAATGGAAGGTGTTGGTGACACAGTGGAAAAACTTCCTGTTGAAGAGGCTGCAGCACTAGATGGGTTGGCCATGCCAGAGGAAGGGATCAGAGACATAATTACTGAAATACGCCACCAGCAGTCCAGCGGTTTCGCTTCTTTGCGAGATGAGATCACTTCAAGGGATATTCTGCTCCGAAAACTGGAGGAGAGCGCCACTAGATTATCTGAGGATATCGCTCCTGTGAAGGATTATGTGACGGCAAAGATGCAAGAAGAGGCGCACAGTGCAATGTCTCAATCTTCAGACTCGCCTGAAGGAGGCGCTACTCAGGACGGAGACCAGGAAACTGAAGAAGAGAGAAATAATAGAGCCCAAAATAGATGTGTAGACGTGATGATGAGTCTCACAGAAATACGTGAGAATAACGAGGAGAAAACACAGAAAGTCAGAGGTTTTTACGAGAGAATATACAAAGCATCCCCCTTCACCTCTCTTATGCTGAAGTTTCTGGAGAGAAATCGTGGATTGAAAGTACTAATCGATTGTGATTCCTCCAATATCTCTAACTTAGTGGGACGATTGGTTAACCTGGATGGTGTAAAACAGGATGGAAGGTTTTTGAATGTGTTTGTTGACTTTTTTCAATGCAAGGTTTACTTGGGAAAAGTTGCTGGGGAAGTTACAGTATATGAAGGTTACAAAATTTTTATCAAAAGTTTTGGCTCTGAAGTTCCCCTGGCTCGGAGCTTGGCACAGATGGTGATGTACTTGATCTTCAAAAACCGAGGGTGTCCTTACGAGTGTGATGATGAAATGCATGAGAAACTGTACGAGAAAATCGTGCAGGAAGCATTACAGAAGAAGAATACCACAGGAGTGTGCATGGACGACTTGATAAAAAATGCCTTAAGTATGCAATCACCTTTATCTAGAGAAGTATCATTGATTTCGGTCGTCCCGGCAATGCTCGTCAAGTACAGTTCGCAGGGAGGAATGTCGCAACTGCAGGAGCAGATGCCTTTTCTCACGTTCTTCTTCATGCAACATGTGATTCCGAAAATGAAGAGCATAGTCAATTAAGGTAAGTGACTCACTTGGTAAAAATTTTATCAGAATACAGAAATATTCATGAAAAATACACTTAACAGATATAGTAATTGAGGTTAACTATCCATTGCAACAGATATTGATCTGGCAATTACATATGAAGCATGGATCCCACAAAACTATAAAACTAATTTCCATCCAATTAAATAATAATTAATAATAACAAAACACATTTTATTTTTCTGTATCTAATTCCTTGAAATGAGAACAAAATATTTTCTATGCTAAAAAATAGTTTATGTAGATAGTCTAAAGTTTTTAGTCACGAAATGATAACATTTATTGTACATTCCACTAGTTAATTTATAATAACCACGTGTTTCGATGCTTGGCATCATCATCAGGTGAAATATGAATAACAAGTGAGTTGCGCCAAAGAAGCAATGCTGCTTTCTATCAGTTGTTGAGAGGAGTGTGGGGAGCAGGTGAAAGGGGGTGGTTGGGGTGAAAGTAGGTGATCAGAGTAATAAAGGTTAAATTGCTGAAATGGTATATATTGATGTATTAATGTCAATTCATCTTGGTGAATTCTATTCTGTAAGTTATCCTTTCTCTAATACTCTATGTTCTTAATATATTTTGCATTCTTAGGTTAGGTTTTCATGTTTACATAAAGGTAAGGTATGCCTGAAAGTTGTCTTTTCTCCAATAACCAAAGTTCTTAATATATTTTGCATTCCAAGGATAGATTTTCATGTTTACATTACAGACTAAAGTGTGCCTGAGGGTTATCCCATTTCTACCGTGGTATTTAGTATCCCCTCCTGTGGCACTAATTCATGGGACCCAATTGTAAATTAATATTCAAAAGAGGATACTGCGACTTTTAGGTAAAATGCCTGCTATACTCCCCATGGTGCCATCTATTTTGGAAATTTAATATTTTGCTTCTTGTTTTTGTGTATTTGTACTCTGCAATAGTTTTTGCAAATAAGAATATATCTAAGCATACAACCAAAGATAATTATCATTGTTATTATACCAGGAGTGCTACAAGCCACCAACAAACATTTATTAGAAGTAAAAACTCGAGTTATTCCCCTTGGCAAATGGGAAAATATTGTTATGTAATGATCTTCCATTGTATGTTAAGAGAGTGAAGACTATTTCCCTCTTCAATTGCATGATTTGTGAGTTTTTTTTAATCAATCATTTTATTCTGTGCACAAATTTCTTAATGTGTGACATTTTTTCCTTTCTTTATTTTTAATGTTTGTATAACTCACTCAACCTTACGAATGCATAATTAGCGGACGAATTAAAGCAAATTACCGTACGAATGAAAATATTAATTTAATGATAATTTTCATAACCTTAATGGTCTTAGAGACTTAGGAAAAAATCAAATTTAAAAATATCTCATTGTATTGGAGAGAAACATAAGTAATCGTTGCATAAAAACACACATAATATCTATACATTCCTAAAATTTACTCTTCACAATATTCCGAAGTGCCATTAAAGTCGTTCTTAAGAAGGAGAGACGTAACTAATGTTTTGAATTTTGCTATTTCATGGTTCATTCAAGTTTAGGAGGGAGCTTTGTTGCAGCGGTTGGGGGGTGTTATGGGGGGATAAAAAAAACCACAAACCTGACTGAATTTTAGCTGAATACAATAATTTAAAGTATTCTCGCTAGATAAATGGAGTGAGTTTCCTAATCACCCAGTTGCCACTCTAAATATTATCGTTGTTATTAAGGACTGACGTCACAATCTGTTCATTAACCCTGGCAATAAAATCAGACACTTCTTCTCTTCCCTGCCCCCCCTCCATTTTCGCACTCACAACGTCAAGACAGCCCTGAACGTTGCCAGGGATGCCGACTTACAATAAATATTTGGGGGGCCCAATCCGGGTGTCCTGCCACGGAAATTTTTATAAGTAGTGATTTTTAAGTTTTTAAGCATTTTAAAAGAGTCATACGATCAACATTAGAGCCATGATAACTTATAATCTCGATATCTGGACTCTTCGCGGAAAATCGACAAGCCTGACACATTTTTTTCCTCACACCCATAATGAATTTCAGAGGGGGGGTTCGGGCCCCCTCAGGCCCCATGGAGTCGGCACCAATGAATTTTACTTGCGATGGTTGATTTCATGAGAGGTAGCACTTTTGTTTCTGCATTTGCACTCACAGCATTTGTTGCATTTGTTAAATTTTTAGTTAACGTTCGGCCAGTGATTTTTATGGGATATTTATTTCTGCCTAAAATAGCATGTGTAAATTTGACAAATAAACCTGGAAAACACCGTGAATTTTATAATGTAATTAGTGGGAGAACCATGACTGATAACATTAATAATATTAATATTAATTATCGCATTTTATTTTCTTAATTAATGAAATTCAAACAATTTTGTTACATCTGATTTTTTTGGTCCTTGCTTCAACAGGTATGAAGAATGTGCGTTCAACAAAACGTCGGAGATGAGTGCCTTGAAGTTATTGTTCTTGTTCCTGAAATTGATTGTCTCGAAGAAGAGATTCGTATTTTATTCCACGTCAGTCATTTTGGTGAACCGGGAGTTGAAAAGTGACTATGGCCAACATATATCAATGCCTTCGCAGTTGCTGCCTAATCGGTGTTTGATTTAAAACCTATATATGCAAAGTTGGATATTATCATTATAGTTTGTTTATTATTACTATTATAACATGCTATTTTGATTTTATAATGCCTTTATCACACATTGCAGAACTGCTCAGATGCAATGCTTGTGCGATAATATCTGCATTCTGAATTTATAATCATTATTTCATTACTACTGGTGTTCCACTAATTAAAAGAACATATATCCTCCTTGGTAACCCCTGTATATTGTATTTATCCTAACCTATAATGGCACATAAAAAAGATTGAGACTTATTTTCCTTTCAATTCAATAATTTTTTGTATTAATTGTTAATTCTCTCATTTTGTTTATGTCTTGCATTCTCTGTCAATGAGATCCATTGTCTAGGTACAAAATCTTGACAATGATGCATTGAAATTATAATTAGTTTGATGGCATTTATTCTTTGTAATTTTTTTGATGGTTTCACATACAATATGTAGCTTAGAGCCATATTTTTTCAAATGAATACATTGTACTATGGGTTAGTTTTTTTTATTGCCATGATTTTTCAATATAGCCTAGAAGACATATTGTTTTTGCTATTTCTGTCTGTCATCCCTGATAAGAAAGACAATATCAGTTGATTGATAAATGTATTTTTCATACCCATTGATAGCCATAAAGGGATGTTCTGATATTATGTTAACCTTTAGGTTTTTGAATATGATTTTGTAATTTGATTCCAATAAAAGAAGAGGTTTATTCTTACTTATTCTTGTATAAATACCCATGATTTCTCTCCAAGCAAAATCAGTTGGTAAGAGGCATAAATATGTGTTTAACAAGAATATTTCTGGGTGACCAATGTGATCAGAAATGAAAAGAATGGTAGGTTTTTTACAATAAAATTTTCATACGTTAAATGCTTGTTTCACAAATAATATAAAAGATGATGTTCAAATCTGCCTGTAAGTATTGGTGTCACTCACCGCATATTTAAATGGGTTTACCCAAACCTCCACTCGCATCGTAATACTCCACTTGCGTCGTTTTTGGACGAATATAATTAGGGGTACTAACCGAAATTTATACACAATTCGATGTGAAATATCATCTTCATGGCTTTTAAACGATATTCCTCACAATGAAAATGTTATACTGTAAAATATTGGAAAAAAGTGGATTACATTCCGCTAATAAATGCACTGAGGACATTTTTGTAAACCGATTAATATGCTACCAAAGTAGCAACAGAAATCAACCAATAGTTTGTCTCCTCTATTGAATCTCATCGGCCTGTTTTCCCATTGGTGTGAGATTCTACAGATTACCAGGGGTGCCGACCTACCAAAAATTTTGCGGGGGGCCAAACCGAGGACCTTGACCCGATTAAATTTATAAGTAGTGAATTTTAAGTTTTTTAAGCATTTTAGAAGAGTCATATGATCAACATTAGAGCCATGATATCTCGATATCTGGACACTCCGGGGAAAATCGACTAGCCCGACACATTTTGTCCTCACATCTGTAACGAATTTTTAGGGGGGGCTCGGGCCCCCTCTGGCCCCATGGAGTCGGCACCACTCCTGTTTACTGTGTTGTGAGTTCAAATTCCACCATGCGGTTCACGGTCCCATTAATACTATACTGTAATAATAACTATGTATAGTAGTATTTACGATGCAGGCTGTCAAAATTTTCACATTTAATTATCGCAACGATGCAGGCAGGTAGCAGAGTACCCCGGTAGCGGGTAGCGCTTGGCTTAAATAAGGATTATTCATACCCTATAAAACGAAGAAAACTTTCCTACCTTATGCAGTTTTTATGGGTGATTATTAAGAGATGTTTCCCTGAGCTCTGTGCCTCATGCATGCATTGGTAATCTCAATCGATCTTAAACTCCGATGCACTCGTATAGAAACTAGGTCCCTGTGACGTCACGTGGAGTGGCATCGCATGGGCGCCAATCTGGCCTTTATCAAATGTGGTAAAAATTGACCATTGCCATTCTTCTAAACTGGGATTTCTAAAAACCAAATAATTTGCATATACACCCATGTCTCGTATAGCGCAATTTCGATTAGCGCAATTTCGATATAGCGCAAATTCGTCCCTCGGGGAAACATTGCAACGCAGTGTAGCCTAATCACAAATCTTAAACGCTCTCGTGATAAAACGTGAACTTGCGCTAAGTACACACGAAATTTCTATCATTTTACGCATATTAATATTATTGCTTGCCTTGTATCTTCTTTTTTGTTTATATATTAATCGAAATCCATTGCTGTGCAATGGCCAAAAGTATACCTCGTCATTGGGTCCAGATAGCCGGCCTACCGAAGTAATTTATCTCGTCTCCTTAACAGAATGATAATAAATAATTTAGATCGTTAATTAAGCGTGGGGCTAGTGAAATGAGTTTTTTTTTCAGCAATACAGTCTGAGACGTATTTTTTCCGTCATAGGCTATCGGGCGATTGACTTCCAGGTAGAGGGTCTAAATCCTCCAAGGTCATCGGTATTCACGGGGGAGAAATGGAGCGGTGGCCGAGTTGCGCATGAATAGCATCAACACATAAAAGGGTCCGCTATATAGTCTCAAACACAATGGCTTCGTTCCCTCCCCGCAGTCGTAGGCCTTCTGCGTCTCAGGAATACAGTTCAGCAGTGGAAGGTGATATAGATAGAGCCATACAGAGTAAAAACCAAGAGAATATGGCAAAAAATAGGAATGCGTGTAGAAAAATCAAGAATTTATCAAGAAAAACTATAAACCTAGAAGAGGAATTGAAAGAGGTCAATTGCTTTGAAAATGGAGAACGTCAAAGCGATATTGCGCGAAGTTAAAACGCACGATGCCTTATTCTGAATAAAGACGAAGTTAAAACATCAGTGACCTCAGCCGCACCAACTTCAACCAAGCGGTCTACACATACGGAAAGTTCATAGTGAATCAGTACAAAAAGACGAGAGTGGTAATCGCTCCGAGACATTTAGTGAAAGCTCCGGTTGGTTCCAGAATTTAAACGGCAAGCCGGTATTTTCAGTGCGGCGATATCAGGTGAATCTGCAAGTGTTGATAGCGCAGTCACCGCAACATTTTCTGATGAACTCCAAGCTGTGATTGAAAGTGGCTCCTTTCCCCCTCAACCAGTTTTTAGTGTTGACGAGACGATATTGTTTTGGAAAAGAATGCAATCTCGTTCATTCATTTTCAGGGAAGGAAAACCTGGGTCAGGCTTCAAGGCATTTAAAGACTGTTTCACGTAGCTGCTAATGACTCGGAGGACTTCAAATAAATATGATTTATCATTCATAAACTCCGCTAGCTATGAAATGGCATTCAAAGTGGCATTTTCCTGTCATTTCGATGAGCGACAAAAGGGCCTGGGTGACACAATAGTTGTTTTTAGACAAGTTTGAAAGTTCGTCAACTGCCGGCAACGCATTACGATCCCCTGATATATCAGATATTAGCCCACCCGCACGACAGGAGGGAATTTCAAAAGCACGTAAGAATTTTTTTAAACGTGAGTAAAAGTCTTTGAATGCGTGCATACTATCTTTAAAGATGTTTTAAACTATAAAAATTTATATAAATAATGTTTTCTAAGGCTTTTTATGGGAATGCAGATGTTTTAGAGGAAATTCAATACCCAAGACCTATGCTACCAGGAACGCATCCCTATCTTCCCAATGTTAAAACGCTCTCGTATAACGCAAATTCGTATAGCGCAAATACCCCAAGGAACGCATCCCTTGCGCTATACGAGACATGGGTGTAATGAATGCACTTAAGGTGGATGAGGAATCGCAATCAATGCCTTCCATTTTCTCTGATGGAGGAATCGACCCTATTGAAAATGCTTTTCTGGATAGTTGATACCGGTCACTTTCCTTGTGATTTCGGACACTTCAGCTGTTGGAGGCTCTCTATTATGGGCTTGATTTAACGAACCTGAGTTCTATTCGAACGCTTTTCCTAATCTGTCTTTGTCATCGATGGAATCTTTTAACTGATTTTTTACACATTACTTTCATTCGCCAGATTGGTTTTAGAATATTCAATACAGTTCAGAATCTTTGTCTAAACTGGGATTTATACAGCCATATAATTTGTATGTTATGAATACCCTAATGGTGGGTAACAAATCGCAATCAATGCCCTATTCCGTGTCAAGAGGGTAGGGATTAAAATTCCCTTTTAGACGAATGGCAATGGTCAATTTTTATCCTCATTTGAAAAAGGCCAGATTGGCGCCCATGCGATGCCACTCCACGTGACGTCACAGGGACCTAGTTTCTATACGGGTAGATAGGAGTTTTACATCATCTGAGGTTACCAATGCATGCATGCGGCACAGAGCTCAGGGAAACATGTCTTAATAATCACCTATTAAAACTGGCTAAGGTCGGAAAGTTTCGTTCATTTGATAGGGTATTGATAATCCTTATTTAAGCCAAGCGCAACCAGCTAGCAGGGTACTGTGCTACCTGAAAGCTGCCTGCATTGAAGCGGCGCTCAAAGCCTCGCATCAAGGTGGCCTCACACAGCGAACAAGAATGATGTCACACGGGCTTTTCCCAGCATTCTAACTTGAAACCTTTCACTTTTCATTCATTCGCAAAGAATAAATATCTAAAAGTATTTTTCGATTCAGACAATAAAAAATGATAGGAAACCACCCCATTTACGGAATTTGTGAGAAAACACAGCAGGGAACATTAAGAAATAGTACAAGAGTCAGTGGCAGGTACATAGGGATGTTGGAGGGGGTGTCATCCCCCCTTGCGGAGCTGCCCGCGTTGCCGAACAAGGCAGAACCACAATTGTAACTTTTTTATTTCATAAGGCAGCTTTGTCTTGTTTCTGCGTATAATCAGTTTAAATAAAACAATCTACAATTTTTATGTAACGTGGTTATTTTTTCATTACGATAAAGGTTTAGGTAGTTCAAAATACCTTTTGCATCCCCCTTGAGTTTTTTTCTGTATCCTCTACTGGTATGAGAGTAACTTAAAAAATTAAAAAACAAAATTAATTTTTTTTCATAGATCTTTCAAATTGTAGCTATCTGATTCTCCCAAATTATTCATCATTAGTTTCACCAACGTACTATTTAGGCTAACTTAAGAAATTTTAGACACTGTGTAAAGAAGTTAAATGATAAATCAGAATTATTTGAGCTCAGTTGTCGGGTATTTAAAGGACGATTTAAATGTTAAAACTCAATTGCTTTATTTGCCATAAAAAATGTCTTTAGGTCTAAAGCTTGTTATAAAAGCATGGTCCATTTACGGGGCAAGTTAACGCAACACTAGACCGACGCTTGACTGATTCTCAAAATCGTGAAGAGAAGCCAATATAATAAGCAGCATTCGTGTGAAATGACTTTATAGGTGCGCCAGTTATAGTATCGATCTGTTTGGATAAAATGCACTGCGTAAACTTAATGCAAGCGTTAACGCGCCACAGTGTGCCCTACACATTCAGGTTTAATTTCTTACGTATGAGCACCTTCTGATAAACAAGAGTTTTGTTATCAGGCGTAAGATAAAGCGGATGAAGCGAAATAAATACAGCGAAGCAGTGCCGCTGCGAGGGGGAGTTTGGAGGCAGTGGTTTAGCTAGGGGGAATCGGGGGGGTGCCCCCCTGAAATATAAAAACACGATATTGTCCTTCATAAAAGATAACGAAATATTAAAAACTCAGGAATTTACAAAAAGTTTTTTTAACGAATTAAATTTTTTCGATTATGGAAAGAGTTAAAATTAGTTTAAAACCCATTACTTGGTGTCCGGTTTTTCAATAATTCCCCCCCCCCCTCTGGTTTTGAACAACCCCTGAACGAAATTCCTGGCTACTCCACTGCTTTGGGGGGTGGGGGTAAATCCCCCTCCCCAGAGCTCTGAGATTTTTTAATTGATAGCTCTTTTTACTCACAAAACGCGTTCCGTTGCATAGTTTTGGTTGGTGAAGGTTACGAAGCATCATGAAAACGGAGCCAACCTTTCGCTGTAAATTTGCCATGGTCAGTAGGCCGGCCCTTATTTTTTAGAATTGAGAAAATCTGTTTTTCTGGTCTCAAAATGATCCAAATAGATCTATATTCACGTGTTAAAATTTGGTTACTTTAAAATAACGGCAACTCGTGCCCCAAGGGCCCCAAGTACTAAGGACCCTCAATTGAATTTTTTGGGGTCAAAGAAGGGCTATTCCTGTGTAAAACGTAAAAGTAAAGCCCTTAAAAGCCAATTTTCTATTTGTTTTGACCTATTTCTAAGCGTTTAGGAGATATCGTCCGTCGTAATGTAATCCCCCCCCAGGGCACCACCCCGCACCGCGGCACCGCTGAGGCACGGCCCGCACCACTTACTACAGAGTTCTCCTCAACCCCCTCCCCTCCCTCGGCAAGGACTTTGCTCCTGATGACAAGATTTACATGGTAGTGGTGCAGTATTGAAGAGGTTGTTTCTCTTGTGTCATGATTAATGTTGTCAAAGCCTATAATGTCAATTTTGACCCTTCAACGCCGAACTATGAACTGGGTACCGACCCCTTGAACCTCGATTTTTGCCGCCATACGGCCGCGAACCATTAAAGCCCAATTTTTTTCAAAACTAGCGTTTGAAATTTTAAAATCGACGCTATTTCTCCTTACGCCCCTGAAAAGTTGTGAAAAAATTGGGCATATGATTCATTAAGAAAGCCATAAAATGGCGCAAATTGCATTTAAAAAATATGCTTCCTATCTCGAGGTATTTAAAAAAGAGTGGAAATCGAAATTTCGAGCTGGCCGGCCCTGGTGGGCCTCTAGCGGGCTGGAAGTGTGGGGAGGTTAGTCCTATTTGATCCCAAATCCTATGCCCCAAGTCTGGTAGAAATCCGTGAGGGGGGACTTTTCAATCTCTTAATCTGCTACTTATGCCCTTTCGGTTGGTTCCCATAATTATGCCATATTTCCCCGGAAACTAAAATCACCTTGCCCATCAGCGTCTCAAGTGGAGACTTTTGTAAACCCATTTAAATGCGCCGTGGGTGACGATACTTGCGGGAAATTTGCGGTTCCTCTTTCGTCATGTTCGTGCTTCTGACCAGACAGCCAGAGTCCCCTCGAGTGCTCATACGGAACTACACAGTGGCGCGGCATTTTGGCGCTTGGAACACATCGTGAAACATCGTCATTCGAGAGGCGGACGTGGAGAGAGGACAGGGTCAACAGTTTTCGTGTGCGGAGTGGAGACAAAGTGCGTATGCGATTGCTTTCATTCCCTGAGGAGCCAGGATAAGAGGATCGGTATTGTTTTGGCGTGAATTTCGGTGAGTGTTTCATTGCTTGTATTTTTCGTATTCGCATAAAAACATAGCGACAGTTTTGTATCACTCCCCTCGTTTCTTTAATGTCTTCCTTTATTAATTCCCTATAGTAGCACCGAAAGGATTGTATGTAGATTTAATGCGTATCATATTATACACTGTAAACATATTATATCTGTAGAAAATACATGCTCACGTCCTCTACCACGCAGATATTATCTAGATATTATACGTATTGCATCTGCGGTCATAATATGGGTTTTATATAGATTAAATACGCAATACACGCCGTAAATCTGTATATTATGCATATCGAATGATCCATGATTACACCATAAGGATATTATTTGTATATTTTAAAGATTCTGGTATACGTCAAGGAGTATGGATCATCAGACTTGTATAAAATATGTATCTCGAAATCTTAGAAATATACTAATATAATTCTTTCGGTGCTACTAGTGTTACGCGATCCCTGCCGGTTATCAGTGCGTGATTGACTGTTTTGCGTGTTTAGATTTAATTATTGTTCAGTGAAAATTGTGTAGTGAGTTGATAATGTGTGTCGAATTAATTTCGAAATGAACTGTATTCAGATTCCATCAGTGTTGTTCTTCAAAAAATGAAATCGTAAATGATAATGCAACTTTGGAGAGAAAGGGTTCGTCTAAAAACTTAGGGCGGAAATCTATGAGAAGTTGAAAAAGTTCAGTAAAAGCATTGTGGCTGACGCGATATCCCTATTAACTTGCCTAATCGTAAACATTGCGACGGCAATTCTGTGTTAATAACAGGCGAGGAAGGTGGCGCGGGTTATTACTTAGATTCCTAATTAAACCCACTGTAAGTGAACGATACCAAGAAAATGAAGCAATTCCATAAAATTGCTCAAATTTCCATATTCTTGGGAATTAAAAGGCGACCTCGTGACAACAATTTTCAAATCAACTGTTGCATAAGTGTGGAAGGAAGAGGATTATATTGTTCGATAGAGGACATATTTTTCGTTTTAAATTTCCTTTTTTATCCAACTTTACATTTCGGAGGTGGGGAAAATACCCTTGTTGTCAACGACGAGAGTTTGGGATATTTATTAAGGAAACGACGGTTGCTAGGTATTTATGTATCCGGAATAATAAATAAGAGCATTTTATCATGGAATTTGGTTTTCTTGTTTTTCAAACTATTCTCCTAGATTAATTATACATACTTGAGGACCAATTCTAATCATTGACAGCATTAACAGCTTCCTCTGGCGTCTAAAATCGTTGCCAAAGTCGTTTATTCTTCACGGGCGGAAGAAATCAGTGACTGTTTTGGCGGATGTCCATTATCAATTCCATGTGTTGCCATCGATTAAATATTCAGTTATTTTGGTTGATGCGTGATAGGTCCCATTGTCATGGTGAAGGATGATCCTACGTCGCTCTACGTTGTTTTTTCTTAATACTTTAAAGAATTGCGGGGGAAAACATTGTACTGTGCTATTCAGAATCGATCGTTCTTCAATTCTCTAGAGGTACTGAAGCCATATTCCAGTTCAGTGGCGTTACTATAGGAATATACTTTGGGGGGGGATGTGGGCCCCCCCAGACAATGGGGGTCCGAGAAAATGTTTGAAATAATACACGCGTGGATATGCATTTTACATCATTTTGGTACTTCAAATTTAACTTTACGTACATGCAGTTATTAAATAAGGCAATAGTTTTTTATTATTTTTTTCCTCTGAGGCTTTGGGGGGCCTCTAAACCCCTCGTCCCCCTCCCATAGGTACACCACTGTGTCAATTTATCTAAAAAAAAGCTATAACGATTGGAGGATATTTTTTAAAATATCCTCTTTGTCCGTATTTTAACATTTCCGTTGGCTTAAATAAAATTAAATATGAGTTTTAGCGCAGGTAAATGACTAGTTAGCTATCGTAAGATTTATTTTTCAGCTGATAGCTGGTTGTAGGACGAAATCGTGGCGATTATCATTAACATTTCCCTGTGAAAAGAAGTTTGAGTCGGAAAATCGCGAAGCCTACCATTGACCCTTGGTGAAAAACTTTTTAAATTTTCAACAGTTAGTTGGGACCACTGTTGCATTCAACTGTTGGAATGCAACAGTAACCGAAGAAAATACAACAGTTACCTTTAAAATCCAACAGTAACTGTTAAAATCCAATAGTCAAATTTCAAATACAAGAGTAACCATTAAAATGCAACAGTCACTGTTGAAATCCAACAGCTTTTTCGCAAAGGGGAAGTAAAAAGAAGTTAACATTGGGCATGGAAAATTTTTATTTCAAAGTATTAAAGAAATGTGGCCAAATGCTAACCAAATAGTTAGCATTGACCCTCAGGGGATTATCAATATTTCGGTGAATGTGGGCGTGGTTTATCCTACCAAAGCACACCCATTTCGGCCACCCTTACTTAGATCCACGTTCAGAACCAGTGGTGCCCCCCAGTGGCGCAAGGGGGATAACCCCCCCCCCCCCCAAAGCTCTGAGAAATATTTAAGTTTAATCCATTTCACTTATTTAGATTGATATTACTAATAGAATAGCGTTAGGATAAATAAAATATCCCTCGGAAAGCCGTAAAACTCACCATTTTCTTCCATTTATCTTAAAATTCCGTAATTTATCAATCTCTCACCTACTGCTTATCCTGGTGGGTATTCCATACCGCCCAAACACCCCGGTATTAGTTGCACCTAAACCTCCCCCAGCTGGCTGCGACCCTGGTGCCCACCCCCCCCAGATATTTACTCCCCTCCTTGGGTGATGGTCCTTCGGAATAGAGCCTTCTTTTTTTCCTCTTGCCTGTACCTTTCTTCTCTTTCCCAAGAATGACCTTCGTTCGACTGCATTGTGGAGTCCTTCCAACCTACGGGACCCCACACAAACAAACTCCCTGTCCACTAGCCTTCACCCTTGCTAGGCCTTTGCTCTGCTTGTCGTGTTTATTTTTTTATATTTTGGAGCTTGGCGTTGCGGCGTCAATACGGGACGCCTTGTCTCCTAAGGATAGGATTTTTCTGATATAGAAACAACGTATTGTTCCTGCCCGAATTACTTTTTCGCGTACTTTCTAATTTACTCAATCGGAAGTGAAAATACTTCGGGTAACTATTCGAAGAGTAAGTTTCCTTATGATCATGTTTAAGAGTGCACTATCTTGAAGCATTGTCATGGTTGCACTGGAGTGTAAACAACTTATTACTTCGTGGCGGGATATCAAAACTCACAACAGCTGCGGTTTCTGAAAGTGGTTTCCCGCTATCCATTACGTACCGTTTTAATCCCTCTCATTACTTATTACGTCATTACCAACCGAAAGTATGCAAAATACAAAATAATATTCGAGCGTGCATGTGAACGAAGCATTCCGTCGTCCGCGAGTTACGAGATAGTGATATGGGTCGATCATGAACGATTCGATCAGAAAGATTGAATCACTAGGTGAATCAAATGACTCATGATTCATCTCGTTAAACAATTCGATCATCAATCACTCCGACTTCCGGTTTCATATCAATCATCCCGGTTTCCGTTTCGTTTCAAAATTTGGAAACATTTTTTGGTTGATAAGTATTCCTTGTCGCCATGGACGACCACCCAAATTTGTTCGAAAATTAATAGCTATATTTTATTAAATAAATTATAGCGTTCGCCATTTTGCCATTGCAAATCAATATTTCGTGACACTGCCCTCCCCCCCCCCTTCCACACATGAAGTTGAATTCCTAAAGCTGTCCCCACTTTCAGTTTTACGATAGATGCCCTATTGAAAATGGTCTGTAATTTGTAAGAGGGAAAAAAATCACTGTAGGAAAATCTTTGAGTTCCCAGTGTCAAATTACCAAGGATTATGGGAATTTTCACTGGGTTCATTTTATACCTGTACATATAAATGCCTGACAGAAATCCTCAAAAAAAAACAACTGTGATTCATCGTTAACTTTCTCCCACAATTTCTCAGAGAAGCAATGAAGATAATTACGTCAACATGCGCTGGCTATATTTTATAAATTCCTATTCATTATTTTCCTTTAAACTTCTTTACTATATCAGAGTATGCTGACTATCTGTTATTTGGAAATCACGATCGAAATAGTGCATGAAATGATAATATGGATAGCAATAGCTTTAACAATGCTCTTCGCAGATGCGGCAATATTTATTTGTTCATTCAAAGTGATTTACTGCATCCATTGACTAAGTCTTTCGATCTTGAATTCTTTGAGTCTTTTCGATCATTAATATTGAATCAATTGATTGAATCATTAATGTGACTTAGGTCAAAATGATTGAATCACTAAAATGATCGACTGTGCCCATCACAATATAAAACGTGATACGGTCGGAAATATCGATAGAATCGACATGCATTATCGATAGTCGCACGAGTGCGCATCGTTTCTGCGCAGAAAACCCGCCGAAATCATTCACATTGTAGAGCAGTCGCGGCGAATGAATTTAATTCGAATGATGTTTCTCTGTGCTAAACTTCATGCACGGTATTAGCTTGAATTAAATTAACGAGAGAATATGCAAAGGCCTTCAGTCGGTGATAGGCGATTGTCTTATGTTATCAACAAAGAGTGGAGTAGAACCAGAGGCCGGGACCAGGGTCATGACAACAGTGACGACGAAGATGAAAGCGAGGAAATAATTCCACCACGTCAATATGAAGTTTGCAAAGCCCTCTAGACGTTAAGGAATCTTGATCTCAATTCCCAATTAACCCTTTCGAGACGGCGGAGTTTTCGTCTTAGCATGACTGCTGCACTGAGCCCCAAGATACTCTTCTTTCTCGTGTTACGGAGCATTTTTGGAGGGCATTCGTTAAGAAGGGTCTCGCTGAACCTTTTTCGACCCCTCCACGCAGGGACTCCGCATTATCTCGGACTCCGAGAGTAGTTGTGCTCCCTCCTTTCCGGGTTTACGACCATACCTGCGGCATTGGTTCGCGGTCAACTTATGTATTGCTTATATGTATTTAGCAAATGGATAATATTGTTGGTTGCACGTAAATCGCAGATTTTGAACTGAATTCCTCATTTTTTTCAGAGCATTGTCAAATTTTAAACGAAGTTCTAAGGTCGATATCAACGCATTTAATGCAGAAACAAATTCTATGTCGATGTTTACACAGAAAATGAAATATAAGTTAATATTTATCGTAGAATTTCGTTTAAAAAATTGTAAACGCTACGCAAAAGAAAAAGAATTCATTTCTTAGTTTAATTTTTTTGAGAAAAGAACAAATATTTATTTCGAAAACAGACTGTGTAAAAAATTGCATGACCCTTACCGCTAAGAGGGGTAATACAAGACGAGGGGTACCTGATCCCGGATTCCGAGGGTAAAGCCTAAACCCCGCAGTATTATTGGGTCCCGAAACAAAGACGTCGTACACCCGCGACTGTCATAAAAGGGGGAGAGCTATAGGAAACGTTAATTTAAATTGTACGAAAGTCTATGTACACGAGAACGTATAGGAAATAATGTAAGTGCTAGCATTCCTTCACTTATTGTTTAATAAAATCCCCGAAGAAAATATGCGGCTTTCGTCTCCCGGGTCAAGAAACGTCCACACGTATAAAATCAACAGATTTAGGCGTTACTTTGTGGAACGATGAGATATTCATGATGAAATAAAAACCCAGTACTATTCCACAGAATTTATATTTATGCAGTCCACTAGTTTCAACGTGACAACGTCATTATCGATAATGACGTTGTCACGTTGAAACTAGTAGACTGCATAGATATAAATTCTGTGGAATAGTACTGGGTTTTTATTTCATCATGAAGTCCACTCGTATATTTTAGATCTTTATTTGGGAAAAGGTTAAGTTCCCATCTATGAAAGTTGGACGCCAATGTGGAAGAGCAAAAAACAACAAATTTATTTTGCTAATATCTTTACATCTACGTCTACATAATACCCTGCTAGCCACCTCTAGGGTGTTTGGCAGGGGGTGATCAATCACCAGCATGTAATTAGAATCCCACATGCACGCCAGGCGGTCCAAAAAACGTCACGCATACTAACAAATTATGCTACTATAGGCTGTTAGAAATATTAATAAAACTAAGAAACATGCATTAAATTTTACATAGGTTTGTAGGCTACACTACAAGTCATGCAATATATTTACGAGATCTAATCGCTGCCGTTATAATCTCTTATTGATCGTGGAAAAATACGTTCTGAATCTGTGTTCTACAATCTATATCTCTTATTTTATTCACATGATCTTATCCGATATTTACACATATACCGTATTCTTTCCTGAATAAACAAGTTAAATATTATGCTCAATTTCCCACCATTCTATTTTGCTGCGTACTCGTAAAGAAATGGCACTTCAAACTCTATTAATGAACTTTCTTATAGCACTCCTAGACATAGCTGTCCTTGAGGATAATGCAAACTGGTTCCCTGCGACTGGATACCCTTTATAGGAGCTGTACTTAAATGTATTTATTAAATTTTGAATTGTGAAATATAGTAATATCTCTTAATAGTGTTATTTTAAGATTTACTGGTGAATAATATTGCATAAAATGATGAATTTAAGTTACAATATCGTTAGGCAATATATACCACCAATTTATTTTGCTAGTTACTCGTAATGAAATGGCAATTCCAACTCTAACCATGAACTATAATATAAAATGGCATTCCCAATTGCAACCATGAACTTTCTTATACCACTCCGAGAGATATTTCTTTCCGAAACCTTTGTTTACTGTTTCCTGCACCCCTATGCTTTGAGAGTCCCAAACTCCCCTCCACTTGCATCCCTCCCCTTCCACTAGCATTTCCCACCCCACCCTCTGTTTCCCTGAGCTGGAGTGCGTCGTAAGGAAACGCGGCCCACGAAAAGCAGTCTCAGGCGAGGCACAAGTCCCTTCTCCCACCCCTTACCCCTCCGCACCCCTCTTCATCATTCAGCTCCCACTTCGTCAACCAGGCTGAACCCACCCCACTCTCAATCACCCCGCCCTAGAAATGGGAGAAATTACGCCGCAATCCATTAATCGTATCCAATGATCATCGCTTCCCAAGAATCAATCCAGTGTAAAGGCCTTTTTACACGAGCCACGGAATTGCGCAGGTTAGAGCTGCATCTATTTCTAAAACGGCGTGGAACTGCGCGAATGCATGAACGAAATCAGAATAGGGGGCTATTTTGCCGTCTCGCATCCACGCATTCTCGCATACGTTCTAGCAATTCACCGCTTTTGCACGACGCGATTTTGACGGCTGTGGAGTACACAAACAAGGATTGAAAATTATGATATTCCTTATATGATATAAACAAGATTTTAGTTGTTAACAGGAATATTAGTACTTCATAGATACAATTAGGTCATGTTGTTGATTCGACTATTATCTCTTTAAAAATCTAATGGAACACGCCACCTCGCTGAAAAATGTTTTCTCTCTAATCGGCATTTGAACTGCTGTTATTGATTTCTGTCTGATGTAAAAATTCTTATCCATCAAACGCCATTTCCAGTACACATATTCACGAGAGCAATTTGCATGTTTTGCATAAAACAACCGTTTTCGCCGGCGCTGAAATTGGGTGTTAGATGGATCACAAAGGCCAATTATAGTCTATCATTTGAAATGTTCCTGTATAATAAATATATTTTTTAAATAATTGAGGCAGTGTGCTAAGTGTGAACAATGTTGCGTTAATCGTCAGCGGCACGCCCAACTCGAGGCGTTCTGCAATATTCACGCGCTTCTTACCCGAATTCTTTTCTTCATCATCAATTGTTTTCAGTCCATCTTGTTCTCACTTGTTTCTTCGGAAGCGCCATTGGCCGAAGACGGAGAAAACTAAAACAAAAAAAAATGAAAACTGTTTTCGGAAAAAAATGCCGCATCAACTGCCGAAAAGCTCAGCTGCGGGTATATCGTGTATCTCCAGAGATCACTAATTTATTTTTCCAACTATTTCCTAGCTTAAAATGCTTAAATTACGTTAGATATACTTCGCGTTTGGTCTCGTTCTCTTTTGAATTACGTGGACATTACAAATATTTCAATCTAATAAAAGTACTATATCTATTGCCGAAATTCATTTTTAGACACATTTTAGGCTAATAGGTGATTCATGAGGCAGTTGACCTCCAGAAACTGGGAACTTTGAAGCAGGTAGGCTGAAGTAGGCAGGTAGGCGGTGGGTGAGAAAAGGGAGGGGGGCGTGAAACACGTTTCTATTGTTCTCGGGTAACTTGATAGTTTTTTCGAAGCTGAGGTCTTCGTAACAAGATCCCTGTGAGAGCTGGGACCTTTTTTTATTTCGGAGAAGAGGAAAGGGTCAGAGGGGTTGGGGAGGCGAGTGCTGAATGGAGGGGGATAGCGGATCGTGGGAAATGCGCAAATGTTACTTTCCCACGGCACTGAGCTTCTCTCTTCGGTAGTTCCATCTCCTGGGGAAGATTGAAACTATGTGCCTGTCCTTATTAGCCACAAATGACACATTGCATATATTTCGTCTCATTTTCGCCAAACGATAGATGCGGGAAAATTGTACGACGGGACCGCGTTCTTCAAACGATCAATGCGGGACAACGATACTTCGGGGAACTAAAGATGCGGGAAAAAATTACACTGTGTACACGGAACTATATTTGGGACCAGGAACGGCGAAAGATCTATGTGGGAGCGATAAATCGGGGTTCCACAGTACAAATCCCTTGGCGGCAACAATTTTAGGGTCACTAGCAACGGAAATGAGTGTTTGCAAAAAGTTTTGGACAATATTACCTGAATTACATTTTTTTTTGCAAAACGAGTGCACATTCAAATTGATGCTATGAAACGCTGATATAAAAAGAAGATTTTTCAAATTTTACCACTAACATTGAGAAACCACGTCGTGAAGTAGTGATAGCATATCTGTTCTATTTTTTGTTGTATTCCTTGTACTCATTATTTATATTTATGGAAATTATTTTGTTTACCGTGGTACACATAGTCATATGTAATCCTGAATGGAAGAGGAAATGCCCCTTGCTGGAATGAATGGGTTTTGAGTTTAGATGGCCTTGCACTTACTTTGCTAGCAATTTACTCCCTCCTTCCAAACCCCCGAAGGAGTCTGTGATATTGCCCTTGAGTCGTTGTCTTTTGAGAATATTTCACCAACCTTTTTCCACGAGAAAAAGAGCTGTTTTCGACGGAATATATGCGCAGCCAAGTTTTCAAGTGCGCATCGGGATACTTGTGTATTAGGTCCTCTCTTCAGAAGGTACGGAATTGGTACAAATGGGACGCGTGTTCATACCTAACTATAATTTTTTCCGTTCCCAAATAAATGTTTGCGCTTAAGTAGCCCGATCAGCGGCACCATAGGTCAGAAACGGCTCTTCAGAGTCACCGCTGACTTGACGAGAACACAGGGAGTTCCCTCTTCGTAAAATATATCATTTATTTACAAACACTACTAAGAGGCACTGCTTTTTTTTGGATACGAAGAAGGGAGAAATTAAAGTTGCTTTATCATACCGGAGATTGCTAAAATGTATCATCATATGCATTAATATTAAAATAAAAAGGCATGATAGAAGCATGAAGAATAAAAAAAATACGAAAACTAAAAACGAATAAATTTCCGAAATATATCATAAATATAAAACGTGAAACAATTAAAAAATATGTACTTCAAAAAGTTACCGTGGGTATTTATAATAATAATTTATATTTATTCCACATTATGGTACATGAAATTATAATAGCTAACTCAATCATGAGTTTTTACAAGGTGGAATATGGATGCACCCCTGTGGTAAGAACCAGTGTTGGGCTTATTCACGAAAAAATACAGCGACCGCCTAAGCCTTTTCCCTTCGCCAGATCCGAGCGTCATTTATAGATGACCTTAAAAAAATCTTAAAAAGCATAAAAAAATGTGTGCGCAACGATTTATTTCGATCTTATTTTATAAAATGAAAAACTTCCAAGTTTAAATGAGGAAAAAAGTTGTTCGGATCACGGCAAAGTCCTTCTGTCTTGTCCTTCAAAAGTGTGAAATCGTAAATGATAGTGCAACTTTGGAGGGAAAGGGTAGGCCTAAAAACTTAGGGCAGAAATCTATGAGAAGTTAAAGAGTTCGGTTATATACAGATTTGCAAATCTGTTTACCGATGTCTTTCGAAATCTTTTAAAAATATACAGACACAATCAATTTGGTGTTACTAGGGATACGTTGATCTCATTTAACGCTAAGCTGCTTCTAATCCGCTGTAGTTCTCGAGGCTTCCCGGGATTAAAATGGGTGGTCCGATAAGAAGTACCTAATTGCGAGGCCCCCTCCCATCTGTTGACCACCCGCGCCAGTGCTGATTCCTTCGCATCTCCCCTCCTTATCAGGTTGGAACGTGATCTTGGCCGTGGAAGAAGTCCTCCTGGGGCCGTATTCTGTAACTCCAAACCGATCGGTGCGGCACCGATTCGTCGGGTGCGACGTCACACCGACTCCCGGTAAGAAGTCGTGCGATTCTGTACGAACCCGGTCGGTGCGGCACCGACGAGAGGACGGGAGATCGTCGGTAGCCGTACCGACAGCAAAGAGGTGTCGGTACGGCCACCGACTAGTGGGTTTCATGAATTCCCCGGTGCGCATTGTACGTTTTATTTTGTTTTTACCTCATCACCGAGTAATTAATGAGGTTTTCTCCAATGTTATCTTTTTCTGCCCCTTCGAATACGCCTCTATAATTCACTGTGTCATCATCTTATATCACTCTGAATAGGCGACTGTTATTTCACTCAATCATCAATTTGGCGTTTCTCTCGGCATAGAAATAAGATCTTTTTATTTAAGTTGAAGTTTGCCACAACGGTATCAGTTTCTTTCATTTGTAACGGGCAACTATATTTCATTTCATCGTCAGCCATTGATTCCCTTGATGATAAAAGAAGATATTTGTTAATAAGTATGAGGTTTACCGCAATATTATCATTTTCTCTCACTTGGAATGCGCAACTTATACATATGTATTTCACCCAATCACAATTTATTTACTTCCTCGTCATTACACTTCTTTTAATTGCACCCAGCTCCATATTTTTATAACAATTTCCTAACTTGTTCCTCTAATATTACATTTGCATTTGAATCCTACGTTCACGTTCCATGGTATGCTATTTTCGTCTGCTACGGTGCCAATGGCATAACCTTCCGTTGATAACATTTATACGGAACTTACTTAATGACAACTATATTACCAAATCATGAATAAATAGCATTATACGGAACCAATATTTAAAAAAAGAAACTACGATCTCAAGGATAGTTTCAATAATTCATTCCAGCAACAACAATCTCCATCACATACAAACTTTATTGTGATGTTGTAATATTGTTTCCTTCGATTCTGTAGGTACAGCATTACTACCACACATTATATAAGCATTGTCAACAACTTATCCAATATCGTTTATCTTAATCTAGCAATAAGTCGTAATTTCCGCAAATAAAAAGATTGAGAATGACGACAACAAACTGTGAAAACCAAACGATACGTAAGCAGACATTTCTCCGGCTACGATTTCCATTATACAACGTATATACCAGGCACGTCGACTTGCAAAAAATATTGGGGGGGCCCAAACCGGGGGATCATGCCCCGGAAAATTTTATAAGTAGTGAGTTTTAAGTTTCATAAGCATTTTAAAAGAGTCGTGTGATCAACATTAGAACCCTGATAACTCGAATTCGGTATCTGGACACACCGGGGAAAATGGACAAGCCTGGCATATTTTTTTTCTCACAGCCATAACGAATTTTAGATGGAGCTCGGGCCCCCTCAGGCCCAATGGAGTCGGCACCACTGTTATGTACTTACATTTAAAAAATATTAACAGCATATCCCTACCTTCGGAAACATAATTGTTTCGAATGGACCAACGCCTTCGCCGAAAAATCTTCTTTGAAGAGAAACAGCTTGCTTCCAAGTGCATTTGAAACCTCGAGGATATCATAAAAAGTCTTATGATCAGTAAAACATTTTTTTTATAATTAGTGGTACTTATAACAGAGAAGTCATATGAATTTTATATCCTTCACAGGGCTTCTACTTTCAGTATCGCTGAAGATTACCTTCTTCTGATATGGGTGTAGTAAGCAAGACTTAAATAATTCGCTGTGCATACAATGGTTATTAGATTAACAATATTTGATCTAAAATACCAACTTAGACATGGGCCATATTATTATCTCGCTTGAACCCTGGTATAAGTTTCCCCCCCTGGAACGGTTCCGGGGGGATTTTCGGAGGGGAACCCGTTCCAGGGGGGGAACCCGTTCCAGGGGGGGAACCCGTTCCAGGGGGGGAACCCGTTCCAGGGGGGGACCCGTTCCAGGGGAGGACCCGTTCCAGGGGGGGGACCCGTTCCAGGAGGGAACTGTTTCCCTCTGAAAATCCCCCGGAACTGTTCCAGGGGGAATAATTTTTTTGGGGAAAGCGTACCCTTCTGAATATCCCCCGTGGAACATCTTCAAGACAGAACTACGTTCTCTGAGGAAAAATGTATCCATGGAATCTTCAATCTAAATGTACCATCACAAAATTGTTTTCTCTGAAAAATGAGCAACTCTTAACTTAAATTTCGGCCATAGTCATGGGCAAGGGTTTACCAATCCCCACAGATATTCACTGCTCCCATGAAATTGGATGGACATACATAAGCACATCAGTCATAAGCCATTATACTTTATAACATAATATTAGACGCAGCCTCACGAAATAAAAAGTAAAGGCTGTCATGTCTTACTAGGTTATTTTTACTAAATAACCTAATACTATAAGGTTATTTTAACTAAAAAACCTCGATACTCCCCCAACACTTTATGGTCAGGGAAAAAGGGGTCATTCAGTTTTCCTTTCCTGTTAGGTAATGCTTTTCTATAAATAATCCCACAAAAAATTTTGAAGCCAACATTTACTTATTTTTATACACAATTTATTTATTCTTTTGGTTTCTTATTGCCATTAATTCCTTCCTTCTCTCTTGTCTTCTCTGAATTCTAATTGGACCCATATCCCTACACGTGTCACTCATTCTCTGTGCAAGCTTGAATCCTGAAACAAGTTCATTTGCAGCACTTATACTTTTCTTACTGCGGTAAAAGAATCTCCACAGCCAATCTAAAAAGCAAATATTTGAAGATATCACTAACAAGTGCAAACATGATCAACCATATAACAACAGGAAGCAGATGTTGAGGAATTATTTCAAGGGCAAACCATAATTACCTCGCACTGTCTCAATAATTCCAGGTGGGAAGGGCTTCGTGTTTGCACCAGGTTTAGCCCTATATTGGTGACATCCTTCTCCTATGAGGGCAACAACCAAATGGTTTACAAAAATGGTTGGTTTGGTAACTTTTCTGATGGACTCCCATGCTGCCACGGAAATGTAGTGCCCACGACCCATGTACACCTGATGATCAAAAAAGAGATGTCAATACACAACTGTCATATATAGCAAATCTTGGAATTTGGTGTATGTTTTCATTACAACTGACCGTATACAATACTTCTTTATTGCACATGCAGTAAACTACCCTCATCATGTATAATTAATGGGAACCTTCTGGAATAACAAAACTCTTAATTACCTCTCCATTTCTCTCAGTCAGCAACAGCACATCTTCCTGGTGAGCATCTGGCATGACATGACTAGAAACCCAATCTATAAAAAGGGAAATAAAATCAAAATTCTGACATTCATCAACACATTCTTCAAGACTGTTCTATGACTATAACTAAAAATATAAAATCCTAAGGAAAATATAATATAATAAAAAGGGAAATAAAATCAAAATTCTGACATTCATTAACACATTCTTCAAGACTGTTCTATGACTATAACTAAAAATATAAAATCCTAAGGAAAATATAATATAATAAAAAGGGAAATAAAATCATAATTCTGACATTCATTAACACATTCTTCAAGACTGTTCTATGACTATAACTAAAAATATAAAATCCTAAGGATTATACGGAATAAAGTCTTGTTAGATATACCAGTTCTCTGAGCTGCCCTGCTATCCTCCACCATTCCCTCATTGTCCAAAAAACCCATCTCGGGTAATTCCTGTGCTGGATTGAGACTTGTCTCTTCCTCCAGGGGCAACATGATAACATCTGCCACTTCTCTAGTTGTTTCAACTGTTAAGAGGGAGAAATAAATTTCACACAATTACAAAAGATATGCATATTGAGATCCAACTTTTTAATTGCATCAGTTAGCCTCCAAATTCTTATGGAAAATACAAGTAATGCATATAACAATGAGATGCCCATTGCCACACCTTTGAAGCAGAAATGTAGCCTCTTTTTCCACAGTTCATCTGCTTGTCAAAAATCAATTCAATCCAAGTATTGGTGTAATCCTCTGTAAAACTTGAGTGCTTATCACCAGAGCATGACCATAAGTTACAAACAAGGCAACAGCATAGCTTATTCAGAAGTAGCCACAATGAATAACAAATCAAACTATGTGATAGGTACTAGAACCTTACACAACTTGACCCGAGAGAAAGGAATTAACTTAAATTGAATGAGAAATGATTCAATTATCAATTGTCTCACAATTTGGATTTCAAGTAGTTTTCATTAGGAAAAATGTACGGCAGATTACCTTCAGCTATTTCTGCTCTTTCATTCGTCAAGGATTGAACATCACTCGATGTCACACTTCTCAAACTTGCAGAGGATGAAGCTTGAGATCCATCTGTTAGTCTCTCGCCTGCAAACCAGTGCATAAGTAAATATTTAGCTTTTCAATTTACATAAAATTCTTATGGTACTAATAAGGTCTGAATTCCTGATTTCCACTGGTATACTTACACTGCAAAATGTTTATAGCAGCTTGAAGACCGTTGTTTACGTCCTTTAACGTTGCACATGTCTCAGTAAGATGTTGCACTTTTGTCTCTGCTACCTTAAGTTCGCCCTTAACAGCTTCGTACTGCAACTTCAGCTCCATTAATTCTCTTTGAAGAGCCTGACTTTTATTTTTCCACTTCTTTTTTGATCTGGCTTCCTCGCTAACACAAGAGAATATCCATTTAAAAATTAATGGCACTATCTCCAAATATAATATTCCAACGAAGTTACTCTGAACTCAACTAATATGATAGCAGGGATGCCTCCATAACGCTACAGTAACTCACCAGTTATTCCTGGTGTTCTTTTCAGGAGTGTCATCGTCGGAGTCGCTGCAAGTAGGACGAGCCTCTCGATTAACTAGAGTTCCCACACGCTTTCGCGCAGCGTTCATTAGTTTATCCATATTCCTTATTATGGATTCCTGCTTTGCTTGGCTCTTCACCTAGTTAAAAGTAGGCGGTCATCATTATTTACACACGTAAAACTTACAGCACCGGACTGTCTACATACAAAGAAAGCAATATAAACCCCATTCAGAAACGTCCACATCAATACATCAAGGATGAAAGCAGGACTGGGCATAATCCATAGAAAACATTTTCCTCACAAGGTTTTAACGAAGAAATACTTATAGCAGCAAGCACTAACCTTTTTCGGTTGTTCCTCAACCAGTGTTGCTCTATAATAATTTCTGATGTTGGCACGGCATTCGACAAAGTTTTTCACGGGGGGCACTTTTAGTCTCTTCTGTTTATCGACCCACTCTTTTACATCTTCCTCAGTTCTCGCAGCGTGCAGCACTTGCCCCCGGTAAAAATCCTCGTCTTCAGTTTCCTCGTCTCCATTCTTACATTTAATGTAATATTCCGTCTCTACGTCAAATGATTCGTGGCGTGGGAGGATGTTTGTAGTGGGAACAATGTCATTTTTCCCTTTCCACTCGTGCAGATAATGCACATACGCAAAAGACATTCTGCAAATGCACAGTCAGATAAAAGAATAATAATAATAATAATGCTATGTTTCGAGGCAAAAAATGTACACATGCTAGAACTTTCACATTAAATGGTACACATTTTAGTGTTAAAGTACAGTAGACAACCACGCCAGTAACAATCCAATGTTTACTCCATGGAGAATACATTATATTGTGTAATGTATTAATCATGGTTTACTCACGCATAAATGCTTCTGAAGCGAACATGTGCCTCAATCCTCAAATGAATCATCACCAGTCACCACGCCAATAGTAATATCGATATTCTTTTGATACACTGTTGACAAATTGCAAAGGAATGGAAATGGCAAATCGTCTTCCGGAGGCTATGTAATTTATATTATTCAATCTTTTTCTTAAATAATAGATAAATAAAATTATTATAGTAACTTCATTTGGTATTCCAATATCCTATATATAGGAAGATTTGTCATTGTGTAGGCCCTGGAACACGCCTTGTTGCCATCACTTCCGCACCTAAAAAATCATAGTTCCCAGTTGTTCCCCCCTGGAAGAAAAAGTTTCCCCCTGGGAAAAACAAAGTTCCTAGTTGTTCCCCCTTTGAATTTAAATGTCCCCCCTGGAAAATCTACGTTCCCCCCTGAAAAATCAAGGTTCCCTGCTGTTCCCCCCTGCTCCTCCTGGAGCAGTATGGTTCCCCCCTTAATTCCCCCCTGGAGCATAGTGTTTCCAGGGGGGAACACAGGGGAAATTTTTAACAGGGAAGGTAGCCCATTAATTCATCCCAAGCGTTTCACACGCTTTCATAATTTACCAACTACCGTTAAATACCCTCAAAGACTTCTCTCTGTACACAATCGCACTTAGATTAACACGATTAGTTGGTACGTGATACCTATGTAAGAACTACTTAATGCAAAAAAATCTACACGAGTATATGCGCCGCATTCTTTTTTAGCGTTGATATGCGAGAATTTCAAAGATATTTAAGTACTTTGAAATAATTGAAACCACATTAATTATTCAAGCGATAACGCAAATAATATTGAAATCAACCTGCAAGTACACTCGAGAGTAGAATTATTTCAAGAAACCAAAAACAATTCGTCTACCGGTCAGTGTTTATGTCAAATATCTTTTTAATTCACTTTCAATGACGATAAAAATTTTCTGAGGCACACAACATAAATACACCATTTCTTGGACAGTTGTATTCAATACTGTTGCCCACAAAACCTCCGCAAAAGTTTTTAAACTCCAAAAAACTTAGCGTTAAACAAGCTTATCATCATTGTCACCGCAATGGCTTACGAATATAAACAACTGCAAGCATTGTCGGAAGGCGTGGTTGTTAGCCTACGGCTCGTGACGTCTGTGAAATGAAAGGCATCAGGCCTTCTCTCTCGGTGGTCGCGGCTTGGGTGTGTATCAGCAAGGCGCCCAAATACGGAAGCTGGCCTGGTAGCGGAGACGGGCAGTTGAGATGGACGAAGTCGTTCCTTGCAAAGATCCGATCTCTATGATTCAAGTCTACAGTGTTTCTTGCCTCGTACCTTATTCCTTGTCTATATTTTCGTCGAAATCCTATGGCCTAAAAAAATACTCGTCATGCGTCCAGACAGTCGATCAATCCACCGAAGTAATAATTCTGGTCCCCTTAACTGAATAACATTTAGTTAATTTAGATCATTATTTAAGTTTAAATAATAATTAATGATGATTGGCGTATTTTTAAGTACAAATGTTGACTATTAACTACGTATTGTCCTTCAAAACTACGTGTTTCTCTACGTTTGATATGCGAATGCTGTTTGCAGTATAAATGCCGCGGGATGCCCACTCGTGGAAGTAAATTTAGCGTGTACTCCGGAGGGAAAAACCCCGCGCGATATATTTCCGTGTTCACCTCCGAGTTGCCGACTCGACGGCACGGTGTTAACGAGTGAGAAAAGCAAACAGGAGCATTTTAAAAATACAACGTCACTGAGGGAGAAACTCCCCTGCCTGTCGCTTGTTTTTGACCCATGGTTTCAGATGACTGACTCACATTGAAAACCAAGGCCACTCAGTTCCCCTTTGACATGCGACGGGGGGAAGATGAGAAGTTCGTGTAAGAGACGCACCCTAGTTTTCCGATTCCATTTCTGAAAAAAAAGGTGCGTCTCTTACACGCGCTCCTTCGGATAGATGCCGAAGATCCTGCAATCGCCCGTTCTCGAATGAGGTGCCGATACAGCTGAGTTTGTCATGGCAATGAATACAACTGTATCACTCACTCGCGTTGCTCATGGCGACAGTGGAGCCGAAATATTGACCCCTCAATTTTTCTTGTTTTAAGAGTTGGTTTAAAATTTTGTTTAAAATTTTAATGTTGCTTTTAGTTTTGATCTTTGTAGGAACTATTATTTGTATTTTTCATGTATTGTGAACCATTTTCCAACGTCTATACTTCGCCGATGAAAGCTGAAATTGAAATAAGAAATACATCTGTATTTCGCTTGTATTCACAAATATATTTTAATGACATAAATATGGCCACCGTCTCCACAACTCATACTCACTTTTACCCATATATGAATGATTTTTAAACTTTCTGGTTAAAAACTTGAATAAATTAATTGAGATCGTATATCCAACAGTCATTTGGTGCGGCGTTCATTAAACATGATAAGAGAATGAACAATACCAAGAGAGAGTCCTTTTGCAGTGTGTTGATGCAATTTCAATAATTTACATAAAAAACTTGTGTCTGATAGTGTGATTATATTTGTTGCCAGTGGTGATTATGGTCGTGCATGTAATGTGTGCTTATTCTTTGTTAGTAAATCTGAGTCCCCTAGTAACCATCAATCGAAATAAACGTTGCTCGTTTAATATTAAATGCGTTTCTGAGTTTGCATTTGTGAATCAATGTTTCCTTGTTCCTTCCAACATTTCGTTGATCGAATTCAACCCGCTTATTTTCCAACATTCCTCCGCCCTGATATCCTGTAAAGTTCACTCACTATACATACGTAATGTTACTCATTGATACCATTGTTGTCAGCTGAGAAAACAATAGTGGTGCATTATATCCTGAGCAGCCCTCATACTCGATGCATTTCTTTTTTTATTTCTCGGTGCAGTTGAAATGGCTGACGGAAAGAGGAAAACCTTCAAGAGGAAATCGGAACCAGAGGATGGGGCCAGAGATTCAATGGATGAATTGCGCACCTACCTATCCAGCAAATTTGCTTCTTTGCGAGACGAGATGCACAAAGAGATCACGTCCAGGGATGTTCTGCTCCGAAAACTTGAGGAGAGCGTTACTAGATTATCTGAAGATATCGCTCCTGTGAAGGATTATGTGACGGCAGAGATGGATGAGGAGGACGACGACGCAAGTTCTTCATCTTCAGGCACGCCTGAAGATGGCACTCCTCAAGACGGAGACCAGGAAACTGAAGAAGAAAGAAATAATAGAGCTTTAAATATATGTGTAGACGTGATGATGAGCCTCACGGAAATACGTGAGAATAACGAGGAGAAAACACAGAAAGTCAGAGGTTTTTATGAGAAAATATACAAAGCATCCCCCTTCACCTCGCTTATGCTGAAGTTTCTGGAGAGAAATGGTGGAGTGAAAGTACTAGTCGATTGTGATTCCTCCAATATCTCAAACTTAGTGGGACGATTGGTCAACCTGGATGGTGAAAAATGTAATGGAACAGCATTTCTAACGTTTGCCGACATTTTTGAATGCAGGGTTTACTTGGGAGGTGTGCGTGGGCAAATCGACGTAAAGAAAAGGGGCCAATTTGTTCACGAAACTTTTGACCCTGAAGTTTCTCTAGCTCAGAGCTTGGCACAGATAGTGATGTACTTGATCTTCAAAAACCGAGGATGTCCTTACGCGTGTGACGATGAAATGTATGAGAAACTGTATGAGAAAATTGTGCTTGAAACGTCGCAGAAGAAGGAGTCAGTTACCATGGATGGATATGTACATCATGCCTTCAGTATGAAATCATCTTTAGCGAGAGAAGTATCGTTGATTTCGGTCGTCCCAGGAATGTTGGTCAAGTACGGTTCGAAGGAAGGAATGTCGAAACTGCTGGAGCAGATGCCTTTTCTCACGTTCTTCTTCATTCACCATGTGATTCCCAAAATGAGGAGCTAGTGTCTGAGGTAAGTGACTTACTTGGTAAACATTATCAGAATTTAGGATTTTATATGAAAAATCCACTTAACAGATTTACTTATGGTAGACAACTCTGGAAATGCAATAGATTCCCTTTGATACCATTGTCGTCGGCAGAGAAATTTGTGGTGCTTTACTTATTAGCAACATGTGAAGTCTTGGAAACCATAAACAAAGCTAAAAACTGATTTCAATCGAATTTTATAATAATTTATGATATCAAAACACAGTTTATTGATCTGTGTCTAATTCCTTGAAACAAAAACAAAGTATTTTTAAGGCATTTTTAATGAAGTTAATGCTCAAAATATAAGTTTTTAGGTTTGATATATGTAGTTACCAACCTAAACTGAAGTTGCCACATTTATGTACTATTTTTAATAAACTGAAAGAAAAAACTATTTTCTATCAGTATTATGGTAGAAACCTGTTCTAAGATAGCAGCATTATCTCTCTATTTGCTGAAACAATAGGCTTAGTTTTCATTCGTGCAAACGACATCAGTGCCTTTACATCATGCAATATTATTAGGATCAGTATTCAAATCCACGTTTATGTTTACATATACGAGTTGACTTTTTGCATAATATTGTGTATTATCTGGTTCAAGGAACACCATATTTCTCTGATTATAGTTCACCTTAGAAAATATCCCCCCCCCTACAAATTTCCAAACTTCAGTTTTGGGAAAAATTTTAAAAATGCGTTTGAATATTGTAACCTCTTTTCTATAGTACCATGGTCATTTGTCATCTCATGAAGTAAAGCGATCCCTTTATTAAGCATTACTTGTCTTTTAATCCGAATAGGGTAGTTTCCTTCATCAAAGAAAACGAAATGCATTGATTGCGATTCGTTACCCACCATTAGTGTATTCATAATACACAAATTATTTGGTTTTTGAAATACCGGTTTAGACGAATGGCAAGGGTCAAATTTTAACCTCATTTGAAAAAGGCCAGATTGGCGCCCATGCGATTCCACTCCACGTGACGTCACAGGGACCTAGTTTCTATACGAGTAGATAGGAGTTTAACATTGTCTGAGATTACCAATGCATGTATGAGGCGGTGACCTCAGGGAAACATATCTTAATAATCACCTATTAAAACTGGCTAAAGACGGAAAGTTGTCTCCGTTTGATAAGGTATTAATAATCCTTATTTAAGCCAAGCGCTTCCAGTCAGTAGGGAACTCTGCTACCCGCTAGCATCCTGCGTCGTATCAGCGTTCAAAGCCTCGCCCCAAGGTCACCTCACTCTCGGCAGTGGGAACCAGAAGGACGTCACACGGAGTTTTCCCAGCATTCCTACTTAGCCGTCGAGTTTTCGCACGCTTAGAAATTTTTACTTTTCATTTAATCACAAAAAATAGATATCGTCATTTAAAAATCTAAAAGCGTATAATGCGCACGCAATTAATTTGAATTGCGACAAGCACAGACAATTTGGTTACATCTGTTTTGTTTCCTTGCTTACACAGGTATGAAGAATGTGCCTTCAACAAAACGTCGGAGATGATTGCCTTGAAGTTATTATTCTTAAGTTCCTGAAATTCATTGTCTCGAAGAAGAGATTCGTATTTTATTCCACGTCAGTCATTTTGGTGAACCGGGAGTTTAAAAGTGACTATGGCCAACATATATCAATGCCTTCGCAATTGCTACTTAATCGGTGCTTGAGTTAAAGCCTTAACATATATGCAGAGTTGGATATTTTTGTTATAGTGTCATTATTATTTTTATTTTAACATGCCATTTTAATTTTTTAATGCCTTTATCACAAATCGCACAACTGCTCAGATGCAATGTTTGTGGGATAATATCTGCATTCTGAAATTATAATCATTATTTCATTACCACAGGTGTTACACTAATAAAAAGAACATATGTTCTCCTTGGTAACACCTGTATATTGTATTCAGTCAATTTTTGTACTAATTCCTAATTCTCCTATCTTACGAATGTGTCTTATATTCCCTGGCAATGAGATCCAATGTCTAGGTACTTAATCTTGAAAATGATGTATTGTAATGATAATTTGTTTGATGCGATTTATTCATTACAATTTGTTTGATGGTTTCACATACAATACGGATCTTACAAGATCCATATTTTTACAAATGAATGCGTTGTACAATGATTTAGTTTTCTTTTATTGCCATTATTTGTCAATTTAGCCCTGAAGCCATATGTTTTTTTGCTATTTCCGTTTTTCGCTGCTGAGAAGAAAGACAATATCAGTTGGTTGATAAATATATTATTCAAACCTGTTGCCAACCATAAACGGATGTTGTTATATTATGTAAACCTTTATGATTTTGTAATTTGATTCTAATAAATGAAGTGATATATTCTTACTTATTCTTGCATAAATACCTATGATTTCTCACCAAACAAAATCAGTTGGTTAGCAGCAGAGGTAAATGTTTAACAAGAATATTTCTGGGTGGAAATTGTGATGAGATATGCTAAGAACGGCGTATTTTTCGCAATAAAATTTTCATATGTCAAATGTTTTTTTTCCGGAAATATTACGAAAGAGGGTCTTCAAATCGGCCCCTGAGTATTGTTGTCACACCACCGCGTATTCAACGCTTTGCGTGCCATGGACGTAATATTACTTCTGCTAATCCTTCTGAGGATTGCCATGGACGGAAATATTACGTCTTTCCATTTAATTGGCTTTTTATGGGCATGAAGCCGTAATATTTCGCCCATGGTACTTTTCCAGTTTACTGCTTAGGGGCTCTGCCTTTTAAAAAATCAACTGCTCGATGGGAAAAGAGTTCACTTTATGTCTTGAGGGCGAAAAGTCCTCTGCAGCTACCGGCATCCTCATCTTTGGCCACTTGGTGTGAAAATTCTTTGGGCCAATTCGTTGAGGGAGAATTGACCCTTTTTGTCATCCAGGATGTATAATGCTTTTCTTGGAACAATGCTCTTTTATGATTTCCATGCTTTATATTGTTCAAATTAAGCGTATTTAAAAAAATTATTATGCATGCTATGGCGGTACATCATATGTTGCAACTTTTTTATTTAAAAAAAACTAGGTTTTCATTGTTAAGTAATATATTTAGAAATTAGCATTATATGTTTTTCAACTCATGCATTAAGAAGAGCAAAGTGCATTCTTGTTGAAATTCACGTCGGAATAAATATATTTTTGATGCTACTGTTTTAAAAAATGTACAAATACAGTAAAAATGGCTGGATTTTTCAGCAGGGCTTTACATTTAGAAGCCGGCACTTAAAGTGTTAATTGGATTTATGTAGCACTCCACACGCATCATTGACGGACAAATTTATCCGAGTTTAACGGGGAATTACGACATAAGTAGGTGTACTAACCGAAATTAATACACAATTGGATGTGAGATATGATGTTCACGACTTTCGAACGATATTCCTCACAATGAAAACGTTATACTTCAAATTAGAGATGGGTCGAATAGAAGATTTCTCAAACTCGAATATTCGAATCAATGCTCGAATACCTCGAATGCTAGAATTGCACAAAGCATATTAAACGTACGATTTTTTCTTCTATTCCCTTGTTGGATGTCTTAGTAAAAAGATGGAACCTCGATCTATCGTTTTCAGGGGGGACGAAAAAAACTATGAACGTTGAAATGTTCGACCTATACAGCAGGAAACCTAGGATTTTTACGCGTAATTGAAATTTCCTTTAAAGGATTCAAACAGGAATTTAGTTGATTATTGGATTATTTTAATTTCATGGAAACAATTTGGGTATACGAGGTGTGTTCAAATAATATCGCGACTTTTGTGTTTTTTCAAAAATTATTTATTTATTTATGAATATCTATGAGTTCTTGCCACAGGGTAGAACGGTCAATAAAGAATGTTACCTGCAAGTTATGCGCAATTTGCGCGAAGCAATCCGCCAGAAACGCCCGGATTTGTGGAAGAAGAAAAATTGGCTTTTGCACCACGATAACGCCCCTGTTCACACATCGTTGCTTGTGCTCGACTTTTTGGCCAAAAACAACACACTAATGATGCCGCAGCCACCGTATTCCCCAGATCTGGCCCCCTGTGACTTTTTCTTGTTCCCTAAACTGAAGAGACCCATGAAAGGACGACGTTACGCTACGATTGACGAGATAAAGACGGCATCGAAGGAGGAGGTGAACAAGAAAAAAAAATGATTTTTTGAAGTGCTTCGAAGATTGGAAAAACCGTTGGCACAAGTGTATAATATCTCATGGGGATTACTTTGAAGGGGACAAAATAGATATTCATGAATAAATAAATAATTTTTTAAAAAACACAAAAGTCGCGATATTTTTTGAACACACCTCGTATAGTTGATTCAACTAAAATCTCTTTCAAATATTCTAAGGGGACACACCACCTCGCAAAAAATATGATTGCATGCCGTCTCGGCATTTACACTGCTACGATGGATTTCTGATGTATACATTCTTATTTACGAAACGCCATTTCAGCGGCACGCCCATCTCATACTCGGCTTCATCCAACTCCTTATTTTCAACAGGTAGCTCGCTTTACCCCCACTCCTACTGTCGAGTGCTAGCGGACAACAGGAGGCGTCCATTATTTTCAGTTCATCTTGGGAAGTTCTCACGACATAAGAAGATGAATTCGAATTGCACGGAGAAACCAAATATCTAGAGAAAATATCCCTTTGTCTGTGACTAAATTCGCACATCTCTCTTTGTTCTCATTTCAAGGAATTAGATACAGAACAATAAACTGTGTTTTGTTACCCTTAGTTATTATATCATTGCATGGTAATCAGTTTTTAGCTTTGTTTATGATTTTCATTTGTTGTCCAATCAATATCTGTTGCAATCTACAGTTTACTGCAGTGGGGTCGATTCCTTCATCAAAGAAAAATGTAGTCATTGATTGCGATTTCTTACCCACCATTAGTGTATTCACAATATACAAACTATTTGGTTTCAGAAATCCCAGTTTAGACGAATGGCAAAGGTCAATTTTAACCGCAATTGAAAAAGGCCAGATTGACGCCCATGCGATGCCACACCACGTGACGCCACAGGGACCTGTAGTCATGAGGAGTTTTATATTGTCTGAGATTACCAATACATGCATAAGGAACAGGGCTCAGGGAAACATCTCTTAAAAATCACCTATTAAAAATGGCTAAGCTCGGAAAGTTTCCTTCGTTTGATTAGGGATTAATAATAGGGAAATTGCATACTTTTTATAAACAGTATGCTGATATACTACAGTAAATACTTAGTACCGTAATATACTTTTTTCCGCTTAAAATTAAGTCTATACCCTAGAAAATGACTCCCAAAAGTCGCCCGAGTTTCGCGGGCTAAAAAATACCGCCCCCACTAATCCTGGCTGTGACGTCATAGTTCAGTACGAGTCCAAGAACCAAGCCCAGTAACTGCAAGTTTTGGAAGAGCCACGTTGCGTTTAAAGGAGAACATGGGTGAAATGAGGAAAAATTACAAGTGGTGCATTGTTCCTCTGTGCAATAACACCCCAGAAAAAAATTTCGTCTGCATTCCCACGGAGGAAATTAGAAGAAAAGCCTCGATGCATGCCGTCTGTCGGGATGAGCGTTACGGAAAAATAAAGAGTATAATAAACGGAATGATAAACCCGTGTGGTATGTGAGCGAAGATAACTTTAATATAAATAATGTTTCCATATTCATTTGACTGAATAACTTGAAACAGATTTTTCGATAATTCGGCCGCCGTAGAATAAAAACTCAACTTCCGAACAAAAATCGAGATAGTTGTTTCTCGATGGTTACGATCGTTACGATGGACTCAAATTATTAAGGCACTTGTTCAATTTCAGTTACGGAAGGACATAGAAAATTCCATGATGTTAAAAATCAAGGGAGGAAATATGAAAATATAGAGCTACGTTGATCCTCATGCATTCGAGTGCCAGCCAAGAAGACAGCGTTTTCTTCTACTGTCGGCGTCAAAATGATGTGCCGCTGCACTTTGCAAATTTATATCCTGGCTTCACTGCATGCTATAATAATGAACTATACGTCATTTTAAAGGATTTTATCCTAAATTCTGATTTATTTTATTTCAAACAAAACTGAAAAATGTAGACACGGCCAGTGCAATAAATGACTCCGCGCACCGAAAAATTAGCCGTTTTGTCAACTTCATGAACTTTGCAACTCAACCTAGGGAAAACTACTACGTCTACAGCATTCATCTTCCACATAAATTTACAATCATCAGTGCGGATTAATAAAATGCCTTTTGGGTACTTTTAGAACCTACCTATATTTTGTTATAAATTAATGAAAATATTTAAACATTATCTTGTCCCATAGTTTACCCCGAAAGATAAAGGAAGTTGTAGATGGAAAAAGAATGGAATCCAGAGGTGGTCACAAAAAATGAATCGCAGCATTCTTTGATTTTATTCTACGCCGTTGCTTGCTTTTCAAAAAAAGTTGAGTCACATGAGGAATGTTCCGCGGCCCTTATTTTGGAAACTGTGGAGATAGAGGAAGACGTGTGGATCAGCAATTTCCATTTAGTTGGTTGTCAGGATAAACCAAGGATCCATTTAAAGGTTGTCAGGCCATCGTATAAAGATAGGACTGATGTGCACCACAGGGGAAATGGAGTGTTTGAGGGAAAAGTCAAACCCAAAGTCGCCCAAAGAATGTGCAGTTCTATGTTGCTCTTTCCCCATTTAAAACCAAATAAAAATTGGATTGGGATGATATTTTCACCACGGGTTCCAGTGATAGTGAGAGTGCAGGTGATCTCTAGGATTTCCGATACGGAATTTTGAAGTGACAACAGATCGCAATGACGATGAGTTCGCCTTTAGAGAAGGTTTCAGATATATCGTGAGAAAAGCTCCCAAAATGTATTAAAAACTCTGTTTGGAAAACATGCACATTTTAATGCTAATTTAGGAAGTATTTCATTTCAAAAGTAACTTATTAACACCTGAAGACGTTGTCTTTATTATATTGATGGAAGTGCGATTGACCGATTCTTTCTGCAGAATAGGAAGTGACTTCGGGGTTTTTAGTCACAAGATGGTAGATTGTGTTGGAAGTTCGTCTATATTATCGCTACTAAATTGAAACATTAATAGTCTGGCTTCTTCAGAGCTTCCTGTCGCCCTCCAGGCAAGGTATTTTTAAGTTGAAAGTATCATCGACAGCTTCTAGCTGGAAATAAGTTCACCATAAGACTCTACCAGACTGCCAAAAGAATACATATTTCACATGAGTATACGCTTTCGCCAATATTATACGCAAGTCTCACTTTGTTATGAACTATAAAACATTAAATATGCACATCAGCTACCTTTCCATTTCTCGGTATCGACTTTCCGAGCCGACGAAGTCTACAGTTTCACTAAAATACCCTGTTATCATGATGGAATCAGTAACAGGAAGCTTGCTAGGATCAGCCTAAGAATAACCGTATGCCTTCATCTTTACACAATCTATCGCTTTCAATGGAGGAGAAATAGATCAAATAATAGCCCTGAAGTCACAATGAACAACTCCGATAAGTCTGCACTTCAATAAATGAATCATAACCACGCCGTCGCATGTATTCAAGTATGCAACCTATACTATGGCCGTGCCGCCGTGCCTCGTACTGAACTATGACGTCACTTTTCTACCAGCCAATCATCGGGCGTTTTCGCTTCTCACTTGTATTTGAAAATTCTCGTGAACTTTGATGCATTAAATATCGCAAACCACGTCATAAAATAATAAAAAAACTTTCACCGAGGTATGCAAACATATATTTTTATATAATTTTGGGGCTATTGATTATATCTGAAATATATGCAAGTTCCCTATTCTTACCTAAACCAAGAGGTAGCATCGCAGCGGCGCACACATCCTCGCCCCAACGTCACCTCACACGGCAGAAGTGGGAACCAGAATGATGTCACACAGGCTTTTCCCAGTATTCATACTTAGCCGTCGCGTTTTCACACGATTGGAAATTTTCACTTTTCATTTAATCGCGAAAAATAGATATCGTTATTTAGAAATCTAAGTGCGTGAAATACGTACTCCAGGAGTAATTACTAATCTTTTACTATTAATGATCTTTCGATTTAGGAGATAATAAAATAATGAGGGGCCTTTCTCCGCCTCCGCACGCGAACAATATTCCACTTCCGAGTCTTCCGATTGTATGTACGGCCTACAGCAAGCTCCTCTCTTTCGAACCGTGTGCGCCGTTTGTAAATAGCGGCATTTGAATTGAAGTTATGGTGCCAAAACCTCTCCATTTTTCTATCTTACTTTATTCTGACAAATTTTGAAAAACCAGGCACAATAGAGTGTGTTAACCCTTTATAAACCTGAGCTGCTTCTGAAAGCAATCAAATTTCAAGATTTTAATATTAAAAACTTGAAAATTTATCACTCCTCACTTAACTTTACACCTCAAAATAACACATTGCTTAGATATTTTCAAAAGAGAGAATGTTTACCAAATGAGTCACTTACCTCACTGACTATGCTCCTCATTTTCGGAATCACATGTTCCATAATGAAAATAGGACATAACCATACATAGGAACATAGAGAAATATAACCTATATCTAATCTACCCAATTGAAAAGTAAAAGAACCGTAAGTAGCAAGCGGCATACAAAAAGTATAAGACCTTCCATAGAAAGGACGAAGGCCTTTGTGGGGGTGTAGGCAGGTATTAATTCTACCCCCCCAGCGAGCTAAGCGAGTAGATGACATATACACAGGGGACATATAAAATCAACCATTCAGTGTAAAAACATTACCTCGGATGTGTATCAGATAACTTCCTAAACGATTTGAATAACATATCAAGTATTTTAGTAGACTTTCAGTGTGATTTAAGTAAAACCTTCGAAAAAATTACCTGATTTGTGGATGCCATACACACAGGGGACACATTTAAAATCAACCATCCGGTGTAAAAAGATTACTTCTCATCGGATTTCGATCAGATAACTTCTTAAACGATTTTAATAACACATTTAGTATTTAAGTGTTATTTCAGTGTGATTTAATTACAAAATATGAAAAAAATTTCCATGGTTTGTAGATGCCATACACCCATGCCATACATATTTAATATCGACTATCCAGTTTAAAAAAAATTAATTTTCCCCGGGTATCGATTAGAAAACTTTTACTACGATTGGAATAACACATTACGTATTTTATTTTAAGTTTCAAATAGTTAAAAATACAACCTTGGAAAATATTCCAAGTTTTTAGATGCCTTATACGCAGGGGACACATTTAAAATCATGCATCCGGTATAAAAAAATGATTTCTCCTCGGAATTCGATCAGGTAACTTTTGCAACGATTGGAATAACTTATTAAGTGTTTTAGTGGAATTTTAGTTTGATTAAATTATAAATTTCGTAAATATCCCATGATTTGTGGTTTCCATACACCCAGGAAACACATTTGAAAATAAAAAGTGGTGCGTATAAACTGTAAATCTAATCGGATTTTGAATATCTACGTTTTAAAACGTTCTTAAGTAGTTATAAATAGCTATTTAGACTTTCTGTGCGAGTGATTCACAATATCTTTGAAAATATTTTAGCAAGTCTTGAAGATGTTATTATGCATTAGGTGTAATTAAGAGTCTCGTTTTTGAAGAGACCAAATTATTTTTCAAACGTGTTCAACGGGTGGGCGGTAGGCTAGTGATTAGCGCATTGGATTCCCACGCGGGGGTTCAGGGTTCGATTCCCGGCCGCGGACGTGTGAAAAAAATGCGAAAAATCAGGGCGTTAGAGTCAGGTCGATTAGAACGTAGGGAGCGCAGGTGGTCGTAGGTGCCTCCAGTGTTCAGTGGCCGGGTGCGAATCCGGGTTTCCTGAGAAAACATCCTTTTCCTACCCGGGTTCTTATCCCGGCCACTGAACACTGGAGGAGGGGAGGCTGGAGGCATTTTGTTGCATTTTTTTACGCAGACACAATGCGATATCTTCGAAGTAAAAATTATTAACGTATTATTGAAGTACTTGCTCCATGAACAGCATTTTAAACTTTTCGTCGCACGTGAGATGGTTTTCGGAGATTGAACAGCAGCGAAAATGGTTTAGTTAAGGGCTTAGATCCCTTACGTCAAATGCGTCTACTGCTAGATACGTCATCTTGGAGAGTTTTCCAGAATCTGATGTGTTGTGTTATAAAACAATTCAAATGAATAATTTTCAATCATACCAAAAAGACCGTTGTACTACTGTGTCTTCCAATATATTAACAACTAAGAGGTGTATGAAGTTCAAACCTGAAGATCGTTTAGTTGTATTTTGTAGAAGTAATTTGTCTCCAGATAATACATCTGTTGGTGTATTTGGTGATGTTCAATTTTATGCTATAGTTTATTTCATTTATACGCATACTGTGTTGTCATTTGTTATTTCGCGCAGCGCCATCTTGTTTTTCTCACTTCCCCTCAAAACCCTCCGAGTACGTTCCCTAGAATAACTTAGGAACGTACGGAATTGCTGGACTTAGAATATTTTACAAGTCGCATGAATTTTTAAAGTCCAAAATGCCATGTAAATTCCCTATGGTGACGTCAGTTTCCGGTTCCCATTCCACTGGATGCCTCGGCGCTCGCTCGCTACTTCCGGTGTAGATAAGAGCTTCCTCTCTCTCTGAGAGAGCTGAGTGTCACTTGTGGCGTCAGTGGAGGTAAAACATGCCTAAGTATCCCTTATCCAGACCCCTCACGTCAGATGCGTCTACTGCTAGATACGTCATCAGATGGTGACGTGTGTGCTCTAGCGGCCGAGCACCGCTACGCTCACCCGCTGCAAAGTCTAGTGAGGTCCATGGCATGCTACTCGCTACAAGTAATATGACCGCTGGATTTCATCTTCTCTACGTCTCGCATTTATAATTAATTTTTCAAGGGCTATCAGCTCCTGGTAATCATTTCGTATTTTATAAAATTATTGTAGAAATGTTTAAATAATTTGAAAAATAATGCTTTAATAATGATTTTTGATGGTAATGAGAAAATATTTGACCTAATGTAACTGCCAATAAATACTGTTAACAATACCGTGGTGAAACCTCTTTGGCTTCACCGTTTCAATTAATATACATTTACTTCTGAACGGGTTCTATCATACCTGAAAACCATTTATAATTAATGATAGCAAATATAATAGTTAAGCATCGAATCCTTGGAGTTATGTTTCCCTTAGAATTATTTGTAAAGAGGTTTGCCTACCGAGCAGGATGTCAAACAATATAAGTAGTATGCCGTGACGTAACAAACAGTTACGAGAAAACGACGCTAAGAGCACGGGGGGGTCGAGTGTTGACTCTGCCTTGGGTGCGTGTAATACGAGGTGGACTCAGCTGAAACTGCCGTGCGGTCGTGGTGATATTTTTGTTGTAACTCATTAGAATTTGATGCGGAAAGGCGATATCACGACCCGGTTCCTGCTTGTCACGCAATTCAAGGAGTTCATAACGTAGGCGTATGCCAGGGAATAACAAGTGGACACCGGCTCGTGATATCGACTTTCCGCATTAAAATTCTATTGAGTTACAACTAAAATATCGTTATCAGCCGTCAGAGTATGTTTTGCACTCTTCAGGAAAGACAGTTTCCTCCGACATTGAGTCATGGTTCAGACCTAAGTTCCTAAGTGTTCTACCTATGTTGGGTTATTATTTATTCCTTCTAGTGGCACTTTATTTCTCTTGTGCATAAATTATTACTCGTCAATTAGTCCAGTTACTCCAATTTCCATCATGGCAGAGTGTGGCACTTGTCGTAAAGCTATTACAGGTCGCCACCACGCCAAGACCTTCCACGCTAATTGTGTAAACATCTCCAAGGATGACCTGGATTATATTAATGAAGAAAAGCATATCTGGCGCTGTCAACCGTGTACTGCATTGCGACGACAGTCCATGTCAGCTGTGTCGACGGAATCATATGAGCTTTCTCAGGTCATTACTAGAGGAGGCCAAAAAAGACCGTGAAAGGATTGAAGCTGACCTTAACAAATCCTTTGAGTTTGTGCACCATAAGATTTACGATAACAAAACATTACTAGAGGATCAGTATGCGAGAATTAATCAATACCTGGAAATTATTGACAGGTTAAGTGCAGAAAATACGATGCTAAAAAATCGTGTTTCCTTACTAGAAAGTCGTTTGGAGGACAACGAACAAAGTGCTCGTGCTAACGTCATTGAAATTTTTGGAATACCTAAAAAAACAAATGAAAATGTCCTTGACATAGTACAAAAAGTTGGCGCTGCCCTCGACTTCCCAATATCAAGTGAGCTTAATGACTCATGTCATCGGATGGGGAATAGAGGTTTCAATCAACCATTTCTGATTTGTGTGCTAATGAATCGCCTTCATTAACACTTTGTTGTTGAGCTCACCTTCAGATAGAACGAATTTGCAAATATTCCGAGGAAATGAAATCAAACTGCTTCATTATAGTCGATGGGAAGACTGATATTTCCAACAACAATTGCTTGGAGATTTGTTTACATACACGGTAATCAATTGTCTACTCGAGATGGCCTTACAATTAGCTCGAATTAAATTTTTAAAACATGTTTTCAATATTTGTAATATTTTTAACTATTAAAACGTTATATTGTTTCGAAGATCAGTCTTTAAATCGATAAAAGTAAACAAACAATTTAATTAGGAGTTTTTACCGACTCAACTACTTTTGTAGTTTTACCTACTCCTGATGTAATTTTATGGTAATATCCCTATGATCAAGATAATTTTTTCGTTTCCTTTCACCATTTTTTAAATTTTCATTCTTTTATGCGAGGCAAAGACCAATAAAAAAACACATATCATAAAAAATCGGCACAACAGTTCCCGAGTTGCAAATGTTCTAAATAAAACGATTTACTACTTTCATATACTTTCGTATATGATTTACCATGTAAATATGTAAGTTCCATACCCGTAAAAAAGTCCTGTAATAACATCAAAAGATGCCTGAGGCACGCTTATACTGTAGTTTTCCCTTCATTACTTTTTTGTGGCGAATTAACTACTACTGATGCTCATTTAGCTCAGATTACGGTCTGCAATTTTGAAGTTGCTACGAATCTGCAGTCGTGGCTTTCAGTTTAAAATTTAAAAATGGAGATACTTAAATAATATAAACGTATTTTTTTACCTATTTTTTACGGTAGCTTATTTCTCTTATGAGTTTATAATTTCAAATAGCACTATACATTACGATATTTTACGGATGAAACAATGGGATATGTAGAATACTTTAATTCTGCTTTCTTTGCTAGTCTTATGATGCGATTGAAAAGAAAACATTGTCTTTCCTGAAGGGTATACAACGTAATGTGATGGCTAATAACGATATTTTTGTTGTGACTTATAAGAATATAATGCGGGAAGGCGATATCACGATGCGGTGTCCACTTGTTATTCCCTGGCATACGCCTACGTTATGAACTCCTTGAATTGCGTGACAAGCAGGGACCGGGTCGTGATATCGCCTTTCCGCATCAAATTCTTATGAGTTACAACAAAAATATCGTCACGACAGCACGGCAGTTTCAGCTGAGTCCACCTCGTATTACACGCACCTAAGGCAGAGTCAACACTCCATAGCAACGCTGTGGTTTATCAGTATGTTATCAGTATATTATCAGTATGTTATCAAGGAATGAAAATCCAGCTCGTGGTGACGTGGCGCGGCGTTCGGAGCTTCGGAAACATCGTGATATCGTCATTCGAAGTAAAAATTGAGTGCAGGTTGGAGCGAGAACAGAGTCAAGAGTTTTCGTGTAAGGTGTGGTCAGAAAGTGCGCATGCGCTCGCTTTATTCCGTGAGGAGCCAGGATAAAAGGATTATTATTGTTTTGGCGTGAATTTCGGTGAGTGTTTCATTGCTTCTATTTTTTATAGTCACACATAAACATCGAGAGAATTCTCTATCACTCCCCTCTCTTCTTAAATGTCTTTATTAATTACGCGATCCCTGCCGGATATCAGTGCGTAGTGGACTGTAAGGCATGTGTTGATATAATTATTGAGTAATTACGCACCTTCCGGACACGCGTTTTTTTGCGATTTATTTTCCCAAGCGACCCACCTCCATAGTCCGCAGACCGTACGCTGTGATATAGCCAAGAATCGCAACGCGCGGTGCATTACCAGAAAGTAGCTCCAGCTTGTAATACGTGATAATGAGCTTATTTTACATTCGATTTGAAAAATATTTGCCTGACTGTGTTCGCCATAATATTACAAACATTTTGAGTGCCCAAATGACCACTTTTTATGGAATTTATTCCTCCCGATTGTCTCACTTTTAAGGTAATTTGCCGACTTTTCCGCCACAAAAAATAATATTTTCGTATCAGGACACTGTTATGATTATATGGTAAATTTTTACAAGAGGTACAATCCGGATTTAGCCTTCAAACCTTCACTTTCCTGTAGTATTTTTGCCTCCTGATTAACGTGGTGACATTCATTCCTGGCGAAAATTAATACTATTCGAGATATTTTAACTTTTATGGATAGCGATTTTCGGGTTCTGCGCATGCGCGGCCATATTGGAATGGCGGTAAATGAGTTTCACGGAACATGTTTGAAATTGTAAACAAGAGAAAAATATCCCAAGAGATGGTCCAATATATAACAAAGTGGGAGGTAGAAGTGGATAAATCATTTTCAGGGCACATGTACGGGCTGGTCAACTAGAAAGATATATCCTTCGAGCTGGTCCAGTTGGTAAAGTGGGTAAATCACTTTCCGGGCACATGTACGAGTTGGTCAACTAGAAAAAAATATCCTTCGAGCTGGTCCAGTTGGTAAAGTGGGTAAATCACTTTCCGGGCACATGTACGAGTTGGTCAACTAGAAAAAAATATCCTTCGAGCTGGTCCAGTTGGTAGGGTGGGAGGTAGAAGTGGGTAAAATGTGTTTGCGCATGCGCAGAAGGTGAAGTGCGTAAAGTAAAGGGTGAGTAAGTGAAGATCGTAAATGGCGGCGCATGCGCAGAACCCGAAAATCGCTATCCATAAAAGTTAAAATATCTCGAAAACTATTAATTTCCGTCAGGAATGAATGTCACCACGTTAATCAGGAGGCAAAAATACTACAGGAAAGTGAAGGTTTGAAGGCGAAATCCAGATTGTACCTCTTGTAAAATAATACCGATTATATTGGTCGAAAAAAATTCGCAAAAAGACGCGCGTGTCCGGAAGTAGATGTAATTTAGCGACTTTGCGCAGAGAACTGGTTCTAAGCTTTCTCTAAACTTTCTAACAATCCCTTGGTTCTAAGCTTTCTCTAAACTTCCCCTTGTTGCGATAATTCTTCTAGCGATTTTGCTGCGGATCGATGTATCATTATCTAGGTCACATCTCTTCCTCATTACGCTACCTAGACATTCGCTTTCACTTAGGTAAACCTGCCATCCCATGCACGTTGCATTAGCCTTGACCACGTTCCCGCTTAATGCATTTGTATGCATCGTGACATTTCACGCATTCCTTCTAGCCCCAGCCCTAAGTGTCCAAAAATCGAATTCAAGTTAAAGTTGAACTTGGAAAATTTCTCTCCTCTGAGGGAACAAATAAATCCTTTCATATCTTCCACATTTGAATAGATAAATTTTCGCTTTAAACGGTATAGCTGTTATCATTTTATTATCCTTCGAATACCACCATAAAATTTCCTTATACTCATTCAGGGTCCATAGTAAGGGTACAAGGGTATATTATTTGAAGATTTAGCGTTTAAATAGTTATCACAAAAAATGTTCCTCCTTCAACGTAAAACATGAATCAATTATTATTTTTTACGTATTCAACCCGTAAGACTCCAAAAGTGCACGCCAAAGCTGGCAAATGGCATCACAGCCTCATCTAGCTGAAATATTTTCCACATTTCCATAGATAAATGTATGCTTTAAACGGCATTGCTGTTGGCATTTTATTATCTCTCGGATGAAGCAATTAAATTTCCTCAGACCCTTGAAGGTGCCAGGGTGCAAGGTTACCCCTATTGAATATAATAATATAATTTTATTCCACTCATATTCAAATACATTACATCGAAAAAACGCTATGATAATTGTGGAATATGTAGGCACCCCTTTGTGGAATAGTTTTGGGGCTACCATCATACATTGTTTAAAACATGACTGGTGCTAACATACAGGAAAAATACATTTATTTCGTTTAATTCAGTGATTTTATTTCTTACCAATTGCACTCTATTATGAATTTACAGTAATTTACACATAGATAACTAACTTTCTTACATAACGCATAAGAATTACATACAATATACCTTAATTGAAAACGTTTTACACCACTTTTTTAGCAGAAAGTCTACTTCCTCATACTGCATAAGCCATTGTTTAGCTGCGGATGTAAAACCTCATATCTTCTCCCTCTTTGCAACATTTTTTGGTAGCACACTATATAATTTTGACCCCAAGTATTGAAATGACTGTCTATATATTAAATTTTCTCCAAGATTTGATGTTATAAGTTTGTGGTCTGGCCTTTTCATCGCTACGGTTATAGAAAACTCTAAGGACTTTAATGCCTTAATGGGAGGATATCTAATTTTCTGAAAAGAGGGAATGAGTGGCTTTTCCTATACGATCGCGTTGTAACCCTGATAACCCTTTTTTACACCACTATCAATGGTTTAATGTTGGTAAGATATGCTCCACCCCAGCAGGGTATTCCATATTGCAATCTTGAATTCACAAGAGCAGAGTATACCATTCTTAACACTGATTCAGGGCATAGGTATATGAGGAAATAGAATTTTCTGACAATAGAAATAATTTCTGATTTCTTTTTATTTATGTGAGACTTCCATTTAAAATTTTGGTTAAAATATATTATGGTTCTATATATTAAAGTATATAGTTATATATATTAAAGTTCTCATTCATCCGACTTCATGGTCAATGATCTGGGTAAATAAATTAAAAAAGAAATAATACATTTTTATTCTATTTGTAACGTTTTTTTATTAATTAACATGAATAAAACTTTTCATCCTCGTTTAAATTTGTAAAAACATACTCCCCCCTTCAGTCATCACGGACATCCGAGGATAGTAAATTTTTCTCTCTCCTCCACCATAGTTAATTAGGGTCAACAACCCCTCCCCGTATCGGGTACTAATCCTCTCCATCCGATACTTCACCCCCTCCTTCAACTATTACTTCTTGAGGAAGGTGAACACCTCCAGTACATCTTGTAGTCTTCTCCTTAAAAATCACTGCCAGAATAAATGGTTAGAAAAAAATATCAGATATTTGATAAATTAGATACATTATCATATATTTCACAACGAAAAAGAAATAAACCCTTTTAAATGAGTAGGGAAAGCTTGCCGTGTTGGTGAGGGTATGGGGTAGCGGTCGCGTAAGAGGTGCCGATCGTGGTAGTAAGGGGTGATTCCCATCCTTCCATAATAAAAGGAAGCGAATAAATTAACATCACAATGAACAATGAGATTTAAGAACTCCGATTCTTTCCTCCATGATCTGTAATATATTTTTGAAGAAGCAGATCTCATTAATTATTTCATTGATTATTATAGCAATAAATTATACTTTTCTTCCTCCCAACTCGTGAAATTCCGTATATTTCACTCATAATCAACTTAAAGTTGAATCTCAACGTTTACAACACTCATAAATAACACTTTTCACCCATTTCCACGAAACACCGCATGGAAACGGTAGAGTACATTTCTTCTTCCTTATTTTAGGTATTATAGTTGACATTTTTTCCATTTCCTTTCCTTTCTTATTTCTGCAACTTTTTTCTAGTGAGATTTAGGGGTAGGGGGTATCACTGGGGTCATGACTCCGTAACTATCTATGCAGTTATGCCTTTAATTGTTGAAATACAAGTGTCCTCCGTATTAGATGAGTATTATTATTTTTTTGATTAGACGAACCATCACTTCACAATATTGCGTCAAACTCGGGTGCTTATACTTATGACGTGGGAAGTCAATGAAGATGACAAATATGCGTCGAAAAGTCGGAAAAGATGTTAAAAAATTGACCCAACCTCAAAATAAACCAGAAGCATTACTAATAACTAGATATACGTGTAAATAGCACTTTCATTTTAATTTTATAGCACCCTAGATTATAGTTTATAGCATTGAGTAGCGTCTATCTTTTTCTTTTTTCATTATACATTATCAGTAGATGACGACGAAATGCGGTGAAACACAGTTATTTGAAAAATACGGAATAGTTTTATTAATAATGTGTTGGAAAAAATTAATTAAGGAACTAGATATATACTAAACTAGATCACCCCGGTGACCTTCGTACCACCTGATAATCAATGAACGGTTTCAAAACACCGTTTATAAATCAAGAACGGTTGTACTGATTTTAATAATTTTTGAATTATAATAAAAATATTAGTAAAAAATGTGCACTCAAGAAAACTACAAGAATAAGTATTACAATGGCTTGTTAGAAAGACATTTTTATTTATTCTATCTACGTTGGGTAGACGGGAGACTTAACTTGCCCGCTCTTGGGACAAGCTTACATAACGCTAGACCGATGCTTGATTGACGTAACAATCTCGTGAATCGGCCCTAAGGAAGAACATTAATATGTTATGACTTATGGCGCGCTATAGTTTTAACTCGGTTAGGTAAAGTGCACCGCGTGAATCTACCCCATGTGCAAACGTACCTCTGTCTACCATACACATTCGGGTCTATTCCATTGAGCCAAGCACCTTCCGATATACAAGGCGAAACACAAAATGTCATCATCGTATAGATCGCTAACGATCTTTGGTAGCGTTTTTAATAACCGTAGTCAAGGTGACAGTCTGAAAAAAAAAACATTCTCAGGAAGAAAGGTAAAGAGGGAGAAATGCTTCTATATTCCAATATGGTAGTTTCCTTCATCAAAGAAAACAAAAGGCATTGATGGCGATTCGTTACCCACCATTAGTGTATTCATAATACACAAATTATTTGGTTTTTGAAATACCGGTTTAGACGAATGGCAATGGTCAATTTTTATCCTCATTTGAAAAAGGCCAGATTGGCGCCCATGCGATTCCACTCCACGTGACGTCACAGGGACCTAGTTTCTACACGAGAGGATAGGAGTTATGCATCGTCAGAGGCTACCAATGCATGCATGAGTCACAGAGCTCAGGGAAACATGTCTTAATAATCACCTATTAAAACTGGCTAAGGTCGGAAAGTTTTCTTCGCTTGATAAGGTATTAATAAACCTTTTTTAAGCCATGCGCTACCAGACAGGAAGGTACTCAGCTACCCGTTAGCATCCTGCGTCCTATCAGCGCTCAGAGCCTCGATCAAGGTCACCTACCAGGCGGGAGGGGGAACCAGAAATGCGTCGTACGGACTTTTTCCCTTCATTCCTACTTACGCGTCGCGTTTTCGCGCGCTTGAAATTTTTCACTTTTCATTTGATCGCGAAAAATAGATATCGTCATTTAAAAATCTAAAAGCGTGAAATACGTACTCCAGGAGTAATAATCTTTCGATTTAGGCAATAAAAAAATAATAGGAAACCACCCTATTGGTGAACTCGTCGATTTTTTGCGCCTTTTAGACGGAAGCGTGCGAAAATGGGCTGGCGGGGGCGGTGATGTAGCCTGTATGGTCTAGTTTGAGTCTCATTCAATTAGCAGTAAGAGCCGGCAGAGCATTTCCATAGAGCTCGTGACTAAATTTACGAATTTTACCATCGAAAAGACGAATTTGTTGATTAAACATCGTAAAAGTCCAGTCATGACGCCTATGTCGCATTTATTCACGTGCATCGCATCAATATCGCATTTATCACATTAGCAATTTTTACGTATCACTACAAATAACTTATTGGTCATGAAGCACACTCGTTGGTTCAGACAGGAGATACCCATTTCCTCTCGTTTCTCATTGTTCTCTAAGCTCTCATGCTTTCACTTATTCTGTTTTTATTTTGCTAACTATGTCAAAAAATTGAAGTATTTTCTCAATTATCATTAGGATACATCTATGCTGGTAATCACTTATTTATTCGAAAAGTCAATGATTTTCATTCAAAAAGTAAGCACAATCTTCTACCATAATCAACGTATTTTAATGCGCATCATCCTTATGAGATTTTTTTATTTTGATATTTCGTACACATAATTTTCGATCACAATTTTTGTTACGTATCTCCAGCTTAATTTAGCTAATTCCGCAAGCAATATAAGTGTTATGCGTCATCAAAATGGTATGTGAGAGTAGTTTCCATTGAGGCAAAGCAGTTTCCTGCCCCGAATTAGATCATTATAATGTAAAATTTTAGAACTCGGGTCTACAAGCTCTTAACATGACTTATGATCCCACAAATCAATACAAATATATTTTAGACGTCAATTTACGTCTCTTTCACATTCATTTATAGCGATTAATTTACCCACTGGAGGCGCTCCAAGCCCCTCACTCCCCCACCCCCTTCCCCCCCCCTCCCCCCAAAGCTTTATTTCTTAGCTTACCATGATCTAACCTTTATGTGATCCGGATGCGTCATGCGTCTTTCAAACAAAAAAATTTTAGAATGTGTAAGCTTTATTTGAGTGATGGAGTCACAGATGGATACTACTTATTTATCTCCAATAGTCAGAAAAATATGGTTCAAACTGGAGGAAAAATATCAATAAAGTTCAAAGCTCATGCCCTAGAGACATAGGAGTAGGAATAATTAACATATTTGAGTAATTATCAAGGATTCTGACTATGGAAAACATAAGTGACTTTTATTCATCTAATCAATGAACAGGTAACATAATTTTTTTGTAGTTTATATATTTCAAGCCGTCATGAATCATATGTTGATATCTGCACTGTTTGGTTTCCATTTCTTCAATCAAATTAAATAATTATCTCCAAACTTCTTTGCAATACTCTGTGATTAGAATTGTTTTGGTAAATATTGTTGTGTCCGTAGACGTCCAGTCGCTCTCGTTGCGGCTCGTGAGAGAACAGGATGCGTTCCAAGTGTAAAAGGACGAGTATTCTGCTCCACAATTGTCAATTTTTGGTTCAAAGCCGAATCCTAACTTACGGAGCACTAGCCTCCCAGTGAACTAGAGAGAGAGAGACTAACTCAGACGGTTATAAATTCGTTAAGTGCTTTGACGTCTTGACCCTGATTTCTCCCAAGCTCCTCCGGTTGTAGCCCGGACGGTCCACAACCCCGATTTTCAGGGTCCTGTCCTGATCATCGTAGGGATGCGACAATATTTTATTCCAATAGATCAGCATTTCTTAGAAAAACAAACTTCCATCACGGTGAAATGCAGGTAATTTACAGTACATATTACTGTAATGAAGTTTATTATGAAGAATACTTAGATAGTTTATTTTCAACGTTTAATTGCAGGCTGTTTTATTCACGGAGCCTTGATATTGAAATTTTCACTTTAACCAATTTGTTATACTTGTAGTAACTTGAGTGTTTTTAAACCAAAGCTCCTAAGGCACATACCATTCTTATCATTGGAATAAATGGAATTAAAAGTGACGGCGATTTGGATTTATCGGTGAAAACTAACGCCATCTATTACTATGTATCCGAACAAGGTCATTTGCAAAATAAATCCAAATCGCCGTCACTTTTAATTCCATTTATTCCAATGATAAGAATGGTATGTGCCTTAGGAGCTTTGGTTTAAAAACACTCAAGTTACTACAAGTATAACAAATTGGTTAAAGTGAAAATTTCAATATCAAGGCTCCGTGAATAAAACAGCCTGCAATTAAACGTTGAAAATAAACTATCTAAGTATTCTTCATAATAAACTTCATTACAGTAATATGTACTGTAAATTACCTGCATTTCACCGTGATGGAAGTTTGTTTTTCTAAGAAATGCTGATCTATTGGAATAAAATATTGTCGCATCCCTACGATGATCAGGACAGGACCCTGAAAATCGGGGTTGTGGACCGTCCGGGCTACAACCGGAGGAGCTTGGGAGAAATCAGGGTCAAGACGTCAAAGCACTTAACGAATTTATAACCGTCTGAGTTAGTCTCTCTCTCTCTAGTTCACTGGGAGGCTAGTGCTCCGTAAGTTAGGATTCGGCTTTGAACCAAAAATTGACAATTGTGGAGCAGAATACTCGTCCTTTTACACTTGGAACGCATCCTGTTCTCTCACGAGCCGCAACGAGAGCGACTGGACGTCTACGGACACAACAATATTTACCAAAACAATTCTAATCACAGAGTATTGCAAAGAAGTTTGGAGATAATTATTTAATTTGATTGAAGAAATGGAAACCAAACAGTGCAGATATCAACATATGATTCATGACGGCTTGAAATATATAAACTACAAAAAAATTATGTTACCTGTTCATTGATTAGATGAATAAAAGTCACTTATGTTTTCCATAGTCAGAATCCTTGATAATTACTCAAATATGTTAATTATTCCTACTCCTATGTCTCTAGGGCATGAGCTTTGAACTTTATTGATATTTTTCCTCCAGTTTGAACCATATTTTTCTGACTATTGGAGATAAATAAGTAGTATCCATCTGTGACTCCATCACTCAAATAAAGCTTACACATTCTAAAATTTTTTTGTTTGAAAGACGCATGACGCATCCGGATCACATAAAGGTTAGATCATGGTAAGCTAAGAAATAAAGCTTTGGGGGGAGGGGGGGGGAAGGGGGTGGGGGAGTGAGGGGCTTGGAGCGCCTCCAGTGGGTAAATTAATCGCTATAAATGAATGTGAAAGAGACGTAAATTGACGTCTAAAATATATTTGTATTGATTTGTGGGATCATAAGTCATGTTAAGAGCTTGTAGACCCGAGTTCTAAAATTTTACATTATAATGATCTAATTCGGGGCAGGAAACTGCTTTGCCTCAATGGAAACTACTCTCACATACCATTTTGATGACGCATAACACTTATATTGCTTGCGGAATTAGCTAAATTAAGCTGGAGATACGTAACAAAAATTGTGATCGAAAATTATGTGTACGAAATATCAAAATAAAAAAATCTCATAAGGATGATGCGCATTAAAATACGTTGATTATGGTAGAAGATTGTGCTTACTTTTTGAATGAAAATCATTGACTTTTCGAATAAATAAGTGATTACCAGCATAGATGTATCCTAATGATAATTGAGAAAATACTTCAATTTTTTGACATAGTTAGCAAAATAAAAACAGAATAAGTGAAAGCATGAGAGCTTAGAGAACAATGAGAAACGAGAGGAAATGGGTATCTCCTGTCTGAACCAACGAGTGTGCTTCATGACCAATAAGTTATTTGTAGTGATACGTAAAAATTGCTAATGTGATAAATGCGATATTGATGCGATGCACGTGAATAAATGCGACATAGGCGTCATGACTGGACTTTTACGATGTTTAATCAACAAATTCGTCTTTTCGATGGTAAAATTCGTAAATTTAGTCACGAGCTCTATGGAAATGCTCTGCCGGCTCTTACTGCTAATTGAATGAGACTCAAACTAGACCATACAGGCTACATCACCGCCCCCGCCAGCCCATTTTCGCACGCTTCCGTCTAAAAGGCGCAAAAAATCGACGAGTTCACCAATAGGGTGGTTTCCTATTATTTTTTTATTGCCTAAATCGAAAGATTATTACTCCTGGAGTACGTATTTCACGCTTTTAGATTTTTAAATGACGATATCTATTTTTCGCGATCAAATGAAAAGTGAAAAATTTCAAGCGCGCGAAAACGCGACGCGTAAGTAGGAATGAAGGGAAAAAGTCCGTACGACGCATTTCTGGTTCCCCCTCCCGCCTGGTAGGTGACCTTGATCGAGGCTCTGAGCGCTGATAGGACGCAGGATGCTAACGGGTAGCTGAGTACCTTCCTGTCTGGTAGCGCATGGCTTAAAAAAGGTTTATTAATACCTTATCAAGCGAAGAAAACTTTCCGACCTTAGCCAGTTTTAATAGGTGATTATTAAGACATGTTTCCCTGAGCTCTGTGACTCATGCATGCATTGGTAGCCTCTGACGATGCATAACTCCTATCCTCTCGTGTAGAAACTAGGTCCCTGTGACGTCACGTGGAGTGGAATCGCATGGGCGCCAATCTGGCCTTTTTCAAATGAGGATAAAAATTGACCATTGCCATTCGTCTAAACCGGTATTTCAAAAACCAAATAATTTGTGTATTATGAATACACTAATGGTGGGTAACGAATCGCCATCAATGCCTTTTGTTTTCTTTGATGAAGGAAACTACCATATTGGAATATAGAAGCATTTCTCCCTCTTTACCTTTCTTCCTGAGAATGTTTTTTTTTTCAGACTGTCACCTTGACTACGGTTATTAAAAACGCTACCAAAGATCGTTAGCGATCTATACGATGATGACATTTTGTGTTTCGCCTTGTATATCGGAAGGTGCTTGGCTCAATGGAATAGACCCGAATGTGTATGGTAGACAGAGGTACGTTTGCACATGGGGTAGATTCACGCGGTGCACTTTACCTAACCGAGTTAAAACTATAGCGCGCCATAAGTCATAACATATTAATGTTCTTCCTTAGGGCCGATTCACGAGATTGTTACGTCAATCAAGCATCGGTCTAGCGTTATGTAAGCTTGTCCCAAGAGCGGGCAAGTTAAGTCTCCCGTCTACCCAACGTAGATAGAATAAATAAAAATGTCTTTCTAACAAGCCATTGTAATACTTATTCTTGTATTTTTCTTGAGTGCACATTTTTTACTAATATTTTTATTATAATTCAAAAATTATTAAAATCAGTACAACCGTTCTTGATTTATAAACGGTGTTTTGAAACCGTTCATTGATTATCAGGTGGTACGAAGGTCACCGGGGTGATCTAGTTTAGTATATATCTAGTTCCTTAATTAATTTTTTCCAACACATTATTAATAAAACTATTCCGTATTTTTCAAATAACTGTGTTTCACCGCATTTCGTCGTCATCTACTGATAATGTATAATGAAAAAAGAAAAAGATAGACGCTACTCAATGCTATAAACTATAATCTAGGGTGCTATAAAATTAAAATGAAAGTGCTATTTACACGTATATCTAGTTATTAGTAATGCTTCTGGTTTATTTTGAGGTTGGGTCAATTTTTTAACATCTTTTCCGACTTTTCGACGCATATTTGTCATCTTCATTGACTTCCCACGTCATAAGTATAAGCACCCGAGTTTGACGCAATATTGTGAAGTGATGGTTCGTCTAATCAAAAAAATAATAATACTCATCTAATACGGAGGACACTTGTATTTCAACAATTAAAGGCATAACTGCATAGATAGTTACGGAGTCATGACCCCAGTGATACCCCCTACCCCTAAATCTCACTAGAAAAAAGTTGCAGAAATAAGAAAGGAAAGGAAATGGAAAAAATGTCAACTATAATACCTAAAATAAGGAAGAAGAAATGTACTCTACCGTTTCCATGCGGTGTTTCGTGGAAATGGGTGAAAAGTGTTATTTATGAGTGTTGTAAACGTTGAGATTCAACTTTAAGTTGATTATGAGTGAAATATACGGAATTTCACGAGTTGGGAGGAAGAAAAGTATAATTTATTGCTATAATAATCAATGAAATAATTAATGAGATCTGCTTCTTCAAAAATATATTACAGATCATGGAGGAAAGAATCGGAGTTCTTAAATCTCATTGTTCATTGTGATGTTAATTTATTCGCTTCCTTTTATTATGGAAGGATGGGAATCACCCCTTACTACCACGATCGGCACCTCTTACGCGACCGCTACCCCATACCCTCACCAACACGGCAAGCTTTCCCTACTCATTTAAAAGGGTTTATTTCTTTTTCGTTGTGAAATATATGATAATGTATCTAATTTATCAAATATCTGATATTTTTTTCTAACCATTTATTCTGGCAGTGATTTTTAAGGAGAAGACTACAAGATGTACTGGAGGTGTTCACCTTCCTCAAGAAGTAATAGTTGAAGGAGGGGGGTGAAGTATCGGATGGAGAGGATTAGTACCCGATACGGGGAGGGGTTGTTGACCCTAATTAACTATGGTGGAGGAGAGAGAAAAATTTACTATCCTCGGATGTCCGTGATGACTGAAGGGGGGAGTATGTTTTTACAAATTTAAACGAGGATGAAAAGTTTTATTCATGTTAATTAATAAAAAAACGTTACAAATAGAATAAAAATGTATTATTTCTTTTTTAATTTATTTACCCAGATCATTGACCATGAAGTCGGATGAATGAGAACTTTAATATATATAACTATATACTTTAATATATAGAACCA